>NW_028289040.1:538750-870000 GCF_059628265.1 Tinamus guttatus
TATCTGAATACAAATTTCTCTATCTTCCCTCAAGGACATTTATTTAGTCTTTTTCACCTTTAGTTAGAAGGTATAACACAATTTGATCTGAAAACAGATGAAAAGATCAATTATAGCACTATGAATCTTACATGGTCAAATGATTTATTGCCTGATCATCCAGTAGAAATTAATGATAGCTGTAATAGGGAAGACTTTGAAATAAGTCAAATATGAACATAGTAAAACACTTTAATAATTGTCATTATTTTGCTGAGGCTTATTGTATGCATACCCTAAAAAAACTGCCTTAAAGCTTCATACTTTTACAGTGCTAGAAATAAATCATATGCTTTCAATGAGAACTGAAGTAGGTAGAAGCATAGCCTTTTTTTCTTAATTACTGTTTTGTAAGAAGAAAGCAATTGGTGTAAAATGTTGAAATTTGTCTAATAGCTGGACAAATCATTATAAAGCTTGATTTTCCTTGGTAATGAAATACTTTTAAAGAAACAATCAAAAGAAGAAAATAAACTGAGGAGGGAAAGGAAGGTAGAGAAGAGACAAATCAATAAGCACGTGAAGGCAAAAGAATAAAGAAAATATGTATCCTAAGGAGATTAACACTATAAATAATATTTTTATTCAAAATTGTTTGAAAAGCTCTCTCTCACCTTTTTTTTTTCCTGCAGTTATCTGATATTCTCTTTACAAATTTGAAGTAACAAGTGACGTCATTTCCAGATGTATTATCTTTTAAATTCGCTACTTTTGTATTTACGTAAGGAACGTTAGATAAGACCAAAGAAGTTACTGCACAAAGTAAATGAAAAGAATCCTGAACATAAAAAACGAGTTCATGAAATAAAATAAATAAAGTTTAAAGAAAACAAAGAATACATAAAATAGAATGTTCTCAGTATAAAACAGCAAAGAAGTAGTTCTCGTGAATTAACTTTACATTTAACCAAGTTTTAGTTCTTATATTTAACTTAGAATGAACATAGTACTGAAAATACAGCTTTACTGAAGGCTATATTTTAGTCATAATCATACTTCTGCTCTTTGAGTACATTCAAATTCACAGCAATGGCAGACTGCATTTCTGATGTTTCCTGCAGTGTGTGATAAGGCTTTGTTCAAAAGGTGCGTTTTTTGTCTGATTTAGGCATTCAAAAGTCAAAATGGTAATTATTCTTCTGTATTGTCCAACTGTATTGGTACAGCACTATAGATTCCTATGAGATGTAGATCCCTGATACAACTATTTACTCAATATATTTTCTTGACTGGCACAGAATCAATAAACAAGGTACCATCAGTTCACATTTTTAGCTGTGATCTCCGAATATGGTGAAAAATGCATTAGAGTTGCTGAAATGAATTCTGGAACTGACTAGGAATCATGAACTGCATTAAAAAAATACTGAATAGCAAAACATGCATGCTCTTTGTCAGAAAGTTGTGGTCCAGAATATTATCACTAATTATCTGAGACAGGGAGCATGAGTGGGTCAAATAGCTTCTAGAGGTAATCATCAAAGAAGTAAAATAGATGAAGATCGAATGCTTTCTTTGTATTCTGACCATTTAATTATTTGCCTCATCTTTGTGTTACATGTAGAACAGAAATTGTTATGTCTCACTGATTACATCAAGTTGTATTCCTGAAAACAATTCCACATGTGCATATTTCTAAATCTGCAGGAAAGAGCAGAACATGTGGCAGAAGACCATGCCTGGTTCAAACATGAAAAACTGTGTCAGACTCTTACTCTGAAAACAACTTGAACAAGTGATAATGCAGCCTGGACAGAGAAACAAAAACATGTTGTGGCTTCTCCAGCTTCTTTTGATTCTTCATATGAACCGAGCTAGTTTCTTTAGGAAAAAAAAAAAAAAGCAGATTTGATAACTTTCTGTCTCTATATAAGAAGGCCACAATAAATGTGTTTGAGAATGAAGAAAGATGGAGGATTTGAGTGTTTGAGATGAAGAAATATGAAAAGAAGAAAAATCAAAAATAAATGTTCTTGCACTCCAGTGCTGCATGGCAGCTTTAGTGTAGATATTTATGTGGGTTTTCCTCTGAGAATAAGGAGGAACCTGTGAGAACGTTACATGACCAGTCTTGAATTGACAATATTCTCTGTTAGGAAAACAAACAAACAAAAAGAACTTATAGTCTAAATCTTAGAGAAGGGTGCAACATGCTGAATCTTGCTAGAAATATAGAAGAATCTATTACCTTGTAAATGCTTTCTTTAGTTCTTTTGACCAAAGGGGAACAGAAGGGAATAAGCACTATACTTTATTTTACATAGCTATGATAAATCAAGAGATTGTTTTACGCAGCAAAGTAATCACAATGTCTGTCAACTGCAGAAATGTCATTGTATTGCAAAACACCAAACTGGAAGAAATTACTAGCTATCATTTTCTGGGAGTTTTGTGAAATGATGTGAAAAGGCATAGAAGAATCCAAGCTGGTTCAGGTACAAGGAAGCACTACATAAAGCAACTGAAGCACAACATGGTGGTCTTTTAGGGCTGACATGCATCTGGTAACAAGTGAATCCTTTTGTGCTCAATGTTTTTTATCCTTTTTGGGAAATAAAGAGACTGAGCACAAGAGAATATAAATAACTAGACTTCCTAAGAAGGGCTGGCTTCCAGTCAACTTAAATCTAAAAATTTTAATATAAGTGGAGTTCACACTCTCTTACTTTTTCCTGTATCAGTTGGAGGAAATTTCTCCAGTCTTTAAAAAGAGGAATTTAAATAACTTAATGGGAATCTATCTTCATCATAGAGATCTCCATTATCAGTATATTCAAATGCACTGTTTGCTATTGAAATTGCTGTAGAAGGAATTATATAAAATTGTAGTCAATGCAGACAAATGCACACATATTTAGGAGATATTTACACAAATGAACCCATATAGTAAAAGTATCTTCCAGATGACATCTCCAAATATCTAAAGACATATCTCTAGTCTTTTGAGCCACAACCAAATTAATTAGACTTGGTTTCATAGCATTTTTCCCTGATAACATCTGGAATGGCAAACAGGACTGAATATATCTAAGTAAACATGAATTCCAAAGAATATCACAGCAGGGATCAACTATACTAATAAGGAAAAATATCCATAAACTTTCTTCTCCTGCTAATGGAAACATCAATGCCACGTAATAAATCATACTCTTCATAATCACTGGTAAATATTCTTAACTCATGGTGTGACTGTTTCAAACATTTGTTATTTGAGGAAAGTCTACATGCAAATCTTTTAGGACCAAATGTAAGATTTCTGAAGTGTTTCTTCTTTTTTTCTCTTAGATGATAAAACAGGCAATATTAATTATATACCTTATTTATATAGAGTCTTTACTTCTAGGTATATTGATATAGACAGAAATGACATATGAAGGGCTTGGAATTAACCAGGTTGAATATTTGTTGTCTGTCATGCAAGGCACCAACAAACATACACTTGTCCACTTTAAGAAAAAAAAAAATAAGAAACTAGCAGCTATTTTTTCTCTTCAGGTCGTGTGTGCTTCTGAACATCCATGAAAAGCAAGGAACACCTTCTCTTTTTTGTTTTACATTTACATTACATCGTTTTACATTATCTCAAAATCTTTACAGTTCAAGTCCGCATTAACTATACTGCAGCACCATTGACCCTGCCCTGACATATTTAAAAAACTATTACTTGAAGCTCATTCTTGTCTGTAATATCTGTGATTATGTATTTCAATGCACCCTTACTTGTATAATACTGAGGCTATAAATGTCAGCCTATGGGGGCCTATAAAGGAACTGTGACGGTAAAACACATCTATGCATCTGCTACATGACATAAATGCTGGATGCTCCAAATTAGAGCATGTAATTGGAGTATATTTTACCTATATTAAAGTAAATTTAGCCTATGTTATTTGCCATTGGGATTTCCATCCAAAAAATAACATAAAATAAGGTAAAGCAAAAGAACAACCTAAGGTAAGATACCAATGAACAGTTCCACCACAATATAGTTTGTCTTTCTTAGTCACTATGCAGAAAAATCAGCATTGACAATTACAGAGAATAGCTAAACACAGTGAATTTGATAGAAAGTGGTTTCTCATATCTCTCTGACCCTCATTAAAATGGTAATTGGCAGTACATAACAGGCACAGACCAGGTTTATATTTGTATTACTTGGTAGAAATCTGGAGTGACTGTACTGACTTCAGTAACATTATTCTGCATTTTTAGTGTTTTGAATGAAAGTAAAATTTGTCCTTGTCTATCTGAAGAATACTTCACATTTTCTCTAAACATTTCCTCTAATTTATACTTATAATTTCTGTATGGTCTGTTTTTTTTTTCGTATTATGAAAGCTTTTATAACTCCTTTAAGTTTTCTGTGATTTTTCTCTCTTATGCAGTCCTCAGTCACACACGGACTTCCTTCTTAGACCACTTTGGTTTTGCTGCTCTTTTAACTTCATGTCCTTATTTATGCTTACAAGGCTTTTTTTTTTTTTCCTTTTTTAACATGACCTACAAAAAATAGATGCTCCTTTTCCCACTCTTGATTTTTTCATGAGTTATTGAATTTCAGCCATTTTCCATTCAACTTCTTTCACATTTCTTCCAAGTCAGCTTTTCTTACAGTGCAATACCTTTGTGTTTGCTGACCTCTATACGGAACACCATCAGCATTTCAAACTTAATGATATTATAATAATGGTATCTTATGTGCTTTCCAACTTTAACCTTGTTTATCTTACAGCAGTGTCTTCATTTTCAATTATTTGGCCTTTTGACCTCATTTGTTGCTTGCTAAACTTACTGTGTAAGAAAAAAAAAAAAAGTTTTCATAATTCTTTCTGAAGCTCTTATTACCATTTCACTGGTTGATACTTCAGTAAGTACCACATTGCTTTTTTAGACTTTTTAGACCTTTTGTCTTTTGCATAAAAATTCATGCATATTCTCCTTATCCTGTTTAGACCTTTATTGCAATGCAAAATATGTTTCCAACAAAGCAAATGCTTACCTTTTCCATTCTTTAACTCAATCCTTACTGCTTTGTACTATCAGTCAAGAAATAATATAAGTTATTAAGAGTCTGTTCTATGAGTAAGTCTAGCCCCATTTTTGCAGTCATGTCAGTCAGATAACAAAGTTAATTTAACAGTTATTTTACTGTCAACACTAGCATGGGGTGATAGCTTAAATTACAGAAACTTTGAAAAAGATTATTTTTCTGTTCTGCTTTGCAGATACACTCTTTGTCTGTTTTTTTTTTTTTTTTTTTTTTTTTTTTTTTTTTTTTTTTTGTACTGGCCTGAAACCTGTAATCTTTAATCTTCCAAAGCCTGAAATTGTCTGATTGAGATATCTAAGTTTTTAGGATGTCATCCAACACATTTGAGTTGAAAATGTCTAGCTAATTTCTGCCTTTAACTGAAAAAAAAAAAAATCAGATATGAAACCTTCATGTAGTATAAAATTGATAGTTTCAGGATCATGGACATGTCAAAGAAATGTTTACAGTCCACTTTCCTATACAATTCCAGAACAAAAAGACCAGCCAAAGATTAAGGCCTTTGGGCCTTTGTCACTAAGCAGGTGGATTATTTTAAAATTCCTAACTCTCATTCACAGGCTTAAGTACAGACTACTTAAGGAAAGCTTGAAAGGTATGCCTATGCAAAGACTGGAAAAGAGATCATTAATTTTAACTGGTTCAGCAGCCACAATGGCATAAGGCTACAATCGCTAACATTTATGGTGCTAAAGCATTGATTTTTTTTTTTTTAATAAGTAAAGTCCAACTAAGAAAAAATACATGCTACTGACTGCTTCTGTTGAAGGAGGGGATCTTGAGTTTATCTATACCCTCTCTTTAGTGTAGTTATATTCTTTAGAATGTATTTTCAAGTCTCCCTCTTCAGAAAGGCAGAAACTTGACTTGGGAGAAATTATCAACAGAATTCTGACTAATACCATCTGATTTTTTATTCTAACAAAAAAGACTTATAAGATTCTGAGCACATCCTGCAAAGTGTCTTGTATGCTATGAAGCATTATATACTCACCTTCATGTCTGAGAGAAAGAAATATGATATTAGTACGGGAGCATGTCCTATTTTTATATATATACAGAAAAAAGAAGCTTTATAACCAAATATGTGCCATTTTATAGTACACTAACATTTTTATAAAGCACTTGAATGTTAAATTTTGTCATTGTTGTCACAAGCTGATTAATTTTAAAATGTCTTTAATTGAATTCTGTTTTGATTCAAGGAGGAAAATTTTGGAACAAATAGAGGACTGTTTCTTTTTCTTTTTTTTTTTTTTTTCCCCCCAAACAGAATCAAGGTGATATTTTTTTCTGTTGAATAATTCCATAAATATCAAAGGTATATAGGAAATTCAGTATGTTTTTCATACTCAGTCCAGAATATCGCCAGAAGACAGAATACAATGTATTTTTCCTATTAATTCATAAGTGAGTTAAATAATTTCTGATAGAGCCTATACAGATAGACGTTGACCCCAAAAACACACTATCCATGTACAATATTCCTAAATTATTGAAAAGATTAAAAAAAAAAGTCTGACAATAAAAAATAGAAAAGCTGAGCATTAATATGAAAGAGTTTGCTGCTTGGTCAGATTGCCAACCAGCATACTGTGAAAAGTTTGATACATTTTCTTATTAAAAGCAATTTTGACAAGCCGAACAGGAGAGTGCAGTCACTGCTTGTAGGGGTGTGCAATATAGTGCAAAACCCAGGTTTAAAAGCATTGATCAATTGTCTTCAACAAGCAAAGTAAAGGAATGACAGCTGCAACAGGCATACCGTCTAGAGTTTCAAGCAATAGCTTTCAAAACACATTTTAGGTTCTTGAGGTTGATGTGTTTCCCTATGACATATTGTATAAAGCTGCATCAAATGAACAGTTCCATTAGAAGGGTTTCTTAAAATCATAGTTAAGGAAATTATTATTTGGGCAGAAAGCAGAACTTTTAAGGGATACCACCTACATGCATAGAAGAAGTTACACAGGCAGAAGTTTGTGAGGCTAATTAGTACACTACCCATTTTCACTTACAGATATGGAACACTGACAGTAATAAATCTATTTGGCTTATGGAGTAAAGTTAGAAGAATAAACACTTTTTTTTTTGTTTGTTCAAAGCAAATAATGATTTGCACCATTCAGTGCAAAAGTTTCTGCTGAGAAATTCAAGAACTATTTTTGAAGAACTAAGCTTTTGTTTTCCATTTCAAATCTTTGCTTCAGGTACATTCATGCTGCATCATATCGATTACAGTGCTTTAGATTAATAAGTTGTCAATAGAACAGAATCCAGGAACAAGGTAGGCTTCAGGGCATGGCAGTCAGCATTCGATAATAGATTTTGGTCTGTAAGGCACAAAAGCACAACAGGAGAAGCTACAACTTGAGAGTCAAATTTTATGAGAAGAGAACATGTTTTTTTTTGTTGTTGTTGTTTTTTTTCCAATATGAGCAATGTAAAATGCGTAAAACTAGCATAGTTAAAGATTAAAAATTAGAAAGTCTAGGGATAAATGTATTATGTCTGGATTTTTTTCTATGATTAAAACCTATAAATACAACCAACTTTATTGAGAAAAAAAATATTATATATATATATGTTTACACACACATATACCTTAAATGGGCCAGGTTTTGTCTAATGCTTAAATTTAGTTAGTACCCCAAAAAAGAGAAAGATTTAGGAATGCAGCTTCTTGAGTCAGACACAGGTATAAAAAAAAATCTTATAACTGCTAATATGTTATCTAGTATCTGTGAGAGTGAAAGAAAATGTATTTTAACACAGTATTGGCTTTAAGTAATTTGGAAGCCATTGTTACAAGGGACTTGTTTTGTTTGATATTGATCAGCATGAACTCAGACAGCGAATGAAGCAGACCTCTGTCAGAGTTGTCAGCATTAGAAGATGGTTGAACAAGGTGAAGATTGCTGAGCTTCATCTTTATATCAGAGCAATTCTGTGTTGGTCACTACTCATGACCTCTCCACTTCCTACACATTTCATTCATAGATTCCCATAGGTAACAAAAGATGAACCTTTCTGAACAGCATTCACTTTATAGGCAGGGACAAGCATGAAGGCATCTTCAGAAGGTTATAACAACTTTTGGATAACTATCTCTAAACAACGTGATTGTAAAATTATGTTGAAATTCTACAAAGGGCAAAATAAATCAAATGGAAGTAAAATCTGGCATTTCTATAACTCAAATTTACCCAGGATTTTCTAACTAAATGTCTGGGAATCATCTGCAGTAAAACAGAGACTGAATCTTTCTTTACATAGACAATAGTATATGTAACAGTTCTCAACACAGATTAAGATCCATGAAAAAGACAACTGATCTACCATATCAACTCAGATGACACTATTTCTTCATCACTTATGAAAGAATATATCACCACCTTTATTTTTTAAAAAATCCAAGATTAATTTAACAAAAAAAAAGAGAAAAAGAAAGAAAAGAGTGCCCGAGAAGTTTTTGTTCAATGCATTTCTCAAGGATGTACATTTTATTGCAGGGAAATGAAAGAACCTTCACATCAAAGAATATACAAATGCCTTCATTTATGCCTCAGCTGAGCTCAAAGCTCATGATTTTAATCGCAAGTTGATAATAAGATTGCATAATCACAAGTGTACGGTACTTGCACACCTAATCGTATTAGATCTGATATAAACAGACAATTATTAATTGTATAGACAAACTATCACAGAATGTAATTAGTCATCAGAAGCAATACTGAATCAATTAATCACATAACATCTCAATTTAATTTCATGGTTCTGTGGAATTTAGAAAAAAAAAGTCCTAACCCACACGCTTATAAAGAACCTTTTTTTTTTTCTCAGAAAAAGATATAATTTTAGTTTCAGCAAAGAGGAAGGAGACAGAGTATTAGTTCCAGAAATGAGGAAAGAGATAGTGTCACATGAACTGCTTCACCCATCACACTCACTTTTCTGTTTTCCTAATGTTCTCCCTCAGTATCTCAGTATCTAATGCAGCTCTATCCCATAGACTGAATAATGCATAGACAGTATGGCAAAAAAAGGTGACTGCCATTATTAAGTACTACTGATAGTGTTTATATAGAAGGTGTTGAATTAATGCCTCATAACCCTTTGAGTGCTCAACTTGACAGTGCTCCAGTGCTCTGTCCTCCTCACAGTCGATAATTTTTTCCTCAAATTCAGACAATTTCCTATGTTTCCGCCTCTGGCTGTTCCCTCTTATCCTATTGCTGGTCCCCACTGAAAACAGCCCAGCCTCTTCCTTCCTTAAAGTATTTATACACATTGATAAGATTTCCTCCCAGCCTTCTCTTTTTTCAGGCTAAACAGGGCCGACTCTCTCAGCCTTTCCTCACAAGACAGATGCTAAAGCCCCTAATCATCTTAGCAGCTCTACTCTGTGCTCTCTCCAGTAGTGCCACATCGCTCTCATACTGATGAGCCTGGAACTCTACACAGTATTCCAGATGTGGTGTTACCAGGGCTGAATAGAGGGAAAAGATAACCTCTCTCAATCTGCTGGCAACACTCTGCCCAGTACAGCCCAGGCTACCACTGGCCTTCTTGGTCACAGGGGCACATTGCTGCCTCATGGTCACTTTGTTGCGCATCAACACTTTCAGGTCCCTCTCTGCAGAGCTGCTTTCCAGCAGGTCAACCCTCAATCTGAGCTGCTGCATGGGGTTATTCCCTCTGGGTGCAGGACCCTGCACTTTGTTGAACCTCCTGATGTTCCTCTCCACCCAATTCTCCATCCTTCCAGGCTGCACAGCCCTCCGAATGGAGCTATATTCTTTCCCTCTATGGTCCTAACATACTTTTCTTCTAACCTTTCTTTTTCCACACACATTCTTCTTGATCCACCTTACTCCTTTCTCTCAGCCAGCATAGTTTGGTGTTGTTTCTCCCCCTAAGTCTGGCATTTACTGTTTCTGAATTCAGAAAGGCGGCTTTCTCAGTACTGCAGACATGAGGGAGTGGTACACTGAGAGCACAGGTGCTTTCCTCTACTCTCCTCTGTCCCTGTTCTTCCACAGGGATATTACGTGCATAGATTTCTAGAAGTTTTACCCCTACTCCAACCATGTTTCCAACATGCATTCAGGCTTCAGACAGGCTGTGTAATTCAGAAAAATAATACTTGTATGCACACAACCACATACGCATGTGTTGAAGATTAGGTGGACTGTTGTGGGAGACAATGAAAATAAAGGTCAGAATGAAAAAAGAAAAAAAGAAAGTTTATTGTGCTAAAACTTAACCTTGTTTCCATTTTGTTCAAAATCTTGCTTTAGGCAGGAAGAGGAACACACTTTGTATGTGAAGCCAAAAATTGTTATTTTAAGTTTTGAAAGTTTAGCCAAAATACAATGAGCAATTATTGTTAGTCTGGTTAAATATACCCTTTCAATACTGTATTTACTAGGTAATTCTGCTGCCCAAGCCAAGGGCAGTTATTCACATACAGAGAGCACGTTCTAGGCAAGATATAATTATCTGCTTGACTTGAACCCAGAGATAAGCACACTAAGATCATCTAAGCAGTGACTGAGTACAAGCATTCTGTAAAATCACCTCTAGTTGCATAATCAACAGAATTTTGTAACACAGCTATGCACAAATATATAAGCATATTAAAATATCAATTATAAATCAACATACCAAGGTATAAATATAATAGAAGGTCCATGACTGCATCAATAGGTTTTAACTCTGCTAAACAACCTCTTATGTGACCTTAAGCCGGTGACTGCACTGAAGCATAGTTGTAAACCCTTTCTTCCTACATGAGCTGTGTTACAGGTGATCCTGTTCTTGGGTGAGTCTGACTTCCTTTTCTGACCTGACTTACTTTGCTTTACCTGATTGCTACCAGATGGTCAACAGAACCTGTTATTTTTACCACTTGTGCCTGGGCTAGTTTGCCTGTGTAGTCCGCTTTGCTATTGGCTCCTCTTCCTTACCAGAGCATCCCTGCTCTTACTGCTTTTGACTTGACATTTAAGTGTGAGGAGGCAAAGAGAGATTTATGGCATAGATGGGTTACAGGGTTATAAGAAAACATGTGCAAGTAGTACATTATAAAACACTAAAGAAACAAAGTTTCTTATTATTTCAGAAATTTATTTCTTATTATTTCAGAAATTTATTTCTGAAATAATAAGAGCTGCCTAGTCATTAGGCAATTGCTGTTCCAGCTCAACAAGCTAAAGCAAAGATCCATGAAGTTTTGAGAACCTGAAAAATTAGCATAAAGCCAGTTGGGAGAAATAGTAATACTGTGTTTTCTCTGATAGATGGCTACACTTACTAATCAGACTGATTTTGCCCCACTTCTTCAAATCCTATTAGGTGTGTTTAGAGCCATAGCTACCTTAAATTTCTGCTCTATATTGCAAGTTGCAGACTCTGAAAACCTGCTGAAAAGCAGCTTTCTCTATCTTTAGCCATCTACTCAATGAAATTGCTTTAGGCCTGCAGGGTGCTGTTGAACCAGAAGGATCAATATTTTGCATGAGCATGTCATGATAGAGGATTTAAGAGGAATGGTTCTTCATGTAAAACTGCAGAATCAGGGAACTGACAGTATTGTAAAACTGTTAGATTATCCCCAGCAATAAAAATGTAGTCCTATTCATTGATGGCTCATTTAAAAATAGTTGATAAATTGTGGCAGATATATTTATCATTCTAAATTACTGAGATATATTAAGAATAACATTTTAGCAGGTAAACTGATATGAAATAATTCAGTATTCTTACAAATAATGAATATTCTGAATTTGTTCATATAAAACCTTATTGGTTCTGATTTTTTTAGGCCTAGTGATATAAGACACTCATTTAAAACAAAGAAGAAAGTGGCTTGGTCATGATGTAGCTGTTCTATAATAGTCCAAAGTCGATTCATTCTTTTTCAATTTATAAAGCTGTCAACTCTGCTTTTTCACATAGCTATATGCTTATTATTGCAAGAAGCTATGGTAACCACTATACACTGGTATGGCATTAAAATTATTCAAATGCATTATGTTTATCCGAGACATACCTGCCTCAGAACTCATATGGAGGGTGGGATGCCGGGTGCCTCCCAACTGAGGGAGATGGCAATGAATTCCTATATGTCAGCCACTATACACTGCCTCCTGTAGTTTCACACCATCCATGCTGTTATGTGAATGGGATCAAATAGCTAGCCTTCTCTGATTTAAGAAAGGATGGAGAGACATTATGCAACAAAAATATTTGGCTTTCTACTATGCTTGCCAATGCAAAAGATATATGCGGGGGAAGTTAACTTGGACACAGGGTTAGATTTGTATTAGATTTGCAGTATAGATTTGCAGTAGAACTAATGGAGAGCCCTCATGAAAGCAAATAAAAAAAATCTACTGTCCTCCCTTCTCCTAAAACATCATTTTAAAAGCCTTCTGTATGCTCAGTTTCCTAGTTTTATTGTTTAGTAACTTACTAAGCATTTAAATAGGGCTTGGAGGGGCAAAATGTCTCACAGCTAAATTCAGTGTAATGGAAAATGCAAGAAACATGTAAATAAATGACTTTTCAAAATAAACTGTATGATTATGACACAGTGAAAATATATGGGATAGTTTCTTGACCTGGAGAAAAAAAAAAAAAAAAAAAAAAAGTCTTTCATCCTGTCCTTATTTCCAGCATTCATGTTGATCTGTGAACCATAATAGATCAGAAAAAGCAGTAGCAGCAGATTGGAAAGCCCTACATTCAAATCCTAAATCTTCTAACAACTAGTGCTCAGTCAGGCTAATTAACTAATTTTTTTTTCCCATAAAGTCTCCCTGTCTCTGTACAAGTAAAAAAGTTTTTAGTACTGTAGACTTCTTTTAGAATCACTTAAAGTCCAAGATGGTGCCCAGGACATTGTCTAATCATTTTCAGTCAACAAATAAGAAAAAAAAAAAGAAATCTAAAATGATTCACACTAGTTAGCACATCATTCAATAGCTTTTGGCAAATAGCAAATTATATTCTTTTGGAATTTCTTGCTTTAATACTTTCCTCATGTAAATAATCCACTCTACATTGTCATTGTAGCCCTAGATTTTTTCAAAAAAAAATTTTGAAGATTTTTTAAATTTTAATTAAAACTTTATTTTATTTTTTACTCTCCAGACCTTGTTTTAAATTTAATAGTCAGACTATGTCATTTCATAGACTTACATTAATGATACAACATACAGGTAAGCTTTAAAGCTGAAGGGAATTTGTAGAAAAAAGATATGTAAAAATTTAAAATTCATTCTGCATTCTTAATGCAAGTGATCTAAAGTTTTTGTGTTTTAGTATTTTATAGAAGACAAAAGTGAAATTAAAAATACATTAAAAATTGAGTTATTGTATAGTCTATCTGGCCAAAAGTACATATTGACTGCAAATAATCCTATGTAAAAAGCTCAGGATAGAAAGGGATTTAAGCAAGCAAACACCAAAAAAAAAAAAAAAAAAAAAAAAAAAGGATTATATTTACTTGTTAACAGTCTGCTCTAGTAGGAATATGAAACAGGGACCTTGGCATTAAAATGCCAATGCCTATTATGTTAAAAAGAAATAATCTAGTACTGGTAACTTAGCTGCTTTAAGTAAGAGATTTAGCTGGGCTTATATTTAAGATTAACCATAAACAAGCCACAAGATATACTCAGCTGGCTACACTGAAATAGCATTAATTGGGATCCAAAACTTTTAACCAAAACCAGATGTTTAATCAAAGACAGACCTGTCACGGTCATCTTTCAGCTATTTATTGCTATAAGAGTAAACACTCAGATGAGCTGAATTCAAATAAGCATTTAATATTTAGGTATTTGTTCAAGCTGAAGCAAATTCTTCAATAGGACATTTTTTCTAAACTCTGTCCATTAAGGGCTTTCTTATTCAGGGTTTACATCAATGAGACTTAGACTTGTTTTTCAATCTGACAAAGTTATCTTTTTGCAATTAACCTTCCAAATACTAATTTTGGATCTGTGTGTGTGTGTGTGCATGTTTAATATTTCAAAACATATTTACCTTTCTTGAAAAAAAAAAAAAGAAAATACTTATCCTGATCTCCTTTCTTCCCTCCTTTCCCATAAAATCTATTTATTGAATTAGGCTTAAATTTGCAAATAGTTTAATTGCAAAATATTCTTCAATCTTTTCTTGAAAACAGAGTCCTTAAATGAAAAAACAGTTGTGTGTCCTACTTTCTCAGTGTCATTGCATATATTTTCACTGTCTCTTATTTTCCACAAGTGCATTTCACTATTTAACTGGTGTGGTCATCCAAGTTAGAGCTGGGATAATGACAGACAGACAATGGGGAGTAGTGTATGTATGAAAAGAGGTGTTAGCTTACTACCCTAGATTTAATTCTACCCATTGACTAATTAATTCTGCTCTGTAATAATTCAGGGTAAGAAGGAGGTTCTGCAACACACTATAGAAACACAGAACATCTCTTACCTGAAAGGCTACAATCTCTGTGCAAGACTGTAGGTTCCAAAAGTGCAGAAGAAAACTCACAAGCCAAAACAACAGCGGTGGGGGTGGGGGTGGGGGGAACAGATGGGGAAACAACCAAATAACCCTCCACCCCCACTTCAAGCTGAGGAGTGTGAAAAAACACTTGCCTAAAGACTTCTTATTGCCAGTCTTTACAATCAGTCTTTGCTGTCATCAGCAATTAATACTCTCAGGGTACAGAGACAGTGTTGCAGTGTTGTGCTCTGGTTTATAAAGATGAAAAGCATTTTTGTTGCTAAGAAATTCTAAAATATGTTCTGGATAATTGGATGTAAATGAAATAACTTTTTAAAAATCCATTTGCAGTACTTCTGCTGCTGTGCTCTTTTATATTTTCTTTGCCCCCGTGGGACATCTACTGTTATAATTTATCAGTCACTTACTTCTGGTTGTTCCTTATTTAAAATTCCACATATATTTTATTTTGGTTTGAACATTATAGTTCTAGTATTTAGGATTTTAGCTTTTCTTTTTAAAAGTAGGCAGATCATTTACTATGTCCAACATCTGACCTAAAATCTAATTTCTAATTAAAATAAAGTTTTGATGTTTAACATACTACATGAGGTAGAAGTATTTACTCCTGCAGCCAATTTAATGATTATATCTGAGTATTTTTGAGATCTAAAGAGAGTGGGCAATCTTTCATGCATAAAAATGGACCTAACCATCGCACATGTAAAAGCTAGGGACATACAATTAAATACATTATTATGTGTAAAAATAGAAGTGTTACTCTAAGTTTGGAAAGCATTTTTGGATGCATTTATTTCCAAATATATTGTGCATTATTAGAAAATGCTTTCAGATAGAAGTGATATAAAATTTTTGGTACAGTAATATCTCCACGCATCAGACATCTGGCAGGCTTTCTGATTTGGGTGTGGTTGAGCTGATTTGCCAGATATTCTTTTCATCAGTTTTTTTTCCGCTTTTTTGAATTAGCGATTTTGAAAATCTACTAGATAGCTTTTTTTAGTTGATATATTGAAGAGGAATGTGTATTGTTCCCAGCTGTTCTGACCCCTCCTTAAATATTCACCATGAAAGTTGTTGAACAGCATTAGCTTTTTTGAGCCCTTCAAAAAATTTGAGTAGGAGTGGAAGCACCAGCTTTAAATCTGCTCGGAAAAGACCATGCGGCACATTACCAAGTCCACAAGAAGTAAAATTGTAGATGTCAGTTAATGCAACTTAGCCATTAGAAATTAAAACCCAGTTTGTATGAGCTACTGCAGATCACTTTAAAGCTGGTGGGTAACCTGCAAGCTACAATAAGAGAAGCTTAATGACAGTCATTTAAGTCATTAAAGATCCTCTAAGCTATTCTATCAGATTTAGTTTCAGTTTTTGGAGACTTTGTCTTGTTAAGTGCTTAAAATAATTCTTTTGGATTCTGTCATCTAAGGTCTAGACCACTTACAGTCATAATATTTCTAAATGCTATGTTAAATAAAACAGACAATAAAAAAGAAAAGTAATGGAAAGGGATACCATAGTTCTTGCATCTTGTGCAATGAATAGAGAAAAATGCCCTCTTAGGTAAACTCTTCACTAAAAAATGCCTCTTGAATATGATCACACTTTTATTTAGGATGAATTTATCAGAGGTTCAAATGGAAAAAAAAAAAGTGGAAAAGAAGTTTATTTTGCTTATAGTTTCTCTTGACATGTTTAATAAAGCATATAAACTTTGAATTTTTATTCACAGCTTATAATGCGAATTATGCTAGAAACGTTTCCTGGCAAAGGGAAATTTCAAGTTAATGGACACTCAGTGTAATATCACTTGCATGGATTTTTTTTTTTTTTTTGGTGGTCTTTTGGCACTAGGAGGTTAAATTGCTTTATGGAAAAACAGTACTGTAATGTCTTTATACAACCTGAAGTATATGCCTTCTTTTTAATCTTTCATGCACAAGGAAAGATCCTGAAGACCCCATTTTAAACTTGCAGTGTAGTCATTTCACTGAAGCAAAGACAAATTCAGCTAAAGCAACTGCAAGATCAAAACAAGGTCCTATAAATTGTTGACTCCCTTTATTAGTTTGTGTTATCCACAGAGCTAAGAATATACTGGGCTTCCTGGACTCTTCTCATGATTTTGCTAAAACTATGCAGTGATTTGTGACTTGCTGTGTAAAGTCGAAAAATACATGAAGCAGAATTTTAAACTCTCAATTCGGTTAGCTTAGAAAATCTCCATTAAATACATGCCATTGCACTGTTCTGGCATTGTAACATTTAATGCACTGTGCTTCATTTTGATTCCTGCATTTCACACACAGTTGCTTCACAATCACTTTCACTGCAGTGGCAGTCTTCTCCCTCGTGTAGTCATGCTCCCGAGACACAAATCACTCCTACACAAATTCTTGTTTAACTTCCATATTCACAGCCATGTCTTATTGGTGTGCACACAGAAGGACAGATAGGAAGCATGCATGTAGCATTTGAAGCAGAATACTCTTCTTGTCCTTCGCTTCAGTCAGTACATCTCCAGTTCTTTCAACTGTATGAGCTTCCAGGCTCTTCCAGAAGTCTGTAAAAGACACCATGTGACTGAGATTTTTCTTGTCTTTGTTATATGTAAGGCTTATTACACCTATTATACTAGCTTGTGTGATATATAAAACTTCAAAAATCACTGCCAGTTAAGAGGCATTTCTACCTTTCTTCATGCCAGAAAAACACATTTTGGCATTGATGCTGTCAGCTTGGAATAAGTTTATACTGCTGAACTCAAATGCTGATACCTGAGGAGGTAAGAAATCTTGAATTCCCATGTTCACTAAGATACATACATATCTGTTTATTTTTGTTTCTTCATTTACTCAACCTCCTTGAAAGACAATCTTTCCTTTTATTTCTTGTCCTGTCATGCAATGTAGTTCCACAAAGCCTTGTGAAACTGAAAGGACACGGATGATATAGTCCTTTCTTTTTTACGGTGTTTCTTTTTCTTTTTCTTTTTTTTTTTTTTTTCTGATTTGCTTTGTTATTTTTTTCACAAGTTTTCCTATTAACTTGATTAAAATTGAAAAGTCATCATCCACCGAGGCTCCAAACACATTGATGATGGTATGAGGAACACTCAATTTTTGAAGGCAACTTTTATGAGTAAAATACTCAGTAATGTTTTTAAACAAATTAAGAAAGTTATCTTAATCTCATTCCTAGCCCTGTAAAGGATATCAACCCTCTCTGTGCAATCAATGAAACTGCTGAGGTGACTTGTTTCTAAAACGGCTGAAGAAACTCACTTAAAGAGTTACAGGAATTCTTCTGTCATCTCACAATGTTTGTTTTCACCCTATGAACAATTTTATTTAATTAACGAGAAATTCACACATGTCCAATGTGCTATATTTCAAGGGAAAAAGAAGCAAAGAAGGTAGAATACAAGAACAACTGAATTCTGGTTCTGTGTTCATTTATATAACTAATTACCTTTTTGATCAGCATAAAGATGATGATGTAATGCCATTATTTGAGATTCTGAAAACCACCTTGTCCACTACTAGGCATATTATTTCTTGTTATGCTTTAACAGCATCGGCGAAGACTTTTTTTTTTCCCTATCTGTCTTCTTTACCGAACATGATCACAGCCAGCTGTTCAGCAATTTTTTTTCCCCTAGCAATGAATATCTTGTACAAAACAGTAAATGCTGGTCTAATATGAATATGAAAAAAACCCGTGACCATATAATTAATATCATCTCCCACAAGAAAACATAAGAATTAGCCAGTTTTAGATCTTGAAGATGTATTGAATTAGCAAACTTATTAAAAGTACTTCCTAACAACAAATTATTGATGGGTGGATGCTCCCACTCTTGCTCCATGAAGATCTCATTTGAAAGCCAAGATAATCTAAGATATCTGCTTAAAGGTCTTAAAAACTCATCTGCTACTCCAATAAAACTGGAAATATGTTAATATGTAAAACATGAAATATGTAACACTTAGGAGAACAAGATCTTTTTTTTTTTTTTTTTCTTTTGGTGTCCGCAGCATACAAGCTTCATTCTACAGTATAGATCTGACCTCAAGACTAATTTTGCTAAGATTAGGAGCCTAAATTGTCCTATGGGATCACAATAGGAACAAAATTGTTCCTATTTACTTCTATGATATTTTTTACCTACAAATGCTTTGAGTCAAAGATAGTCTTTTTGATTTTACAAATATCACTCCCCCCCACTAATTTTATCTACGCGCGCGCACACACATACAAGATAAGGTTATTGGAGGCAAGTTATGCGTATGATTGAAGTAACAGTACTGCTGTTATTCCCAGTGTATATGGCAGAATACCTGCCTTTGTGAGTTGTTCTATTTCTTTAAACCCTGTTCAACAATTTAGGATTTCAGTGAGGCTAATCTTCAAATATTGAGACATGATTGGAACACATATGTGAAAATATATCCATCTTGCACAAGTTTTCTGAATGTTTAAAGCCATAATGTTCACATCAAGTTACTAATTCTTTACAGTTTCAAGACTT
Source organism: Tinamus guttatus (assembly GCF_059628265.1). NCBI lineage: Eukaryota > Metazoa > Chordata > Aves > Tinamiformes > Tinamidae > Tinamus > Tinamus guttatus. The sequence goes on from NW_028289040.1 coordinate 557,899, forward strand.
TCAGAAATGTCCCTTCTGTAAAGAGTCCCGAATTTGTTTCACAACTCTAGTTCTGAATCATAGAGAGAGTTTGGTGAAATAAATGCAAGTGTAAAGAGACAAACAGAAGACAGTACAAAGCTGTGTGAACATAAAATGTTGTCAAATGAATGGAGCTTAGATAAAACAGCAGAAAAAATTTTCCACTATCAAGCTTACTGGAAACCAGAATCTAGATTATCTTTCTCTCTACCCAGGCATTACTTATTGATATACCTTTTGTTATAACTTTTTTTTTTGTTATGTAAATAAGTGTAGAGCTGATTTGGATTAGAAAAAACATCTGGAATATTATTTAAAGTCAAAATAAATTTTTGCGGTTGCATGTTGTTTTCAAAAATTGAAAATTTAAGTTCATTAATTTAAAAAATGTTTCAAAAACAATAAAAAAGTGAATATAGTAACAAATTTACTTTGCTTACCTTGCTTTTTATCATTCCAGAATGTTATATCTTTCCTATTTCAGGCACATGCATGTTTTAAATGTGTAAATATTCCATCAAAATAACTCTTGTCATTATCAAACCATTTGATGTTCATTTGCATTATTCTAAAATAAATAATTTGTATCTCTCCTTTGAGTTACTAATGATTGTTAATGCAATGTTGACTTGACTATCTCTCCTAGGTGTTACACTTCACAACATAAATTAATAATTCTGCTTTGAATATCACTAGGTTTTAAAACCTTGACAGTCCTCATGGATCATGTATTTCAAATTTTTCTTTTAACAAGTTGCTTTGAATACATTTTAGGAGAAACAGGATGTCAAAAGCAACAGTATTAATTCAAAGTGCCTTATATTCCATAACATTCTTGGAATATGATACTTTTACTTTACAGAATCACATGGAATCACAGAATGGTTAAGATTGGAAGATAGCTCCAGAGATCACCTAGTCCAACCCCCCTGCATAAGCAGGGACACCTAGAACACGTGGCACAGGGTGGTCTCCAGGCAGGTTTTGAAGATCTGCAGACAAGGAGACTCCACAACCTCTCTGGGCAGCCTGTTCCAGGCCTCTGGCACCCTCACTGTAAAGTTATTCCTCATATGGAGATTAAACTTCAACTTGCACCTGTTACCCCTTGTCCTGTCACCAGCCACCACGGAGAAGAGCCTGGCCCCATCTTCCCTACATTCTCCCCTCAGGTACTTGAACATGTTGATCAAATCTCCTCTCAGTCTTCTCTTCTCCTTACTAAACAGGCTTGCTTAGTCTTTCCTCATAGCTTCCTCATAATCTCAGTGTTTGTTCTCTGGTTTGACGTTTCAGGTCAAACTGACAGGTATATATATACCTAATATCTAATTGAGTATATTAGACTTTTTTTTTTTTTTTTTTTTTTTCAAACAAGAGTCTGCTCTGCATTTATAAGGAAGAAATATCAAAAGAACTGTTGTACTAAGAATTTAGAAATAGCATTATATTATATAATGCAGTACACAATAATAAAATGAGTAGTAGTAACCCACTAACACCATACTACATGCAGATTATATATATTTTTTGTGTAACTTCTACCCTGAACACTTGTTACAATTCTCTAAAATAAAAGGAAAATGTGTCTTACTTTTTATTATAATTTCTATTCTCCAATTTCTCTTCTATTCCAATAAGGAAGCAATACTCCAACCAATATGGTCCCTACATTAATCCATATAAATGACTTCTCTGATGCCTCTGCTCCTCTGATTGTTTGTTTAGCGAATAATCTTTATTTCAAATCATTTCATTATTTCCTGATTGAGTTCCAAAAATTTCCTAATGAAGTCACTAAACTGGTCAAGATTAATCATGTCATTATTCAGATTTCTCTAAGGATAACTAAATTAATTGTTATGTGTCTGACTTAAAGAGATTAAAGTGAGCTGATCTACTGCCAACAAAGCATTCTTACATTTGAGAGTCCATATCCTGTAATGGTACAGGCTTGTAAAATCCTAGAGTATAATCTGGACTTTATATATTCCTAAATGACTCTGGCAATTATTTTTGGTATGAACTCCACATATGCAGATACCTGATTTTTATTGGAAAAGATTAACAAAGTAATCCTCTGTAGGCTTAGATATAGCTGGATCCTGCTGTTAAGACACTGAGGTGTCCTCCATATTCAGTATCTATTTTGTTGTTTTAAAAGCATTTTAAGTCAATAGATTGTAGATGGTAGCGGGAGTCCTTTCTAAATCAGTCTGAAGGTATCTAACTGAAGGTTAGAGAACATGCAGCGAACTACATGCTTCTGCAGCGACTCAATATGACTCTGTTTGACTGTCTACATACTATTTGCCAGATTGAACTCAAATCACTACTTGAAGAATTGCTTGAAAAGGGGAAACTTAGAGAAAAACTAAGGCCTAGCAGAAGTCTTGGCATTACAGAAGCTTGCTTGGGGTGATACACAGTTGGCACTTCTGGGATGTTTGGTATGCACGGACTCTGATCCTCCACGGTTCCCTAGGCAGCACAATCTACCCCAATCGCAGCTGCGAAGAGGTGTAGTGGAGGGTGGAGCAGAGTGAAGCCACCAGGGCCAAACTCTGTTGTAGTCCCTGCTCTGGGCCAATGATAAGCCGCACAGTAACTGCCCAATGGGAAATATTTGATGTCTGATGCTGATCCAGCAAGGGTGGCTAATCATTCCTTTTGGATGAACTTTGCTTGAACTTTACTTACCCGTCTCTGAGGTACGACCACTCCTCACTGAGCATGCTTTCTAGATTTTCGATTGACTACACATTTAAATAAAAGTAAGTATGACTACTGCCACTTAAGCTCCACCTAAATGTAAAAAACTAAACTAAACTAAAATGAAATAAAATAAACTAAAATAAAGTAAAATAAACGGTGAACTAAAGGAAAGGAGGAGGAGGGAAGATTCCACTGCAACTTCTGGATCAGTCAATGAACGGAATCCCTTTCCTCCTCTTGAGTTGAGACACTGCCTGAGGAGACTCAGAAGATGGAGGGACGACACCATCCTAACTTCTGGAATCGGTCGATGGACTGATCCTCCTTTCCTCCCCTCGTCTCAAAACACCACCTGAGGAGAGTCTGTGAGACTGTGAGCCCTCTCTCATCTTCTTGGATGTGTGATGATTATGCATTTGTACATTAGAGCTAGCTAAGAACCCCACACTGTAGTGGAGAATTTCCTGTACTGACATCCAAAACCTGTTTCGTAAATGTTGCATTTGTACATCCTACTATTCATGAACTCAGCTTCTTGTTTTGAAGGCCATCGGTCCTACAGTTGACAAACTGTGAATCTGGTGGAGTCAGACCTATAGCTACCACAGTATTTGGTATCCATATTAGGAGATGAGTCCAGCTGCCTCCAGTCCCTCTGACTTAAGAGAATTGGCTGGAACACAAAGGGATTTATCTATTATTAAATTAGCCCCTCCTTCAATTTGCAATGCTACTGTAAGATTTTCTAGGATTTCTCACAAGATCTCTAGCAACTTCTTCAGCCTTGTATAGGTCTCTTATTGGTAGTATGTTATTGCTGACAGCACTGTGTGTCTATCTCAGATCTTCAAACCTCTCAGGAAAGTTCAAATGGCCTAAGATGCTGATCTGTGGGTGATTGGTTTATGGCCCTCATCACTTCAGTCACAGGGGCCCAGAGAACCATTTGACTCCTTAGGTGGCATTCAGTTGACCAGAAGATGTTGACCTGGCCTTCCACCTGGCATGTGTCCTGTAAGTCTTGTGCCATAATTGCTGTTCCTGTGCAGATGTGCACACAGGAAAACTGAAGTTGTTTCAGACGGTGGTGAATCCTTTCTCTGGTGTCTGTTTTAGGACATACTGAAATTTCCTTGGTCTTCAATGGCTCCTTTGGCAGGGATTCTAGATATGTTCTAGATTTGTTCTGTCCCTGCAGACATGTAAGATTCAGCTCAGTATTAAGACCTGAATTTGCATTTGCATCCCCTTAACAGAATGAAAGTTTGTTATAGCTTTCACATTGATTTTTAGCACTGCTGATAGAAATGGCACAAACCTTTTAAAGATAGGCTTATAAGTCCTATCACTATGTATGTATGATCATGTGAAGAGGGTAACATTTTAAAATATTATTAAAATGCTAAAAATGTAGATATATGCTCAACTAAATATTTGCTTTAGAGGAAATTAATAATTGGAATTAATATAATCTTTGAACCATTTTCATCATTTTCATACTCACATGCGAAATAAACTGCTAAACTTTCAAAGTTTCAAAAAATAGGTGCTTTTTAATCAAATTAAGTGATTTCCCAAAATAGAATGTACAGTGTTACAAAGAGTATTGAGAAAATATACTACAAATCAGGGTGAACCTCTAGATCATTAGTTTCACTTACTTGTGCAACTTGTCCAGCTTTTTCTCTCAGTATCATTGTTCTGAATCCAAATTAATCCCAATAAGTCAATACACACCATAGTGGAATATTGGAGCAAACTCATTAAGGCTGAGGGAATTACTATGGTTGTTTGAAGGGCTAAATATAGAATCTTTCTGCTGTCTGCTGTTTTTCAGTTATAGCTACCTTTTCTCATTTTCAAATGAATGAGAATATCAGTTATTCATGCATAAAACTGCTTTCTAAGCTCCTGATCCTACATGACTAGAATGTTTGGGAATATTGCCCACTTAATTACCCAAGAAGTCATAATCAGAAGAATAATAAACTCTTCTCCTTAAAATAATAACAATAGCAAAAACAATAGCAGAGTTTATTTATTGCCAAAAAGCTCTAATTCATTCCTGTCAGCTTTAACAATAAAATTATTTCACCTGTAGTGGAGACAGTATTTTCCTGCAGAATGGAATCTAACTCAAACATGAAAAATGATATTATTGTTTCCCTGTGTATGAAACGCATCACCAAAATTGATGGTTTATGAGGAAGAACTTTACATGAGTAAAGACAAGGATGAAGTCAAAAGCAGAATATGAACATTGAACTGACCCAGTTCACTTGGCTTTTATAGGTGTCTGATCCTATATTCAGATTTGCTTTTGGTTTTGTTATTCCCATATAAGATTTCTTCTAGTGGTGTTGAGATTTAATTCCAAATTTAATTATCCCCAGCATCTTAAAAAGATTGGACCCTTTGTATTTCTCTTAAGAAAACAAAAAGAGTTAGCAACACAGGAGGTTTATCCTTCTCTATGTTGGACAAAGTAGAAGACAGCACAGTGGTAGTCTTTAAGAATAATCTGTGATTTTCCAGTAAGGCCCCATGTGGTTACTGTGGTCACAAAGAGTTCCAATACTGAAAGTAACTCTGTACGCAGAGGTTTTTTTTTTTCCTCCTTCAATATATAACTTTATTGCTTCTAGTAGTGATAACAGGGTGAGATGTAGATTTACCTTTCACTGAAATATCTGAAGTTTTCATGAATAGAGAGCAGTTATCAGGAGACTGAACAATCTATGGTATTAATTTTTCTTGGACACCAGATTAGTGCACTTTGTTCACTTGCAATATTAAACCAGTTAACAAATCTGGGGATTAGGGAGAAATATTCCCTAAATCTGGTTGAGAAAAGCAGTATTTTTGTTTGTTATTGTCCTGATTCGGCGTCGGAGGTGGTTTCAATATGATCCCAAGAGCGAGATTAAGACACAAACAGGGTCAAATGCCATACAACCTTGTTAACTTTATTCTCACAAGCGCAAATAGGACAGAGAGAAGAAGAAGAAGAAAACGGAAAGAAAGATAACCAGGCCAGCAGGAGAGATGCAACAAGTTTATAGTTACCACCACCAGCAGTCTGGCTAAGTGTCGCTGGCTCCACTTTGGTGCAGGTGATGTTCTGCGCTGCCAGAAGGCCATGCATGCTGGTGCAGGTGATGTTCCACGCTGCTGCCGGGGAGGGGAAAATGCGCTCCTTTTATGTTCCCGTTCTCAAAGGGTCCTCCCATTTTCTTGAAGTTTTCCGGTACGTGTTTTTCGTGTTGTACGTGCTGTGTGCTTTTTGTATTCCTCTTCACTCCTGATTTGTACATGTTGGGGCCTTGGCAGTTTTGCAAGAATATGAGGAACTGAAGTAATAGGATTCAAGGTCACCCAGAGAAGAAGAATGAGTCCGTGGGCAGTTTTAGGGGGACTAAACCAGCCACAACCAGATAGATGTCTGGGAGGCCCAGCAACAGAGCATCGAGAAGAGCGCCAATCAGCTGCAAGCTAGCCATGCATGGACACTATAGTCCAACCAATGGGAGAGGCATTGCTTGGCATGTGCCCACGTGTACGGATGTCGGAATTGTATAAAGCTACGTTGCAGACAATAGTAAAGTGAATCGAACCTGACATTGAAGTGTCATTCATTCCATCTCATGATGGTGGGCTTTGGCACGTACACAAACTGTTCTGGTGGGCACTGTCATTGTTGTCATTGTTCAGGTCTCGAGCTTGATCTTCCAAGGCCATGTAGATAGCTGCTATTACAGTCTTCCCAGAGATAAGGTGCCAGGGTAATGAGGCCCAAATGGTAAGAGACCCTCCCAGAGAATGGTGAGGGACCTTCCCAGAGGCATTGGGATGCCAGGGCATTGTCCAGGTAAATGGTGCGTCAACAATGTCGAGATAAACACAACCTATAACAGTCTCTTACAGTTATTCATCATCTTCCCTCCGTGTCACAGTGTATTTTCCAGGAAATTCACTTTCAATTTAGATATTGTTTGCTACTGCAGGGACCTCATGCACTGGTAATGCTCATATTCTCTTTTTTAATTATGATATAATTAGTGTTTGGAAGTTATTATTATTATTAAATAGACCTTGTTACTGAGTTCAGGAAGTACTTTCTGAAGTAAATATCTTTTAAGTGATTATAGAGATCATACTACTGAAAGGAATACCATTATGGGAACCATATCATCCAGTCATATCACAAAAAAAAAAATAGGTCTCATAGTTGTTACTTTTGTTGGGCATGAATGGTTTGAAAATCTAAGGAAACTAGGATGTAATTTGGTCAGAACTGGAATGCAGAGAGGACCCAGAATCTGTATCATTCACAGGTCTCAATATTCATCTGTTTCTTGTTTCTTAAGGGAAACAAGAATAGAAACCATAGCAATGGTTTGTAAATCTCACTATAGAAAAATATTCAGTAAATTCAGAGTATTCAGAAGGCTTACATGTCGAGGGTCACTCTCGCACCAAGTGCCAGGGCCCTCCCCACAAGCCAGAGCAAACAACACCTCCACACAAAGTGAGATCAACTCCCCCCTGCTGTTGTCTGCAGCAGAGCTTTATACCGGTGCAGGTGGGCATGCGCTAGGGAGCGGCGTTCTCATTGGCCAGCTACAGATTCCCAGCTGGTTAGTGCTCCTCCAGGTGCTTGGTCACTAGGCGTCAGTCCAGTTCCCCACGAACACCTTCTTCTCTTCTAGGTGAATCCCATTACTAAGGCCCCAACATCTCCCCCTCTTTTTTCCAAAAAACAAAAATTAGCAATAAACATTGCAACATTTACAAAAAACAAATTAACATAGCTGTAAGCCTCAGCATTTCCCCTCTTTTTACAAAAACAAAAATTGGCAATATCATGCATCAAATATTACAAATAAAAACAAAGTAACATAGTTGCAAACACAAGCATGATCATTCTGGTCACACTTTTATGATAATGTTTCATTTTTAAATTCCCAAGACAAAAGAAAATGGTCCCAAAGGAATACACAATTTCATTTTGCTTACAACCACAGAAATTCTTCTTGGAAAGGTAATTGTGCTCTTCATTTCAGCAACAGGGGAAGGAAAAAATCTTGCCCTTTGGAGCTGGGGAGGATGGGGGTCCAAATTAGTATGGTCAGACTGGATATGCTATCATTTTTAGTTTTCAACCGCTGGAAAGTTCTTCCAGTCACGGAGTCTGCCGCTCTTTTCAGTTCCAGACCTTGAGGAAGCTGTCCCACGATCCTGTTGCCACTGCCATTCCATCATCAGTCACACCTAAGCAACTGACACAGTTATCATGACCGGCAAGGACACCTGCTCTATCAGCTTTCAGTGTATCCCAGACATTGCAGTTGAAGTCGTCATAACCAGCTAGGAGGAGACGTAGCTGTCCCAGATTATAAGCTTGCCATCCTGGGAGGCACTGACTAGAAGCCTGGAATCAGTCCCCCAGTGCATTGCGTAAATTTTAGCCAAGTGTCCCCAGAGCGTTCTTCTAGTACGCATTTGAATTCTCCCCACGGGGTCAATGTTGGTCCTATTCCATTATTCCTAGCTGGAGTATTCCGGCGGCCAGCCTGCTTTGAACACTCTAATTTTTTCAAAGTAAACGCTTCCGGAGCTGTGATCTGAGTCAAGGTGGCGTTAGCACATGCTTTCCTAGCATTCCTGATTTGGTTTTTCAGTTGCTCGGCCTCCTGGTGTAACTGGTCAAGCTCACTCATTTTCCCGTGCTAAAGTTGCACTTCACTGCCACCTCTGAGAGGACCACAAATTTGCCCTTCCATCCGCTGCTCATTAACGGGCCCGGTTCGTCCGCCCGCCCCGGCCTGCTCCCAGCGACACTGCAGCTTGGGGGGGGCGGGAGAAGGAGAAGAGGGTGGCGGCTGGGGGGGGTGGTTCGCTGGCTCTCAGCTCCTCCCCAGGGGACCAGTGCACATCAATTCTAATATGTGCACGTCAGTCTCTAATCACTGTGGATTTTGCCACAGAGAGGTTGACTCCTGTGCTTCCGCGGGTTGTGGCGGAGAGTTCACAGAGGCAGCCATCGTCTGGGGATACTTGTTTGCCGCGTCCCTCACAACGCGGCGGCTCCCGTTTCCCTGTATCGGCATGCCGTTCTTGCGGAACCGTGATCGGCACTCTGCTGCCTTGTGTCCGAACCTCTGGCATCTGGCACAGGTCCCATTAAATCCTCTCGGGCCCATATCTTCCATCCTGAATCTGTTAGGACACTTCCTCCTCATGTGTCCTAATCGACCACATAGGAAACATGTTCCATGAAATCTCTTGTCTCCCTTTCTAGACATTCTTTCTCCTTTAATTGCTGCGGCCAAAGCCGCACCATGTATTTTTGCTTTTTGTTCTTCCTCCATCATTGGCGCTCGGGCACAGGTCTCTGTCATCTGGACTATTGAAGCTCGTGGTGGCAAAGTAGCTAATAGTTGCTTGCAAGTTTGGTTTGCGTTTTGAACTGGTAAATCTTTTGCCAATATTGCTTTCATTTCCGCAGGCACATTAGGTGCCATATCCAGGGCTTCCTTCAGCCGATCAACAAAGTTGAAAAAAGACTCATTCAGCTTTTGTATTATTTTTGTGTATGGTAACTGTGGCGTTCCTATTTGTGGTAGTGCAAGAAAAGTGGCTAGCGCTGCATTTTTTGATTGCTGTAGTATCCTGGGGTGGAGCGCTGCCTGGGCCTCGGTTGCCCGGTAACGCCCATTCCCCATCAGTTGATCAAGGGTGGCAACCCTTAATGGATCATCCATACTGCGATTTAGATTCTCCAATTGTTTTTCCTCTAATCTTTCCTGCCATTTTGCTAACCAAAGCATATAAGCGGTAGAGGAAAGCAGGAGCTCCATTATCGCTCTGCTATCTGCAGGCACCATATGGGAATATTTAAACAGAGCAGAGACGTGATTTCTCACCAACTTATTGTCGTGCCCATACTGCATTACTGTTTTTTGTACGCCTTGAACCAATTTCCAATCGAGAGGTTCCCACCTGGGGCCCTGGGCTCCCGTTACTACAGGAGCTGCTAGTGGTGTTAATACAAATTCTCCTTGTAACTGAGCATTCTCTATGAGTCCTTTATACCGTGCTCCCGCATTAAATGTTGGATCAACAGGTGGCATTCCCTCATCATTACTTCTACCTGCAGTGGCTGGGAGCTCCGGCAACAATCCTTCTTCAGCTGGGTCACTTCCTCCAGCTGCTTTCTTTTGAATCTTAGGAGCATCTTTTCGTGCCTCCCACTGCTCCAATTGTTTGTCTACATTTTCCAACCCTTCCACTATAGCCCTATGGGCAGCCTTATATGCTGCCTTCACATCTCTGGCCTTGGACCCGCAGTCTAATCACCGCATTTGTTCTAATAATTCTGTCATTCTCTCCGCCTGTCCCCGAAGTTCTTGTCGCATTTTTTGAACCACGGCATTATCATCGTCCGATCCATCTGGAATCGGTACTTTAATTGGGTCCACTTCCATTTTGGGCGCTGTGGGGGTTGGTCGCTTTTCCCCCTCCCATTCAGGTGCTGTGGGGGGTGGTCGCTCCTCCCCCTCCCACGGGGGGAGATACTCATCCACTCCCCCCCATACTTCTCGTTCAGCTATCGTTACCGGACACTCCTGTTTAGATGAGGTTACCTTTTTCTTATTATCTATTTTCTCACACTGGCTCAGCTCAGTATTGTTAGTATACTCAGAACTTTCAGACCCGTTTTCCTCTTCTTCTCCATGGAGCGCTTCCCAGAAAGCAATAGCGACTAACCGCTCAAACATAGGCCATATGAGACGATATGTTTTTGTGAGGCGCCACGCTTCCTCCAAGCCTAATTGCACACCGTCCCATAGTTCTCTTCCTACTCGCTCCCATGATTCAAATTTATATGCTTGGGAAGCTTCTTCTATGATTTTTCTCTTCTTACAAAATAGCAATAAATCAGTTAACTCAGTTTTTGAGACCTCAATCTTAGTTTTTCGAGCAAGCCTTACAAAGCGTTCAACAGTATCATGTTCCATTGCTGTTGCAGCAACTTCCACTCTAGATGCGGCAATTCCCATTCTGACTCACCAGGTCGTGGTCACAATCCGCTTCCAGTAAGATCCCTCGCGTTCTCACACGATCACGTCGGGGTCACCAGATGTCGAGGGTCACTCTCGCACCAAGTGCCAGGGCCCTCCCCACAAGCCAGAGCAAACAACACCTCCACACAAAGTGAGATCAACTCCCCCTGCTGTTGTCTGCAGCAGAGCTTTATACTGGTGCAGGTGGGCATGCGCTAGGGAGCGGCGTTCTCATTGGCCAGCTACAGATTCCCAGCTGGTTAGTGCTCCTCCAGGTGCTTGGTCACTAGGCGTCAGTCCAGTTCCCCACGAACACCTTCTTCTCTTCTAGGTGAATCCCATTACTAAGGCCCCAACACTTACAAGCAATGGAAAAATTGCTGATGATCAAAGAAAATTGTCTTAGTGATTGGTAACAAATTTCAACTAAGTTACACTTTACAAGGTAAAGTCAAACAGACTATCAAAACATTTTTTTGATACAAAAGAAAACAGAGAATGGCATCATTTTAATATTTCACAACTGTGGGTAGAAATTGTAGTTAAAGTGGATCTGACCTAACATGAAATTAGCATTTTGTTGCAGTTTTCAGTAAGAGTGGAGCAAAAGCAAAGAGCAAAATGGGCAAAAAGAACAAAAAAATGCAATAGAAACAAAACGTAGCAGTTCATTGCACAATATCACAATATTTAGGATTTCTGTGTTATCTCCATCCCAAAATTTGGAACAAATTTGTGTATGATGCCATCAATCTAGTAACAAAGATTTCTAATTCAAGATATGAAATCAGGACAGATATTATTGTACTGGAAAAGTAACAAATACTACACCTGTGTGAGGGAGAAGAGTAAAAGATTATGGAAACTCAAATTGACCTACTCATTTCAATACTCATGTCAAATAAAACAGCAGTTAGACATCAAGGCATGAAAAATAATTTAAAATAGGATTCCGCAGGTAGTTTCTACCAGAGTATTTTGATTCCTTTCTTTCATCAAGGGAATTGTAATATATCTAATCTACCTGGATTTTAGTAAAACAGTTTAGTGTACAGACATGTGGGAAATTATTAGTGAAGCTGAAAATGATGGAAATTTGGAATGTAAATTATGCAACTGGATAAAGGAAAGATGGCAACAAGATTGTTCTGAAAGGGAACTATAAGACTTGAGGCAAGCTTTTTATAGACTTTGTCTCTTAAGAATTTGTTTTTACCATTTTATGGCTGTTTTTAAGGACTGGTTCACAAAAACAAGAGTTTGTAAATGAAATATTTGGATGATATGGTACATAGTGAGATTTCAGAATATTTCAATAGCATATGGAAAAAACTGGATGACCCCAACAAGGAGAGCAATAGACTGAAATAGATATGGGTGCAAATTCATATAGGAAGGACAAATAATAAGAACCACTCCTACACACTAGGGACACATGACTGAGAGAAATAGAAATAGAAACAATTGGATAACGAGTTAACAGGATACCCAGGAGAAGGTAGTATATTCCGACCTGGAAAACAGAGCACACAGGGTGCTAGTCAGTAAAGATGTTTATAGAATATTTAGAGAAACTTCACATCATGTTAATATATAATGACACGAGCCCACACATGGAATCGGAAAGAAAATCTACTCAAACTTATTGGTCCTGGAAGTTATTCAGATAAACTTATTTAGCTTAGGAGATTTTAGCCCCTGTATCTTGTCGGTAAAGAGAAATAGGTGTCTTTTCAGTATAATTCACCGTTCTTGTGTCTTTATAGTATAATCCAGAACATAATACTTTTGGGCTAGAAATTAAATAGATTTAGTATTTGACTGACCTTCTAAGAAGAAAAGGGCAAAAAATTAAGTTACTTTAAAATGGATCTTGTTCAGTTCCTGAAAGTGAAAAATGATATGATGAGTATGATAGAAAGATAATAGACTCAGTAGCACAGGAAGTTCATTCTAGTCCTTTGCTTATACTATGTGTTATCCTATGAGGTCAAATACCTTGCATATGTCTAATAAATTACATCAGAGTTGTGACATATATTGTTTCTATAATCTGATCAAAAACTAGAACTTTGATAGCTTCTATTTTCAATGAATTGGCATTGATTACTATTTTCTATATTATCTGCTTTGAGCCCTTTAGTTTTTAAGAGTTGTATCATTTGGTCTATTATATTCTTGGGATCAAAGCGAGGTTATGGGCATATAATTACATGGCTCATCCTGCTTGCCTTTTTGAAGTATTGACCCATTAGCTTTCTTCCAGTCCTCTGGAGCTTCCCCAGTGTTCCAAGACTTATTGAAAAATCAATGTCAATTGTCTAGAGAGCTCTCCAGCCAGCTCTTTTAAAATTATTGAATGCAAGACTGATTTAAAAATACCCAGTTTTAGTAGCTGCCTTTTAACATCCTTCAGAGTTACTGTGGGATTGGGAGGTATTTCATCATTGTCTAATATGACCATCTTCACTTTTCTTAAATACAGGGAGAGATCATGACTATATTTCTGTTTTCTTTTCTGCATTTTTGTAGACAAAATGACACTGTTTTCATGCTTTAATGTTAAGATTTATTTTTTTATTGTTGTTTTGTTGTGGCGATTTTCCAGTTTCTGATTTACTCTTATTACCATCACATTTTTTTCTGAATCTTATAAATGCACTTACTTATGTATGAATTTCTATAAATTTATTAACACTTCTTTAAATTCAGACTGTTTAACAAACATCCACAGCGTAACTTCTCTTAACTGCTGTTGCTTTAGAAAAGCATTTTCCTAAAGTTGTTTTGTTTTTATGTTCAGTAAATATCAATCTTATAACCACAGTCTTAAAAAGCTAATCATTCTCTTTTTGTGTCTACCTTATTCCAATAACTTTTTTTTTTTTTTTTTAATCCTATCCTCCTCACAAACAGGCTCTCAGATTGGGCAACATTAGGCTTCTTTTTAGAAGTTCACACAGTCATCTTAATTCTCCATGATAATTTTAATAATGCCAACCACTTCATTGAGACACTTGCTACAAAATAATTATTATTAATATTTAGAAGTATCTTACTTGTGGATTCTTAAAGGTTCCTATGCCCTTCTTTTCACAGGCACTCTCTGAAATATTCATTTGAGCAAGTCTTCATTATTAATGTATATTTGGAGTTTGATTCATCTCATGCTAAAGCAAACATTTAAAATAGGTCACTTGACTCATGCTCAGAAAAGACTCATTTTTTTTTCTCCTGACTTATCTCAACAGTTTCAGATGAAGACTTATATAACTATAGCGGGTGAAACTCACTCTGTTTACTAGCCACTTTCATCACTCAAATATGGCCATTTAATAGGTTTTGAAGAGCAGTTTTTAAGTTCCACTGTAGCGGAGTCCTCTTCTACTCATAATTCTTTCATCCTAGTTTGTTTTCCTTTGACAGATTGTGTTATGCCTTGCTAATAGTCTTGACAATCATGGCTGCTATATCCAGTATGTACCTGTAACAATTCATACAAGTCATACAAGCCTCTTGATCTGTTGAAATTTCAAATTCCAACATGTCGCATGTTTTGTTTCATTTGTTTTTTAGCTTCTGCAGTTCATCTTGAAATTAGCCTGTTATTTTGGTTAACCAATTCCCTTTAGGGTAGTACTTCATGGAAAACACATACAGTCCTCTCCTCGTTGATGTCAAATTTCTCTTGTATGTTCATCCCATTTTCCTTTGATGAATATTTTTGCAACTTTTTAGCATGACATCCCCTAGAATGGCCATTTATCTTTCTTAGCTTAGTGATTATCTCTGTCTTTTGCATTATTCTGAATGGATCCTTCATCCTATTTTATTCTTTGGGGAAAATTATTTAAATTGTGACTGATTTCCAGATCTCATCCCAATAATTTTTGATGTGTCTGATGATGTCCAGTGTCAGTACATGACTTTCCAAATCATTTATTTCTTCAGGTAAAGCCATCCTTTTTATTTTTCATGAAAATAAACTCTAGTTCCAATCATAAAAGAATTTATATCACATTTGTTTCAGATTGGAACTGTTGATCCCTTTCTGTTCATCATGGTATTAGCTATCCTGAAAGTTGTTCATACTCCCCTAAGAAAACACCTTGCTTCTTGCTTTTTTTTGTTTGGCTTTTTTGGTTTTGAGCACAGGGGTTTGCTAAGTTGTGTACACAACTGATGCATGTATTAACATCTGAACCCTTCCAAAGAAAAAGAGTTGAACCTTTCACAGATTTCAAACAGTAGTGCATAGTCAAAGGGTAATCACAGAAACCAGAACAAACAGGTCTATCTATCTCCTCTGATCTTACCAAACCTCAGCTATCTGACCTGCAAGATAATAAACAAACCCTGAGACCCAAACTACCCACTGCAGTTTACTCCAGTTGTAGTTTCTATTGCAATTCTTTCAAAATAATTATTTTCCCCATTCTTTAGATATTTCTTTCATTGAAAATTATGACATATTATTAACTATATCTTCTAGTTTACTATTTTTGCTCCCAGATTTTTTTATTTATTTGGATTGGAACAGTAAACAGAAATATTTGTGTTTCCACAGGAAATATTTGCCTGATCAAATATAAATCCATTCTTATTGTTGTGAACTTCATAATGCACAGATTAAAAAAAAAAAAAAGTGTTTTTTTCAGAAAGAAAACAGTATCAGCATTCCACTTGGACAGGGGACTGTTGCCAGTAAATAAGCTGAAAGTTTGAAACCTACAAAACATAAATGAAGAGTCTTATCATTCTCTGTTTATTACCATTGTCTTGTGATCTTAATGTCTTCTGAATTTTTTCCTTTTTCTCAGCCCTGTTATTCAGCCTTTTGGTCTTTACTCTGTCTAGGTCCTTATTCTGAGGATTTGTATGCATCTTACACTAAACCTGAAAATGAATAAATATCAGACATAAAAATTATAGCTTTTCTACTATGGTTATTTAACTCCTAAGTATGCACCATCTTCAAAAGTGGAAGATGAAAAAGTTTTAACCAACTGCTAGTACTTACATTAATGATTAATTTCTTTGACAGAAGACACTTATAAGACTAAGGCTTGAGGCTAGAGAAGGAATGTTTGTGGGTAGTCTACAAAGAATCCCTAGGGCTTTCTTTCAATGGAAAGGTGATTATTGCAAATTATTTTTTTTTATGAACATTTATACTCTGTAGGGACTGCAGAACATTAGGCTCCATCTGAAGTGGGCCACAGGTAGCTAAGTATGAAACATTTGGAAGATATTATTAGATTTATAATCAGAGTCTTGAGAAGATGCTTATGTGGACATTTCTAAAGAAAATTTGTCATCCAGCTGTGCATTTTGCTAATTGCAAGAAAAGAAATAAGAACAAAAATGTACTTTTCTCATTTAGCAGAATATGTGCTATAAAGAAGCATTAAATTGCATTAAAAGATACTATATACATACTAGAATGTATATACACAATATATACAATCAATCATAACAGTTCGTATCTACAATTGATAATTTGTATTTTATAATATTTTCCCTTTCAAAAACTCATTGGTAATAAAAATCCATGTTTTTATTAAATTTAATTGTAAGTGAATTTTCTTTTAATTACAGATAAAGTGATCTAAATTGTTTCATAAAAAAAAGAAAGTTTAAAGTAAGAATTATTTTGTAAAATAAAAATTAGAAAAGTTTTTATTTATTTATTTTGCAGCTTTTAAATACTATTGTATACACTCTAAATCTGAAGAAATCTGAACTAAAAAGAGATGTTCAGAAAAAGGGGAAGAGGAATAAACAGTGCATAAAAGAATATTTAAAACTTAAAAAAGACAACTTTTTCTTTCAATCCTACTTTATTTTTCATAGGAAATTTTCAAAGAAGTTCTACAACTGATCAGCTGATTTTGCTAATTTTTCTCAATATTCCTTGATGAACTTTGATTGCCTTGAGCATGAGGCATGGGTTTGTATTCTGACATACCTATACAAGTCAGTTTTTGTCCATGTTTAAAGCGTAAAAATACACGTGAGCATGAATACATCTCATAAATACATGAATACATTTAAAACTTATTTTGCACTTTTTTCAGTCCTGTTTCATACTGTAGTTGTGCAGTGAATTTTAAGCTAAGAAAATATGAATTTATACTGCCTCCATAATTGCTAGTAACTATGTACATGACTCTCCAGAGTATATGCCAGTATGTCAGTTTAGAGAAGTTAATAATTGTATTCATATTTATATATATTTTACATGCAGTTACATGTTTTCAAATATTGTATGTGTCATGTATATATATATGTGTACATACGCACGCATATTATATAAATAAGTAAATAACCATATATAATACAATATAGTGCCATTGTATCTAATAAATCAAATACTATTATCCTGTTCTAGGGCTGCTAGTCCTGCAACTTTTCAGGAGGTCAGCTTCATACATAGAAATTATATTCAGCAAAAACTATTGATTAATTGGATAAAGTGATTGTGTTCTGTAAAGTATTGCCTTATGATGCACCTGCTATTCTCATCTGCAAGCACAAAATCTTCATGAAACTCCTTATATTTCCAAATGAGAATACGTAAAGTAGATGCAAAGTTTAACAACTGGAGTAGCAATCATGATTTTATCTGATTAGAGTTCACGAATTTACTATGTGATCCTGTGTCAATCAAATAGTTGGTGTTTACTCGGGGAGAAGATATTTTCTCATCTAGGTTAGGAGGATTTCTGTGTACCTCATAAGGGCATTGGGCTCAGAGTAATTAGTAATATTTAACAAACCAATCTCTGAGCTAGTTCTACTGAATAAAATTGTCCAGGAAATTAATTTTAGCCCAATAGCCTCAATTAACCAATGCACTTCAGCACATGATTAATTTTAAGTCTCACTAACTTGAATGGAAGTAGATGCTTAGATATTTTGACTGACAAGGAAGTGCTTTGTCACTGTCCTTCCAGAAAATATTTTCACATTTAAAATGAAAATACAGATTTTCTCCAAAGATAACACACATGTTACTCACTCAAAAGAAAAGGTATCCATAAAACAATGTGTTGTTGCCTATAAGGCAACTTCCTGTGTTTGTCTGCTATGGGATTTTCTTTCCTTTTTTTTTTTTCATTTATTTTTATATGCAATCCATTGTCTTTGGAAAGATAATGGTGACTTAGTGACATACTATGATTGTCAAAAGGTATTTTTTATTAATTGTAGACTATATATTGCTAATCATTCATTTAAGCATTTCCACTATAAACACATTTCCTTTTCAGCACGTCCTTCCTGCCACTCTGTGTCCTCTCTCCAGTTCCACAGCTCCAAGTGTTTTTGTCATATTTGTCTGTAGATCTTCTCCCTTATTTTATCTCTCCCTTTATTTATTCATTTGTTTGTTCGTTTGTGTCCTACCTTTCAAGACCAATCTGCTCAGTCTCATCTTTTATCTTCTGTCATGTCCCATGCTTTTTGTACTCACATCACTCTTGCTGCCTCAGAAGCAAATATGGAGATCTTTACATTTAACTGCACAAATCCAGCCACTGAGTGATTCTTTCAACTGCTCACTAAAGAAAATAGCTCTTGTTCAAGAAGAGACTGAGTGCCGCAAGGAAAACAAATGAGTCTCCAACCCAAGCACTCTGAATGAGATAGTAAGCGCGTGCGCGTGCGTGTGTGTGTGTGTATAAAAGAGAGAGATTCAAATTGAATATTTTTGCAATTCTCTACTAGGATTAATGAAAATTTTCTCATCAAAGTCCATGCAATCTCTGGACTATGTTGTGTCTATCCTCAGCTTGACTTTGGATGGATCTGACTGGATGTGGAGAGTTGGAAGTCCCCAAATTGGTTCTGTTACAGCACATCAGATGGTTTTAGTCATCCTGCTTATCTAGAAAGACCATGTTTAATAATTTCTTATTACTTTAGGGTCTAAACTCCTTTAAAAGAATAACTTCAACGATACATCTAGAAATCAGAAAATTCTAATGTAAGATATATTATAGCAGATAATCTGAAGAACATTTGCCTAGTTTTCAGAGGAGGCATGTTTTGCACATGCCAATAATATGTAGCTTTTGAAAACAGAAATTTTACTGTTTTGCTGATTGGCTTTTGAAAACAGAAATTTTACTGTTTTGCTGATTGGCAGGTGGATTCAAAAACAGAAACTAAAACATTTATGGGGCAGAGTGGGGAAGGATAAAACCTGTGAAGTGATGCAAATTCCAATTTGGGAAAAATAGACTCCTCAAAGTTGTTTAATTTTTGATAACATTTTTTATTTTAATTGTAATTTCAGAATAGTGGATTCATGGATTAACCAAAAAAATGCTAAGTAAAATATAAGATGGTAATCAGACACTGTAGCTTTGTAATGTTAGAACTACAGGCAGAAGATCTCTGAAAGGTTTTTTTTTTTTTTTTTTTTTTTTTTTTTTTTTTGAGGGGTAGTGACTCTTTTCTGAGGACTGCAAAATATTATATTAGCTAACATGTTAGCTAATAGCTGTATGTCTGATATTTCTTAAATGGACACTTTATTTGTCCACAGTTTGAAATGCAAAAAAACTACTCTTCTGTTACAAATCAAAATTAATTTATGGCACTAGATGCTTCTAAATCAGACTTTGTGTCCATTTGTAAATCATTCTGACTTTATGATAGATTGATCTATTACTTAATGCTTTCATTGTGTGAAAAAAATATTTCTGTTTATTTTTTCCTGTATCAAATGATACCTGGAAAATTTGATATAATTCCTTAAATTAATATTGTCTTACAACACTAGGATATGACTTGTACTAGCTTATGCATGTGGAAGGTTATATTTAAAAACTAACAAACAGGGGTCATTTATAATATTCTCCACATCCTAAAAGGACATGCTGCTGTTTTTAGTCCACTATAAGGCTTGATAAAAACAAAAAAGACTGACAGTAACTTAGGAAAATATTAGGGAAGATGCAAAGAAAACATGTTTAGAAATTAATTTGAATATTTGTATTACATGGTCATCATATACATCATCATAAATGAGAAAACAAAATGGAAAGAGGAATAGGTGTTTTTTCATTTTTTTCTCTATCTTTTTATGTTTTAATAGTTATATTCAACTTTTTCTCATTATCTAAGAAACTTTCATTGGGAATAGGGTGAAAAGGATAAGGAAACAGAGGTAGCTATAATGTATCAGATAGGAAGTCCAATTAGATGGATATTCTGTCAAAGGTCATTGCTTAGTGCTTCAGAGGGAGGAAGTCAAACAACTAGTAGCATTCTTGTGATCAGAAGCCAGGAAATACAATAGCCTTCCAAATCCAAATCATTAAGAACTTGACTTGCTCACTGAAGAATAAAAGTATATATTCTTTGCAAAACTATTCTTTAAAATAGTTCTTATAAAAATACTATAGAATGTCTCATCTCTTTTGTTATCTTACTCATTAAACAGTGAATTCTGCATGCTGTTTCATACTATGGGAAATTTTAACTTAGAATCGCTTATGAACAAGACTAAATTCACTATCATAATGTTTGAATTAGTCTTTCCTACAAACATTATACAACAACTTTGTCCTCCCGTAGACTATTTGTAGAGCTGCTTTTATTTATTATGTCAGTGGAAAGCATTGCATCTTTGTCTTGCTAAGTTCTTTATACAATTTAACGTGGCAAAAATAACTCTGAAATACTTTAGGAAATGTTCCATAAAAAGCAACAGTAGCTTCAAAGAAAGCAAGAAAAAGGAAGTGAAGACAGAGGGCAGGACCAAGACTGACAACAGTTAGAATAGCTCAGGTGATTCTGTAGATGCAGTGAAGATAATGATGTGTTAAGACATTTACTGTAACTTTTTGTACAGTAGCTTGTAATTTCTCTGCCACCATCGTGAGAAGTGAACATTTAAGTTTAGTTGGAATGGGAAGATCTTTGCTATCATAGATTACGGCTTATCTTCCAGGCACTGTCACCCAGAAGGAGGGAGTGATAAGAATATATATTTTAAATTCATTATTTGGAGAAAGGCGCCTCCTGATTAAATGAACATTTAATAAATAGAAGTAGTATAAAGCTTGGAATCTTGAGAATGTGGAAATAATATTAGAGCAGGATGATAGATGTTTGATAAATAATGCTTGTTCATATTCTTTTTCATTCTAAATTGAACCTAGTTATGACAGCAGTGAAAAGAATAAAAATATCAGAGAGAATTATGGCTAAGATTTTTCTTGCATCCAGCATTGCCAAACACTGCAGAAAAGGTCAGAATTTGAACTATGAAACATATTGTTAAAAGCCTCATCGTTTGTCTGGATCTGACATAATCTTGTAAATACCTTCAGCTCTTCTAAAGTCACGCTGCTGGCTATTCAAGCCTTCTCCCTCTTTCACTTTCTGACAATCCTTTTTTTCTTTTTTTTTTTTTTTTTTTTTAACCCCTGGATTAGTGGCCACTTTCCAGTCTAAGTAGCTTCCCAGAAAGTTTTAACTAGAAGTAAAAGAATTTTAGTGGACAAGTTTCTTTGCTGTCAATCTTAAAACTCCTTCCCCACACCTATCTGCCTATTTTGTTTTAGTTTGACCTCTTACCATTTGTTCCTTCTCCTTTCTTCTCTATATTTCCATTATTATCTTATTTAAATAAGATTTTAAGAGTCCTCTTCCTCTCAAAATATTTCCTTGAGAGTATTCTCCTTATATTTTCTCCTTTCATCACTATGTAAGAGCAACATCATTGCATATAAAACACAATTTCAGTTGCTGAGCAGCTGAAGGATGGTGATTTTAAATTGGAATATTTTAGTTGTGCAACTATATTTGAGGTCAAAGAAAATAGGAGGACTGTGATTTTTCATCACAGTCCCACTTTGCACAGAACTTTTGGTCAGTTGTGTCTTCTTAGAACTTGCATACCTGAGTTACATCACAAAAAATAGAACTTATCTTATGGAGACTTCAGAAATAATAATTTAAGCAGTTATTTATATGGGTAATTAGCAAACAAGACACAAAAGAGTAGAACAATTAGGCTGTTTTAAGGTTTTATATAAGCTGACCATGCATTTTGAAGAAAAAAAGATTGGGAAGCACAGCAGAATTCAGGTGTAGGGCTCAATTTTTCATGTCCACATGATAAAGTAAACATATATATGTGCATTTGTTCTTTTAACTAACTCATTTATTCTGTAACACTCCCTTACCTAAGACAGAGCATGAATATCACTTACACAGGCAAATAAAACTGATGTAACTTAGACTGTCAGCTGAGTTTAGAAAAGTTCTTTGAAAAATTCATGTAACTTAAGGTTCTTCAAGTTATTACTATAGTTCCCTATGCAGCAGTGTGTATGTCATGAAATAGTTTCTAAATGTTTTATTTTTCTTCCCTTAAGAGTCTTACATAACTAATGGAAAAGATGATTGAACAGCTATTTTGGCATTTCTTGTGCTTGCAAAACATACCACAGGAGTTGAAAATGGCAGCATAAAAGAATAAGGTAACACAGGCTTAAGACATTAACAGTTACTTTAAAAAACAACCAAACAAACCAAGCTTTGTTTGGGGAAAAAAAAAAAAAAAAGGCAGAATTGCCTTAGAAGATTATAGCTGAGTTTGCTGTATAATAAAGGCATTCCACAAATAACAAAAAATAAATAAATACTGTTAAAAACAAACTCAATGGTTTGACAACTACTTTAATCAAACTTTACTGATTTGTTCCTTTTTTCCATGGCAGCAAAATGCTCCAGAAAAAAAAAAAAAAAAAAAAAGATATTTTCCTCCTCTATTTCGCAATCCTTGGTAGTTGTAGCCTCTCCTGTAAGCTTTTATCTCCCCACAAAGGGTTTCATAGTCCATGTACCAAAGATCCAGGCCCAGCTTTGGCATGGCCCCGCTATGTCACCTTGACCCAGGCCGCTGAGAAAGATCTACAGAGAAATAAGAGAGGAAAAATTACAGACAAGGGTAGGTTATTGAGGCAGTTCTGTAGCTGATCAGGGATTCAAGAGGGAAAACATTAGCATGGAAAGGTATAAAATCCTGCAAAAAATAAATACTTAAATAAATAAAATAATCGAAAGCTAGCTGGGCTGACCCTGCCCTGCAAGACTCCCTGAGCACTGCTATGGGACTTGGGAACACACCAGTGTGGAATCTGGCAGCTACTCCCCAGCTCTCTCATGTGCAATTTAGCTAAGCAATTGCTTTGTGCTTTAAAGGTGTGGATATACTCTTATGGCTGGAGATACCCAAGAAATCTGACCCCAAAGAAGAACAGTAACAACACTCACCTTTTACTAAGTAATCCCTGAATGATTCATTTTATTAGATTGACTAACCAAATATCTGGGAGCATGAGATACTAAGTGAGATGGATAGTTAAGAAATAGTTTCCTTGGTAAATATGATTATATTTAGCACTATTATTATTGCCCTATTTTTCTCACTATGTTTGTCATCAAGTACTTTACTTTTTGCTTTACATAAAAACCTTACTTTATTTTTGGCCCTAAATATCTGGTATTAAATAGAGAAACAGAAAAATTGAGGTATATGCTCCACATCTAGACATATCTTCTATAGCAAATTTCAAGGTTTCCAGGGGCTATTCAAATACTTGGGGTCCCCTATGTTGAACTTCTACTCCTGAATATTAAGTTGCACTTCAGGACAGTACCTACTTTTTAAAAGGTCATACACATGGTTCATATATATTGTCATTTCAATAACACATTAAAAAAGTACACACTTGGAAACACTTACTCAAATAAAGGCACATGTAGGGATCCTTACATGTTAAAGTAAATTACAGTTTGCTGTCAGCATATGCCAGTGTTTTAGAATTTAAATGTTTGTATTAAAATCTCTTAGCCTTAGTATCTTTAAGTAATTTAAGGTCTTTTGTGTATGTAAAAATGAAAATAGCTTCCTGCAATAATACCCCTAAAAATACATGCTAGATTTCAGTATTGCCTCTTTTTTCGAAGATAATTTGTCAAGGAAACCTTCTCCAAGGAAACCTTCCATGAATTGAATGAACCTCCAATGAAACTTCCATTAATTTTTCAATGTGCAATCATTCTGATTTTCCTTGATTGGAATTCTCAAATGTTTTTAGAGGTGCTTTTGAATTGGCAAGCTTTGCCTTTCTAAGCTGACAGGCAATGACTTTTATGCGTTTCTTTAAGGTTTTTGTTTGAGATATTTCTATACTAACAAAATTCCACCTTCTCAACAGAGTTTATAAATGATGAGAACACATGCATGATACCATATTTTAAGTAAGTCAGACATCACAGATACCAAATTTGAAGTCAGACATCACAATATTTGATTCATCTCTTAGTTCTGAATGATGTGTATGTTTTCTTTTGTTCAGAAATCTGCTATGTGCTGTCACATTCATTAGTAATTAATACATGTCTGTTACAGATCAATGGCTTCCCATAAATGCAAAACTCTAAATATTTCTTCAGCTCCCCCTAGCCAGGTGTTGCCATAGTATCTGGGTTTGCAGAGGGAAAAAGAGAACTTAGTCTCTTCTTGACAACTGTGTTGATGAGTATTAATGCCTTTGCTTATAGCTCTGATACTTTCATAGCTAAAAACTGTATGAGAAATTTGACCATTCCATTAAGGTTGAATGCTTGTGCATAACTTCAGGGAGGTTTTATTATAATCCTGTAAGCAATTTTACAGTTTTATACACCTTAACTCTTTTGCAAGCTTTAAAGCATCGAGCAGACATTCATGGATTGAAGGTATTTTTACTGTACAATAAATTGAAGTATCTCATTACCCACTTAGCTTTTAAGTGCAAACAGTAAATGACCAGGAAAACTCATGACTATCAGCAGAATACCACCTGAACACTGAAATTCTAAATGAATGATAATAAAGCTGCTTTTATATTGAGTTAATGCTAGCACTTCAGCAAGTGAGGTGCTAAACAGAAAAAAGTCCAACCACAGATTATTGCTTAGTGAAAAAAAGATTCTTATAAATGCATATATTATACATATGTATGTATATATAAAGTCCAAATGTTACTTTCATTGGAAAATATGCAATGATTTGATTGAGGTACACTGTAAGAAAACTGAAAGCTCTTTCTACAGGACTGACAATCCTTGAAGTACTGAAGTATTGAAAGCTGAGTCATGAAAATATAGGATTGTCTACTCTATTCTAATAATTTTGTGAACAAATATTATTCAATATTATTTCTAAGGTTGTAGCGTAAAGATAAGACTGACGAGTCAGATTTTTTTTTTTCTAGCAGAGGAAATTTTTGTATTGAGCATAGAAAATTTTGTGTGCAAAAAACACTTCATAATCTGACTAATTTCAAACATTCTCAAAGTTTCATATTTAAATAAAGATTCATAATGCAAAATCTAAATAGACTTTGAGCACCCAGCTTCAAGCCTATAATTCTCTTTTTCCACCTCTCTTCCCCTTAGCATAAAAGCTCCTTAGCATCAAAACATGCTTTATTTTGACTTGAATTTCATTTCAAACATGTGTTTCTAGCATTCTCAATTCTGGCCTCTATATTTACCTAGAAAACTGTCTGAAACCACTAATAAAGACAACATTCCATATAATTCTTTTAACTATGTGGACAAC
Organism: Tinamus guttatus; assembly: GCF_059628265.1. Classification (NCBI taxonomy): domain Eukaryota; kingdom Metazoa; phylum Chordata; class Aves; order Tinamiformes; family Tinamidae; genus Tinamus; species Tinamus guttatus. The sequence continues at coordinate 583,333 of NW_028289040.1, forward strand.
AAGTTTAGACCCAGGGAATTATAGTAGTCTAAGCCAAAAGTTCATCCTACAAATTGTAAAATTCCTTTCAGGGCCAGAAGCTCAGTATCAAATTAGAAAGGTCACAAAGAATCATTGTACTGCTTTTATTTATTTATTTATTTATTAACAAGAGTAGACAGAATTTGTAGGTGATCCTAAAATACTGGCATACAGAATAAAATAAAGAAATCTCTTAGGACTTATGTTATTTAACACTGAATTGGTTCCAAATGTTTTTATAGCAATGGTAGTTATAAATTGAATTATGGTCTTGTTAATAGTTGATGAAAAACTAATATTTCCTTTTATTAAAAATGTCTATTGTGCCTTACTGATCTGTGAACACTCTCGCACATTTTTTCCTAACAATGAATCACAAAATTATTCACAACACATGCACACTCCTATTTTAATTTTTGGTAATAAAAGAGTTAAATAAATGTAGAATAATAGCACAACTGAAATTACACAATGAAATGAAAATGAGATAGAAAAAGCTTTACATTTTTTTCTGATCATTTGAATGTGATATGTTTCTGATTAACAAGATAAATACCTAGAAGAGCATGAGTATAACAAGAGATGTTTGATCCTTTTCTATAGCTAAATGAGATGATAAGCTTGTGAAAATGAAGAATTTTGCAAAATGCACATGAAGTGCTGAATCTAATCAAGCGCTAGAAGGATCTTTTTCCTCCTGTGGTCTGCAACAAGGTTAGAATTTTAAATGGTGAACCTTCCAAATTGCAGAGAGCAAAAGAGAACCTTTCTCATTTTAGAGATATTCACAGTCCCATGAACTCTTTAGCTTAATCCTTTGGCTAAGTTGGGATTTTCAAGGAACTAACAAATAACAGTTTTCATTCATTAAGATGCAAAATACTTAAATTTCTTCTTTTAGGGTGAAATAAAGTCCTCTAGGTTTTGAAAAAGAGCTTATCGTTTAGCTTCTGCTGGGAGAGAGAATCCCAATTTTTTAAGGTCATGTCATTTTGTGGATTTCTTGACTTAGAAGAATTTTTCTATGAATATTTTGTTCTTACAGTTTTAGTCTTTCTTCCATAAAGCTGTTCTTGAATCTTCATTCAACAAATGCCAAGCAATGCTTTTTTGCTAAGGTGTCATTGACCATCATTTTAATAAAGAAACACTTAACACATATTTTTATTTTGTCCCAGATAAAACACTTGATGGCTAAAAGTTAACAAGGAAACTACCAAATTGCATAAATTCTGCTGATGTCACAGAAACATAATGGGGAAATGATGGGTAGAAGAAAGATGTGGAAGTGTGAAACCTTGTGGAGGCAGGGTGGTCTCTCTTCCCTAAAAATTGCACCAGTAAAACTTTGCAAAACTTGGATTGCTGACAGTGTAAAGAACACAGAATCACAAAATAGTTGAGGTTGGAAAGGACCTCTAGAGATCACCTAGTCCAATCTCCGTTCTGTAGCAGGGATTCCTAGAGCATGTGGCACAGAGTTGCATCCAGGCGAGTTTTGAAGATCTCCAGAGAAGGAGACTCCACAGCCTCTCTGGGCAGCCTGTTCCAGGGCTCTATCACCCTCACGGCAAAGAAGTTCTTCCTTACATGGAGGTGGAACTTCCTATGTTTCAACTTACACCCGTTACCCCTCATTCTGTCACCAGCCACCACAGAGAAGAGCCTGGCCCCATCCTCCCTACAATCACGCCTCAGATACTTGAACATGTTAACGAAATCTCCTCTCAACCTTCTTTTCTCCACGCTGAACAGGCCCAGGTCACTTAGTCTTTCCTGATACAATAGATGCTCCAGTCCCTTAATCCTCTTCGGGGCTCTACACTGGACCCTCTCTAGAAGTTCCATGTCCCTCTTATACTGGGGAGCCCAGAACTGCACACAGTACTCCAGGTGCGACCTCACCAGAGCTGAGTAGAGGGGGAGGACCCCCCCCCTCAACCTGCTGACAACGCTCCTCCTGATGCAGGCCAGGATCCCATTGGCCGCCTTGGCCACAAGGGCACATTGCTGACTCATGGTTAACCTGTTGTCAACCAGGACTCCCAAATCCCTCTCTGCCAAGCCACTTTCTAGCAGCAATCTTTTCGCTGAAGTATTGTTCTATAAATGAGCATCCAACCTGACAGATATTTAAATCAGTAACTAAAGCATTAAAAAAAATAAGAACCTGCAAAGGGTTCATAAGAAAATTTAATACAGTAATTAAAAATATCAAAACAAATATGGGAAATAATGGAGAAACAGGAGATAGAATAGATTATCTAGGCAGAGTCATCATTACTGGGCCTTCAGGTCTCATGGACTCACTTCCCGAAGGAAAAAAATATTTCATCTGCCATTAGGCAAGGTCTCAATTTTAGCTCAGTTTGCTATCATATCGCAAGAGTTTCTCTTTGAGGAATATGCCTGTAATAATTCAAAAGCAGCCTTTTAAAAATTAACCAATATTCATTATTTCATTTATTTGTCCAAAACACAATCTGAAAGATAATCTATCTGTAGACATTTTACATAGCTTGCATCTTTCTGGTGAAAACTGGTCAGTCTGACCTTTTTCATTCTGTAAGTTGAGACAAGTAACATATTTTCCACAGTTGGATGATTGGCATTCATCTCAGTCTTCAAATTCAGACTTACTGGCCCATACCCTGGTATTTAGCGGTTATTTCTAGCAGCTCTACAAGGTAGAAATAAATGGGAATCCTTGCTTGGTTTTTAGATATTTATCCTTTCACCATAAATTAGGAAACAAAATCTGAGAAATCTCCATTAAGTTGCATTTAATTCTGGGAAAATTTCAGCAGAGGAGGCGTTTAAGCAGGTACTGATGTCATGTTTTACCACTTTTTCTTCATGAACTTGTGGCCAGTTCAGATTTTATGAAAAGTAACAGCAACAACAATAGATCTACTAAAAATATCCCCAAATTCAAGAGAAAGTAGTGTAAACAGTTGATGTCTGAAAGTAGTCCACCTATTTTATTTAACAGAGCTTCAAATGTCATTATCTGTTTGCATGTGTTTATCAAAGTGTAGTTCATCCACTTATATACTGATTAACAAATCGGTTTTCACTAGCAAATAGAATAGAGCATGCAATTCTTAAAAATAGAGAAATGCTAATATACATATATTAATCTAAGTAAAATATACACAGTAAAATTCTCAGAGCTGAAAGTCAATAAAAACATACAATCCAAGTTTTCATTTGTGAAATGAAACTGCTATGTTTAGCAGTGCAAAAAGTCTACTCAGTTTCACTGAAGCTGAATAGAAAACTGATCTCAATGATCTTTAAAATCATTTTGATATCCTTATGAAGATTCTTAACAGTATTAGAAAATTGTGACAACTAAGAATTGACTTAATATTATAAAAATGAAAATAACAAATGTCTTTTGACAATGATAGATGAGATTTTGTTTCCACTCTGGTTCAGTTTATTTGTTCTGTTTAAACTCATGAATATAGAGACAGGAACACATGCAACTGTAGTGTATCCCAGGCAAGCTGCTAAATAAATGTTGAATCTTGAGATGTGAGAGCATTTTTCCCAGTTTTTCACTCTGAAAGAACTCTTATTCTAATATATATATATATATTCTTGGTAAAAGCAAAAAACCAAATGGGACTATATGACTTCATTGATGGTAACACTAGTATGATGTTGGCCTAACTTCTTGCTGAAGACAGAAAGCAGGAATCAAAAGCACAAAACTCTAACCTGAACCATGCATCAAATATTAATTTTTGGTCATACATGAACTGCTTTTCCTTAACCTCTAAGCCCATAACTACTTAGTGTCCCAGTGTTTATTCTCTACTATAGAAGGGTCTTTTCATTTTCTTGGGGAGGGGATTATGCCTGAGCTAACAACTGGTCAGAACAGTGATCATTAATTGATTGCTAAAGAAGACTGATCTTTGAGCCCATACTTCATACAAAAAATACTGTGTGCCTAGGAGATCCTCAGCAAAACTACGTGTAGCCCAAAGAAACATCTGTTTTTTTTCTTTCCTAAACCAGGTTCCAATTACGTTACCTCTTGTTCTTGTATAAATATTTTTCTTGTAGAAATAGTGAAGAATTAATCCTTATCCACTGTCTTCTGGATTCCTGTGATTCTACAGACCCTTGTCATAATTCTGATAAGCTGTCTTTTTTTTCTATTTATTTATTTATTGCTAGAATGAAGAAAACAATACAGTAAGAGCATTACTCGATTCTTTCTTAAATGGAAGTGGTTTCAGACCTTTCACCATCATGCTTACATTTCTCTGAATTTCTTCCAGTTCTGTGATACGCTCCTTCATATGGGAGAACTAGAACTGCAGGTGGCCATTTATAATGTCCAGCTGGATACAGCCTGTGATTTGTTTGTCACAAAACACACATGCTCTGGGGAATGCTCAGTCTTCATATAAAAGGTTGTTAAACATCTCCAACAGTTTATGTGCTGGTATAGCCATAACAGATACCACTAATTAAGGGTGGCAGCCTTTGCATCAACATATCGTCCTCTTAACTTCAGGTAGCAATCCTACTGAGCTTCCTATCTATTCATTTCTTCCATTTCTTCCTGTCTTTCTCTTTCTGTCTCTCTATCTGTCTAAATGCCTGCCTGCCTTTTTGAGTTTCTTGAGCCATTTTGAATTTCTTCAGCCAGTTTAATTTACAGCTTTTGGGAATATCAGTATAATTGACCTTCTTGTCTCTTCTCTGACAGGCAGCTTTGACCTTCACTGGGATCAAATTTAACCCCTTTCTTTTTTCTTTTTCTTTTTTTTTTTTCCCCGTCTATGGTACTTTTTAAGTAAAGCTAACACATATTCTTTTGGCATTCATGAGCAAAAATGCAGTTCTGAAGGAGGCAATATTTTGACCATCATGAGTGTTTCGCAATTCACCTAATTAGTGGTCAGCTTTCACTTTGGACCTTCCTCCATTCTTATTAAATTTGTCCTCCTAATGTTCTTGTGTTCAGTGACCTTGCTTTCACAGTGTTTTGATGGGCTGCCTGTATTCTTCCTGGTGTACATATTTTGACAACCCTGGTGATATTAATTGGTCTCTCAGGAGCTTTGTGTAATGAATGTCTCGCCAGCAGTCAGAAATACATATGAACTCTCTGCCTTCCTTATCTCTTCTGTTCAGCAAAACCATAGAAAAGAGAGGCATGCAAGGAAACATGGCAGAGAATATCTTTTTTTCTTTCCTTTTTTTTTTTTTTTTTTTTTTTTTTGTCTTCCTTCACCTCTTACTATTTGGAATGTAAGTAAAGAACAATCATGATAACAGAGGGCTGCATGACCTCTTCAGGTCCCTTTTAAGTTCTGGAAAAGAACTAAAAGAAGTTCTCTGAGAACAAGTACGGCTCCTTCAAAGCACTATATACTATCACCGCTACATACTGTCTGCCCAGTAATGAAGCAATTTCAGCTACCCATCAGATTCCCTGCTTAAAGAAAATTAAAAGAGATTTCCAACTTCTAAATTAAAAGAGATTTCCAACTTCTAAATGAATATAAACATCCGAGCAGCTGATATACATTGGGCATTTTTTTTTTTTAGATCTAATTTGGAGAACTTCATTTTAAGAACTGCAAGTCATATTGCACTGACAAAAGGTTTTTAAAAAAACTTTTCCCTTTTAAAGGGAAAAAAATATTGGGATCTTGGCATAATGTAACACCAAGCAATCAAATCTTCCTATGTAAGGACAGTTGGTAGGTGTCTGGTGGTGAGAGGAATATCTCTTGCAATGGTCTTTGCAGTGTCATCCTTAGGTTGATAAACAAAAATTACTTGAACCACTCTTATTCTCTGTTCTTCTAGCCCCGGTAGCCATCGTTTTGTGTGTCCACCCTCACACATGCATAATTAGTTTCTGTTTATGCACCATAACTATGTGCAAAACATCTACTAATATCTTAACTGCATACAAAAGACTGTCTTGCATGTCATTTCTTCAAGGACAATTCCTATGTCTATTTACAATTGTCTTACCTATGTATAAACCGATCATATCCATCTACTTCCCCACATATTTAACCTCACTGAGTCTGGGCACTCTTATGTCACTCAATGATGTGAGACCTGGTACTTATATCCCTCTTTACCTGTACAAAGATCAGAGTTGCATTCCCTCTCAATATCATCATTTCCAATTTCTCCTCCTCTGCTTTTATCCATAATATGTTGTCCTAATCTCTTCTGTATTACACCTGACATCATCGAGGTCTTAAAATCAGCTTAGCAATAAGCAGAATTGTAGTGACATGAAATTCCTGTCTGGTTTCTTAATTAATCCCATAAGGGATCTTATTACAGAAACAAAATACGGGGAAGACTGATTCTAGATTTGCCTCTTATGATTCTGTGTTCAGGAACAGGCTTGGGGGAGCAGTACAAGTAAATAAAGCAGTAGTTTTCATGGCTACAAAGAGAAAAAAAAGACTGTCATATGCCTGGAGATAGTAGCTTCTGAGTCTGAAAGAAATCTGTTAACACTCACGGCTCCATGGAGATAGATAAAATGACCATTTAACAGTAACAGTGAGATCCAGGGACTCCTGTTTCATTTCTCTTCTGGAAGAAATCAGTTTCTTTCTACTGATTATAAAAGAAGCTTCTGAAGCTTGTTTTCCCTTAATTAGAATTAGTGTTCTTTTTCTTTTTTTTCTTTTTTTTCTTTTCTTTTTTTTTTTTTTTTTTGAATACTCTCCTTACTTTCTTAACATCACAGAATACCATAGGGGTGATGTGATGTGTTAAGGCCAATATCTAACCAAGACCCTATGTGTCAGTAGATGTTTCTGGAGTATTACTACTGGAGTAGCAAGTAGTAGCATTACTTTCCAGTACAGTCCAGGACTGACTTGCAGAAATATTCTGAGAATACATTGAGAAAGTAACTTGAATGAGCAACTTTCTATTAAAAATGCTGTTTATCTATATAGAGCTATGTTTTAATAAAATGCTCTCTGTACTTATAGTCATTTACACAGTTGTAAACATAAAAAAAAAACTTTCTATATAACAATTATATTTTCCCTGAAATTACATCTCCACAAAGTAGTATTGTCACCTTCAATAAAATATGCAATACAAGAAACCCAAGTCCCACCAAATTCTAGGGCAGCTTTATCATTTACTCCAAGGAATCATAGAATCATAGAATTCTTATGATTGGAAAAGACCTGCAAGATCATCGAGTCCAACTGTAAGATTCTCAGCACCATATCTGTTAAACCATGTCAGCAAGCACCTCATCAGATGTTTCTTGGGCTCTACCAGAGACGGTGACCAGAGATCACTTCCCTGGGCAGCCTGTTCCAATGTTTGACTACTCTTTCCTTGTAAAAAAAAAAAAAACCTTGAACCTCTCCTGGTGTAGCTTGTGGCCATTTCCTCTTATCCTATTGATAGTTATTCTGGAGAAGAGATTGACCTCTGCCTGTAGTTATTGACCTTACTACAACCTCCTTTCAGGTAGTGATAAGGTCACTATGATAAGATAGTGATAGGGTTTCAGAGAGTGATAAGGTCTCCCCTGAGCCTCCTCTTCTCCATACTAAATAACCCCAGCTCCCTCAGCTGCTTCTCCTGAGGTCTGTGCTCCAGCCCTTTCACCAGCTTTGTTGCCTTTCTTTGGACATGCTCCAGCACCTCAATGTCACCTAAAATTGAATACAGTATTCAAGGTGTGGCCTCATCAGTGCCAAGTACTGAATGACAGCTGAATTATATTATATAGAAAAGTGTTTTCAAAGCAACAGGGTTCTTTTTCTTCCTTCTTCTATCATATTGTGTGTTATTGCTATGCATGGTTAAATGTTTGATGAATTCCACCAGATGGTTGGATGTATTGCTGTCAGGAGTACAGGGTTGCATTTTGTACCTATAATTTTTTTCTTTTTGTGTTTTTTTTTCTTTTTGTTTTTTAATTAAACATCTGCACTACAGCAAGAAAGGGACAGGATGCATCTGAAAAGAGGTATTCTAAATTGCAAATCTCAACTATTTTTGCTGTTGTAGCATTAAAATTTGCTTCAATTTTGGCATAGCTTGAACGATTTTTAAGTGTAGAAGAAGCATGCTTCTTTCAGGAATGTACAGTCAATGGGATTGCTGGTTGGTAAGCTATATAAATGGAAACAAAATTAGAAATTAGCAGTTTCAAACTCTTTTCTATTCCTGTACCTCAAGAATGGGCCTTTGGTAGAAAAAATACAAAAGCCATATTGTTAAGAAAAGCAGCTACTGCATATAAGTAAAGATATTATTCAACATAAAATCACAAGGCCTTTCAGCACACAAATTTAATGTGCACGTGCAGCAATCTTTTTGACACTATAAAGCTTCAAAGGATCCATTACTGTCTTCTAGTTTACAATCTGCACACTAACAGGTTTCATGATAGACAGAGCTATTACACATTCTATTGTGCCAGCTTTATTACTTTTGAAAGAAAAATTAAACAGAAGATGTGAAATAGAAAAGTAGATATTAAGATGTAACAAACTTGTTTAAAATATTACAGTATAGGCAGTATAATATTATATAATACAAGACAATGAATGTGTCATTCAAATAAAGAATCAAACCAAAATAATAGTTCAGATTCAATTCTTTATAATTGTGATTGAAATCACTGCTGGATGCAAATTTACTTGTAAATCAGCTTGGAAGCTAGTATTACTGGAGCACTTCTGGAAAGCATAAAAATGATTTCTCAAAAAGTCCTCTTTTTGGAGAATATTTCTGAGGATAAGGAATGATCATTCATACCTTTTTTTTTTTTTTTAATGCCACTTTCTTCAGAGCTCTTTCTGAACCCTATGAGTGCTGTCAGAAATCATGCTATCAGGAAACATACATTTTGATTTTAGCATTAATTTAGCAGTGCTTTACTTAAGCAGACAGCAAAATAAGTAAAGTAACACTTGATAGTAATCCACCAAAGTAGGTGGATTACTGCCATATCAAAGACTTTATGTAAGTAAGTAAGTGCTTCATATTAAGAGCTTTTCTACAGGGCAACTCATGTTAAAAAAAAAAAAAAAAAAGTGTCCCACCTAATTGTCTTTTTGAAATGTCGAAATGTTAAGCAGAGGTGTATTAACCTGTTTCTAATAGGCTAAGCTTGCCGCAGTGAAATTAAAAGACCAAATTCTGACTCCATGTAGCAGATCAGAGAATTCAATGGCTGAAATATAGGAAACTAATTCCGTTTGAGATTCCCTCAGGAATCCCACTTGGCTTCTGGGTGTCAATGCAGAAGGATAGAGTGCTCTAGATATCTTTCAGAGTCTTTTCTATCCTAGAGGCTCTCAAATAGCAATAGGTACCTATGTTTCAGCAAGCATATATAAAAAATAAAATTAAAAAGTCTTTTAAGTAGCACTTCATCAGGGCTGAAATTGCATATTCAGGTAACTGACTTTGGGGAGAGTATCTTGCTGTCCTTCTCCCTATTTCCAGACTGTGTGAAGAAAAAAGTAGCTTTTTTTTTCCGTCCCACAAAGAGCCTTGAAAGGTACCTCAGTACAAGTCTAAAGAAAGTAGGATTCATCCAGGGAGCATAACATAACTTGTACATAACATAATCTATCATTTTTGCCTGTGTAGCACAGAGGAATGACCAAATTACTACAGTACTCAGTAAGTAGTGGCACAAGGTACAGTCCAAAGTACACTAGTTACAGATCTGGACTAGTTTACTCATTTTCAAACTACACTACCCATCTCTTTGCTGTGTTTTGAAAGATATATATTTTTCCAAAGGAGGAAAATCTTTTCATATTTTAATCCTCTAATCACTCTCAAAAGCAAGAAGCTGGCAAAACTTCATGAATGCCATGATTTTATAAATTTTGCACAGATGTTCTTAAAATTAATGTAATGTTTAAAAATGCACTTATCATTTGAACGTTCACAGAAGGATATTGACTTTAATTACAAAACTCATCTGAATACTGATAAAGGTGTCTTTATTGCTGTCTGAATACAATTTATAGAGCTACAGAGCTTTTGGAATACTGACAGATCACAGTATGATAAAATCCTTTATTTTTATACAATAACTGTGGGGAAGCCAAAAAAGTGTCATATTTAGAAAAAAAAAAAAAAAAGATGTTTGTGCAAGAACTGCTTTAAACTGATTGGACCTTAACAGAAACAGCTGTTTCAGCCCAAGTTTCATCTCAGCAGGCTTTGGGCTGGGTACCAGCTGGATGACTGACATGAACAGGTCAAGCATGATATTTGTTAATAGATGATTTAAGGTTTCCTTTTAACTGGTCTAAATATTAAAATTCTTGTCCCATTTAATTAATAGCAGCATATATGTTCAGGTAGTATTCTTTAAGAAGAGGGCCCTCAACTTCAAACTTTCAGAACAGTGAAATCCCATATTGTTACAATGCTTCTGGTATCTCTTCCCTGTCCCCTTTCCTCCTTCCCTCCAACCCTTACTTCTCATCCCTTCCTTCCGCTCTTCCCATCCTTCTTCTTTTACAACCTTCCTTCTTTCCCTCCAACTCTCCATTCCTCCTTCCTTCCATCCCCTTTCCTCTCCTTGATTTTCTTCTTCCCTCATTTCTTCTTTAATTCTTTCCTGCCTCTGTTGTTAATGTTATTTGCCATAAGTCACTCACAACTCCATAATCTTCCCTCTCATTTGCCTTTTTCAGATTAAATTGTTTGCTCCTGTGGGGGTGTTGGAAGGTGGCACTCACGTTTAAAATATTTATGACCTTTGGGTTATATGTTAATTTATTTGCTGACAGTTTCTGAATTACTGACAATCCCCTTAAGCACGCTATTTTCAAACCTACAGCAGAACAATTCATAGTAAGACCTAAGCTGTCTTATTGGGCATGAAGGTGTATGGAGAGATGATGGTTGGTGGTACTGGGCAACAGGAGCCATTGAGACACACAGCAGTTAAGAGAGTCACTTCTCACCAGTGGCTGGCTTGAACAACAACGATACACACAGAATGCTTAATAAACAAATAGAAATTAGGAAGTCCAAAGTGATTGGTAAGTTACCATAAATATGCAAAAACTTTGTTTCTGGATATTTGAACATTGATCCCATAAATTAGGTAATTTGTATTGATCATAATTATCTTCTTTACTCTGTAAGCATTTTGTTCTGTTTTTCCTTTGTTCTTTTGAGCACATTTTAAGAAACTTCCCACAGTGCTTTGATTATATAAAAATTGCTTTAGTTCCCATTGTCATGAGTAGGAGGTATGTTTTAATACTTCAAAGGAGAATCCAAACCTAACTGCTTACTTTTCTTATCTCTTGAACATTTCTAATTCAAGCACATAATATAAAAAGAAATTTCTTCTCCTGTTTTCATCAAAAGCCGAATGTTTTACTTTACCATTGTGTTAATGATTATGTCTCATGGCTCGTTTGTTCACAGTAATAGAGTTTTACTCTTGACTGGTAAGGAATCCAGAAGCATTTAGTTCTGTGGGCCTGCAAAAAGATTTTCTTTTTTTTATTTATTTCCTTTGTAATTTGAATACATATTCTATTACATATTTATTTCACTGTTCTAACCATAGAAGCAATTCAGCTGTAGTGATCAGCCTTTAGAAAGTGACACTATAAACAACTTCATGATCTGTTTGATGACCTACCATCTATCTGGTCTAACTTAAAATATAACAATCCTGTTTAAAAAAAAAACAGTAAAATATTACAATACAAATTTACATATACAAGTTTATCATATCTGTGTAGAAATAGCATATACAGTGTACTAGGAAATTTGGAATTGGTATTTAGAAATTCAAGTGATTCTTCCAAATATTGTGTCCAAGGGAAGATGCCTGGCTCACTTGAAATCTGTAGGGGATTGAAGAAGAAACTGAGTTATCTGCAAACACTAGTGCAAAAAAAAAAAAAAAAAAAAAAAAAAAAAAGCTGCAGCATGGATTATACCGAGATATGCTCTGGGTTTTATATCAAAGACTGTGGGAAGTCCCATGTCTTGGAGCAGTGAGAGGTCTGAAGCAAGACAAAACACGAAGGAAAGAAGACATCAGAATCATTGAGGACTGGGAATAATGGGTTGTAGTTAAAAAGAAACTTTGATTGCTGGGATGGTGAAACTTCTCTTGGGGAAGAAATGTCCTGCACATCCATGTTTGCTAAATAGTAAAGAGGAGGGGAATCAGGTCATTGTAACCTGGGAGTGAAATAAGAAAAAGGTAAAATAAACCTGTTTTTCACTCATGAGCATCCACCTCAATGCAGTGTGGAAAGGGGGAAGATGTCAGAGACTGGATGTTTTCCTGATTAGATATTTGGTACCACAGTGCAGCATATGAGGGAATAGGAGGAAAATGAGTGTTGGACTGCACTGGAGTCCTTAGTCTTCTTCATCCATGGCAAAGGTGGCGAAAAGCATCAAAAAACAGAAAAACCATGGTGCATTAACAATGTTTTTTCACTTGTCAGGCAAGAGATAGGGACTGCTACCCCGCAAGCAGGAAAATAGATTGCCACCTTCTGCTAGCCATTATAGAAGCAGGATGCTGAGCTATGGAATGACCATTCCTGTCCTTTTTGGTCATGCTGTATTATTTACAGGATGTGTTTAATCTGAGGATTTACAATTCAAATAATGTGGCTTTGTTTTGCAATATAGAGCATGGAAAGAAATCACAACAGAATTCTTTCTCTGTTTTAGCTATACAGAGCACCACAGCAGTCTACAGCTATAAAAATGTTGCGGTTTGAAAGCTGTAGTGGTGCTGGTAGGGGGGAAGTTACGATTATTTTGGAGGGGGAGAAACTTACCCTCTATTCTTCTGACGGGTGTAAGAAATAAGCATGTCATTTGAAAGTAGCGATATTAAAGCAGTGCAGAAGAATGGAGAGCTACTAAACAGAGTATGTTAAAAAGAAGAGATAATATGCTGGAAAAGACAATTATTTTTGAACTGCAATTTGAGTCTATACACTAAAATTACTATGAGAAATGCAATCACAATAATAAAAGCACATGCTAGAGAGACTTCAGTCCAGCAGCTCAGACGCAGAGTTTTTGTTTGCCATCTTGAGGATCACTATAAGAGAAAACAAGACTTGTCTCGGTTGGGTGTGGCCGAGCAAGTTACCCCATTTGAAATAAAAGGAAGATATTTATCATGCACTGATTTTGCACTATTATTATCAGTAGCTTCCACGTGTATAGGAAGTCTAGCAGCATTATTTCTTTCACAGTCTCAATTGGCACTGCACACATGCAGTAATCTTTCGCCTATCAGTCGCTTCCTTAAATGTGGCAAAGGCAATCAATATGAGTTACCTACAATGCTGCTACTTTATATTTCCACCCCATGCTTGTTCTTTGGCACAGGCATTGGTAAATTCTGGAGCTACCTTAATAGATAAAAGTTTATAAGGGAGACATAATGTCATAATTTCTGAGCTTATTGGCTGTTCTAATTCAGAGTTCTTAGTTTTCAGAGCACACACACACACACACACACACAAAAAAAAAAAAAAAGTATATAATGCGGGTCAGGCAGCCCAAGTCCTAGTCTGTAGTGGTTAATTTTTTGATCTCCTCAACTCCTCCCTTAGAGGCGCAAAAGGATTTTTTGCTTTGCCGGAGACGGGAGGTGCCAAAGGGGAGTTTTTGTCCAGCCAACTTGAAGGGGGAGATATCATAAATTATTGCGCAGAGGTCTGTAAATGTGATTTACAAATTCTTTTCCCTAATTTTTCTGGTGGAGGTTCAAGGGCTGACCATTCCATCTCTCGTCCATGACTCACCGTATCATGTAACAGATCGACCCAAGCAGGGAGGTGCACAGGAGGTGTGTGGGGTGCCTGCATTAGCATCGTTTCAATTTGCCGTTCCCTCTCTGATTCATGCTGCAAGCACTGAATTCCTAAATTCTTATTTTGATAATCTAATCTCAATTTCTCACTTATTTTATAGTCTTTCTGTGCCTGAATCAGGCAACTGCCCAGAATGGCACAAATAACACACTTTCCTTTGCTGTCCTTAAACTTAGCATGGCATTCCTCTATTCTTTGCAAAACTTTTTCAGGATCTGACCAATTATCTCTGGCTCAATATTCCGCATCTTCTGAGGGGCCACATTTCTGTCTCCGTAGGAATTCCCGTATCAACATCCTGCCAACTAGGCCAATTTTGTAAAAACATTGCAGTTTGAATGCCATAGTGGTGGTGGAGTGAGGGGAATGAGATATCAAATCAGTATTGGATTCATAAACGGTCTGTGGACCGCAGGTCCGGTCGCCTTCCCAGGAGCGAATCAAGCTCCCACATAGTGTGATCAACTATAAGCTTGACTCTTGCAGTATCGGATTCATGAACGGTCTGTCAACTGTAGGTCCGAGCGCAGTATGATTTATTCAAATGCGACATGTAAAAAGCATGTTTCAGATTTCAGTACAGGAAATTCTGTACTAGAGCATGGGGTTTTAGCTAGCTCTGATGTACAAATGTGCAATCATCACTCACCCCAGAAGATGAGAGAGGGCTCTCAGTCTCGAGTCTCCTCAGGCGGTGTCCCAACCCAAGGGGAGAAAAGGGGGATCAACGCATCAACTGATCCAAGAGTTACGATGGTTTCTTTCCTCCTCCTTCTTTCTGAGTTCAACTTTTATACTTTTCTTTACGTTGAGGTGGAGCTTGAGTGACTATAGTCATAGTTATTATTGGTATTGATTGGTGAAAAAGTTTCTCACTTTCATTTAAAGGTACAGTCAATCAAAAATCTAGAGCGCATGCTTGGTGAGGGGTGGTTGTATCTTGGAGGAGGGTAACTTTTGGGATGGAGGTGTGGTTTGACATTATAATGAGCAGAGTTCAAGCAAAGTTCATCCAAAAGGAGTGATTTGCCACCCTTGCTGGCTCAGCACTGGACACCTTATCGTGTATCTCCCCCTGGACAGCTACTGTGCGACTTATCAGCAGCCCAGCACAGGGAGTGCAACAGAGTTTGGCCGCAGTGTCTTCACCCTGCTCCATCCTCCATTACTCCTCTTTGCAGCTGCCAGGAGAGCAGGTTGTGCTGCCCAGGGAACCGTGGAGGGACTGAGGCCCTGCCTACCAACCATCCTGGAAGTGGCAACTGTGTATCACCCCAAGCGAGCTTCTGTAATGCCGAAGCTTCTGTTAGGCCTTGGGTTTTCTCTCAGTTCCCACTTTCAAACAATTCTTCCACAACAACTGTCTTTTATACACATTTTACTGGGACAAATAGGGTCTGCAAGGCTTTAGGGTAAAGTTCTATCTTTCTTTCAAAACTCTGAGGATTTATGCAGAGCTTTGTCTTTTACAGCAGTTTGTATAATGCAGATATATTAAACTGCTGAGCACTGCCTTAGTTTATCAGTTACAGCTATTTTCTTAAAAAAATAAACTGTTAATTTAAGTGCCTTTGCTTAAGCTGTAGAACATTTTTTATGTATAAACTTGATACTGTCTGCTTAAACTGATATAAAAATTTCAAGTCACAGTAAATTCAATGTACTGTAGTTTGTTTTATTAAACATACCAAGCTCTTTTATCACTTTTACTTATACTTACACTGATCAAATTGTGATTCAACTGACCAAACAACCTAGTGTAATATTTAACTTTTGTTTTTCAGCTATTTCCCTCTTACTGACACAAAAACAATAGGCACTTTCCCAAAGAAGAAAATACCTCTAACAGCCTTCTCAATATTTCCATTTGTGCTGTCATGTGTTACATTACATCATTAATTTTTGCTCAGAGGGAAAAGAACTCTATGCTAATTATTATTTTTTTTTTCTGGGTGCCTTTCTGTCTCCACTCTTCTTGCCTATCTCTCCCTTTTTTAAAAAAAAAAAAATCTCACAAATTGTTTCTGTTCTTAGTCCTTTCCAAACTTCTTTTGCTTAGATTTTGTTTGCTTTTGCCAGCTATCTTTTCGCATCTCACTTCTCACTTCACTCCCTTCTAGCTATGCCTCTCCTTTTTTTTTCTTTCATTTTTTTTTTGATACCACTGAGGTTTTGTTCTGCTTCATCACTCTACCATTGAGAACATTTTATTACCAGGCCTGAATGATCTTGATGTCTTGTTTCCTTGCTGTGAAGTAAGGACATGTCTGTAAATTGCTTCTTTCTTGAATTCTCCATTTAAAATCTGAGATTAACCTCAAATTTTACATTTTACCTCTACCCCTTTTACACATTGTTTCTGTTATTCTGTTCTGTTATTCTGTATTCTGTTATTCTGTTACTTGCAATGCAGCCATGAGGACTGGTATGTAAAATCAATAGTAGTAACAAAATTCCTAGGATGTCATAGATTTACTTATCAGGAACACTGACCTTTAGCTGTTTTCTCCTTCTCTGGTTTCTCCACACATATCCCTAATCTTTATTTTGCACAGCTCCCACTCAGGGTAACTTAATGTATGCTTCCTGTTTTTTTTCTAAAACAATGTATTCCACCTGAATGTAAGGAATAAATAAATACACAGAAAAATTTAAAAGTCTGACTTCCCACAAATTTATCTCAACATCTTTCTAGGAGATGGATTCTTCTTACGTATGTCCAGACAGGAAATCCTGAGCAATACGAAGGAAAAAAAATCAAGAAAATCAGCGACAGTCAGGTAAGAGTAAAGTGCAAGTATTTATTGAAACAGTAAGAAGAGAAGCCTTCTGATTTTATCCAGAGCTGCAAGCAGTTGTCCCATATGAAAAGAGATTTTATGGGGATTTGCAAGCTATTATATTTGATCTTGTCCTTTTCTAAGGGATCTGACAGTCATGACTGTATTAGTGTCCTGCATAAGGGAACAGAAGCTTACTTTTCCACTACAACATTATTTGATATCTTAGAGAAATATACGAAGCTTCAGAGAGCAATTGCTGTTTAATAAAGATATGACATAATATATAGTTACCTACTTTAGAGTTAAAGAAATTCTTGAGTTCATATCCATTTGATCATTAATACCTTAAGACAAAAACATATGACAAAAAATAAGACTTGACCGCTAAAATCTTACCTTTTTCTCTGATTTTTTTCTCCCACTTGTCAAGTATTTCCTTCGGAATTTTGAAATGTTTCTATTAAATTCCTTTTTTTCCAGTCTTTGAGTAAATGCCTTTTGATTGTAAAACTTGCCTCTTCCTGTTTCCTTGCTGAGATTCCACTACTGAAAATTCTCCAACTAGGTCAGCAACCATGTGTCCATCTAATTTGGATCCATCAGTCACTTTGCAAATCTTATTTCTCAAGAAGCTTTTTGTTAAATTTATTTTTAATTATAATTAAGGTTAATTTAGAGCAACTTTCAACTTTCCAAATTAAAAGAAGTTTCCAAATCTTTTTGCATTGTTTACAATTTGATGAATTTCCCTGAATACCAATACCTACTCCTACTACATGTCTTACATTCTATATTCACTGTGCAATGTACAGTATTCATTATATACTGCATGGAAATGACAAGAGATCTACCAAAGATTAGTAGACCTTTTGAAATGCTAGCATGGATTTATACTTTATAAGTAAAAGTGAATTAATTCAGTTCTTGTTAAAAGCTTTATTTCCTTCTTTTTTTTTTCTTATTTCTGCAGCTCATTCTTCCCTATTAGAATTTTTTATGAGTTTCAAGGCATGAAAACATTGATGTCTTTGCAGTTGAAAGAAATCTCAGGCATTATTTATGCTCATCAGACTTTTTTTTTTTAATAGTTTTGCAATTCGTGGCTACAAATTTACCCCATCAACATTGTTCTACTGTAAGTGGGGGGAAGTAAATGGACAATCTGTGAAGAAAGCAAAAAAAAAAAAAAGCAACTATTTTATGTTCTGGTCAGTTATTTTCAAGTGACAGTCCTAATGGAAGTGGGAGAATGTATGTGGTGCAAGTTTGGCCAATAGTGTTGAGCTGGCTCCAAAGTCACTATTTTACTTACTCGGAGTTAGAACTAAGTAAGTCAGCAGTTTGTTGGGCTCAAGGTGAGGAAGATTCACATAGTTCAATCATTTGTAGTGTAATAAACAGCAGATACAATAATTCGCCTGGCTCTTACACTGCAGGCATTGGGAGATGCAACCACAAATCAGCAGTGCTTACTCAAATGTTCCATGACTCCCCTTATCACATTTTTAAAAGGATGTCATCCTTCAACAAAATAAACATGCTGTCACTTTTAAAATACAGAACTAAGCTATAGCTCTAAAAAGTTGAAAGTCACTTGAATCATTCTCTACTCCTCTACGCCAAATCACTTTTTTTTTTTTATGTTTTCATACAAAATCTTTTCTTTTTTTTTTAGAGAAATAGTACTGGGGGAAAAAAAAAAGACCTAAACCCCACCTCAAAGTTAAATATCACAAATATGAACAGAACCAATTTTCATCATTTCCAGGAAAAGAAATTAATTTTAAAGATTACAAAAAATGCAACATGCCAAGTTTGATTTATATTTGAATACTTGTATGCTGTTTGACTCTTTACTCTGTGTTTTAGATCATGCACATTTTTAGCAGAATGTATAGTAACACTTGTAATTGAGAATCAGGTACTGTAAATATTTGATTAGGTCTTTCATTGAATGAAATAAAATTCAAGTTTTAAAAAAGAAAATGACATACTTGTGAAAGTATGTTATATTGTTTTGAGGAGGCCAAATCAATTTTGCATGTAGAAACCTTTAGCTTCTAAGGTCTCTCCTTTATTTTATTTTTTTTAATTGAAGTTGGAACTGCAAATTTAACAGGGCAGTAATATAAAGCTAATCACTGAGGGGATTTTGATTGAGATTCCTTTGTATTCAAAAAATAAAAAGAACAAAAAAACAAACAAACAAATGAAAAACAAGGTTGTGTGAGGTAGGAGAATGAGATGGGCTGGGCAATAAAATCATCTGGCAGAAGTCTCTGACCTTACGGAAGGTGAACAGAGACATTGGATGAAAGCAGTGGGATGCCATAAGGAATAGTAGCTCAATATGATGAAATGAATGATGGGAGAAAGGTGAGCTACCTACTCCAGAACTCTGATGACATAGATGAAATTCGTCTTATTCTGAATACAACCACTATCTTTTATAAAGGCATAGATATGGGAAAGATGAGCTGGAGAAAAGCAGATTAAATTTGCATGTTTTCTAATGGTCTGTAAACTCTTGGGTTTTTAAGTGAAAAACAACAGTGTGTTTATATCAAACTTGTTCCTTGAATCTTTTGTATGTCTTTTTCTTTTAAAAAAAAAAAAAAAAAAAAAAAAAGCTAAGTTACAAGACTAAATCAATCACACAATCCATGGAAAACAATGGAAAGGAATGTTTAAGGCACCGATAGCCTAAGGAGTAAGGTCTAAACTTATAAGAAAGGCTAGAACAGTTTATTAGGCCTAAGTCCTACAGACCTTAGTCATGCCATGTTTGACACCTGATGTCTTATTAAACTACAACAAAAATCTAGTGATGAGTATAATCATATCTGGTTATGTTAAAGAAAAGTATAAGTATATAAATATTTAAGTATAAAATTTATAGCTTGTTACAGATTTAGTAGATTAGTGTATATATATATGTATCTATATACATAGATGTTAATCCAAAATTGTATACATACAGTATTGTCTTAGGGTTTCTACTAAGCGTTTTTGCATGAATGAGCCTTTATTTGAAACATTTGTATGGTAATAGTCTGATATGCAGCTTAAAAAAAATCTGTTTCAAAATGTAAACATTGTAGACTTTTAATAATATAGCTGGTTAAGTGTCTGCCCCCTTTGTTATATAGATTTTACTTCCGTAAGTTTTGTTTTTAATACATTTTAGCAGAGGTTATTGTTAAAGGAAGCTGAATTCAGTGGGTTCAGGGGCACTGTGGAGTAGAAGGCTTTGGTAGGGTTTAAAACCCATGGTTTGCTTCCATCCTAGCCCTGTAGAGCCAGTCTGCTGCACGTACCCATCCCTCAGTCCACCTAGGAGCAAGACTGAGAACCAAAGCTGTGGGTACACACACACGCATGCACATCATGAAGGCCACACAGGTTGACACAGGGAGATGAACAACATAGACATCCCAAGTCCTCCTGTTTGGCTGAAAAATATTGAAATTTGCAGTGGTCTCACAGGTACATCCTCTACCCTTCAGGGAATCTTCTCTCTTTCTATATGTATATATATTTGTATGCATCTCCACATACATATATAATATTAGTATATTAAATAAACCTATACATGTCTTTAAGACAAATGAGTGTGTGCTTTGTGTGCAAAAATTTTCCAACAAGTCACTCTCGTGGACTATGAGATTATCTATTACATCAAGGAGTTTCCTCACATAAGCCAAAACCATCATGTGTTCAAGTCTGATTAGCTTCAGTGAAGTCTTTTCTGTTGCTTTGTAAAGGTAAATACACCAGCAGAACTTGTTCAGCCTCAGCTTCTACAGATATTTAAAGTATTGTATATATACTATGTTTCTCAAATGCCTCAGACTGACTCTGTGTTTGAGTCAAAAGGACCACTTGAGAATGAAGTCAAATGAGGTTGTAGAAATGCAAAATAATGTTCATTATACATGTCCCCTTGATACTATTGATTTAGGAGTACCAGAAACCTAGAGTATATGAAGACATTTTAAATAAGTGGGGAGGCATTTAAAATAGATCTTTAATATTAGAAAAAAAATCATATATATGAAAGAATAGAGAGCAGATTCTTCAGTATATAAAGTTCTCATTAACATGTGAGCTCATAAACCATTATCACAAATGTTAGACTGACTTATGCTTGCAGAAAATTTGAAAATATAGTATAGTATTAAAGAAACAAAATCAAGGGCATAAATTAGTCTTTTGTATAAAGGAGATACATCTTTATTTCACAGTCATGTCTTTTTTTATGACATGATTGTCTATTTAGTGGAATAAAGCTATAGTTTAAATGACTACAGTCAGGCAGATTTAAGGAAAAAATGTTCATCAAGATTTATTGAGTAGAAAAAAAAACCCTCAAATTTATATTCAGAATGTCCATTAATTTCAAAGTTTAGAAGTCCACAAGCTATGCTGGAGAAACATCATTACGTGCTTGTCCTTCTCTGTGTTCTTTCCCTAAACATACTAACTATATCCTACTGGATGTTGTTAGAAATGAGTTACCAGGCATATCCACATTTAGACTTGTATGTGTGCGTATGTGTGTGTGTGTGTGTGTGTGTGAAGAGATTGCACAAGCCAGAGAGTGAAGAGATTGCACAAGCCAGAGCCTGACATGTCAACTGGAAAAAATAACAGTGGCACCCATTCTCTGGTCCATATCAAAGATCAGAGAACCACAGAGTAGAGAAAAAGAAAGAAAAATATTACTGATGCTTAAAAAGTAATCTGATTGTGAAAGACAAAACAATTGCTCTGGGGGGCGGGGGGGAGAGATAGATAAGATTTTAAAATTTTTAGGCATCATATTAGTGTTCTTTGCATCCTGATTTCTTAAGGTAGAATTCTCCACACTCCACAGAAAATCTGATATTATTCAAGAAAATGCATTTGGAGATATATTTCTCTCCCAGACTACGAAAGGTTATTGAAGCTTCAGTTCTGCTTTCTAAACTGTAGCTCTAGCTGTTAGTCTGAAAGGGCAAGATATTCCTCAGAGACATATATTGCATTACCTAAGCCTATCCCAGCTCCAGTCTATTCTTGATTTGCCTGGGCATTTATGTTCAAGTGTCTTGAACTGTAACCCCTCATGTTCATTCCTGTTCTCTGAGGTGTGCTGAAAGCAGGGAATCTATTCAGACTGCCATCTATTCGGCATGCCATTCAGGACTGTTCTCATATACCATCTTAGAACAGATCTTATAACACCTTATCAGCACTGTTCAAATGGTAGAATTTCACCTGTATGGAGAATTTCACCTGCATTTTCCTTAAAAATATTGTAACTATAAAAAGCTCCAGAAATACAGAATACTCCAGAAATAGTTATTGAATTTTCATATATGACAAAATTTAAAACCAGAAAAAAATAAACTGAGAAACATCCTCATTCACTACTTGTCAATGAGACTACAGTTACTGTGTGCTGCTATTAAAGAACTTTATGGCTGTAAGATGTTACTTGAACTGATATAATAAGTCTGTATGTTTCTAAGTACTTTAAAGAAAAAATATTTTAAAGCTACAGATATAATGAAATGAATAACTATTTAAAAAATCTATTGTTAGTTCATTTTTATCACTTTATATAAGCTTTTGCTTCTACATTTCTTAAACTGCTAATAGATGGTCAATAAATGAAACCATTCTTTTTTCCTAGTAGTGAAATAAATGTCAAAAATAAACATACAAATCCATGTTAAACTATGCTGGAAATGAGAAAACCAAAGTGATAATGCTCATTTTTGTAACTTGAACTTTTGATCCATTCATTTGTTATTACTTATTCCACAAATGCCAAGGTGACCTTCCAAAATTGTGGAATATCAAATCTGATAAGAAATAATTTAATACAGTAAGGAGCTAGATCTGTGAAGTATAAAGTACTATGTCTATATGCCCTACGTTTTCATCGGATCTTGGAGCTGGCTATTTTTCCTTCTATACACCAATCAGATATGTAGAAAGATACCTTAGGCATCATGGGGATGAGTTCTTTTGATGAGTTCTGTTCTTTTGGAAACACTTGGGGCAACTAATTGCCTTTGTGCTTCTGTAAGTCATTGCTGACCATCTGATTTCAGAAACTGAGGAAATGTAAATGTGATCCTATCATACACTTACCTTTGTTCTGTTTTCACAAAAGAATATATTTTACAAAACTCAAGTTTGCAGCTAAGTAATTCTGTACACATTTCACAGAGATTCACCATAGGCGGAATATATATATATATATATATATACACACATATATATATATTCATGTATATATGTGTATATGTATATATATATGGAATGTAATGTTAAGGGATTTTCCATGGTGTAAACTATATATATATATATGCTGAACTGGTATTCTCAGTGAATTCCTACCTTTGTGCAGTATTATAACTAAAACTATGTACAGCAGACTCGTAACACTAGACTGGTGTTTGTCTTATTCTTCCTCAGCAGGCAGTCACAACCTGAATATATCAGGACCGTGCTAAGCTGGTTGATAGTGATGGAGAACATAAATCATGATAATAAGTAGATTTGGAAGGTGGCTGTTGAACTCAGATCTTCCTTGTAATAAAACACTGTTATGAATGTTGTTATTGCTACCTATATATTTTTTGTTTTTTCTTGTACATGTCATCATCAGGATGAAAAACTGCATGACTCTCAAGTATCATATATCCAGGCAGAGTCAATTATGTCAAAGCAATTGTGAAGTTCATGACCTATGAAAAGGTTCACTTCGAGTTGAGGGAATTCATATTACTTGATCTAAAACTCGGTTAAAATTGTGAGGATCTCAAGTCCAAGAACTCTGAAAATATTAGCTCTTCCACTCTCCTAAGTTTTGACAGCTCCTCCAGCTGTCTTCTGGAGCTATTTTGCTTTTTTTTGTTGTTGTTGTTTTCCAGATAATTACAAGATGAAGTGAGAAATTGCTTTTAAAGCAAAAGCCTTATTTGCCTTTCAAAGTGTAAATTCTGATATTCTTCATAGTAACTGACACTTCGCTGGGATTGTACAAGGCAGAAGAGACTATTCAAGAGTCGTGTCATAGATTCCATTAATTATACATTAAAAAAGGATGTTTGAGTTTTCTTTTTAAATGGTAATAATCTAAAAAAAGACCAATTATATTTTCTGAAGACTAAGTCTTTCAACTGATCAGGAAGAAAATGTAGATGATGACTCCTTCAGACAACTCAAAGACTCCTCATGTTTATGGTCCGTGATCCCTCTGAAGGACTTTTAACTCTGCTGGAGGGACAAGACAGAATGGCACAAACATTTGAAGAGGTTTCTGGAACATATTGACAGTAATTTCCTGACAGAAGTCACTGAGGAGCTGATGCGGGGAGGCACTTTGCTGGACCACATGCTTACAGACAAGGAAGGACGGGATGTCAAGATCAAGGGTAGCCTCAGCTGCAGTGAACATGAGGTGGTGGACTTCAGCATCCTGAGGGGAGTGGACAGGGCAAACAGCAGGATTAAAATCCTGAACTTCAGAAGAGCCAATTCCGGTCACTTCAGAGATATGCTTGGAAGAGTCCTATGGAATTTAGCCCTGAGAGAAGAAAGGTGCAGAAGAGATGGTTGATTTTCAGGGAGTATCTCCTCCCGTCTCAAAATTAGTCCATCCTGACATGTAGGTAGTTAAGCAAAGGTGCTTAGAGACCTGCATTGATGAACAAGGAGCTCTAAAGTAAACTCAAACACACAAAGGGAAGCATAGAAGAAGTGTAACTTTCTGTGGAGGAGGAACTATTTAAACAAACTGGACATGCACAAATACTCCTTTAATGCAGCACTTGGAGAAGTCTCTTTCTCTGATTTGTTTCAGTTGGACCGATTTTGAATGACCATGCCTGATATTGCTTTGATACACAAAAAGGGCTTTTTCATAGTGAAACATTTCTAAATCTTATTTAAGAAAGACACTAGATGACTGCAAGTATTCCAGTTAGAAATCTGGAGAAATTAATAGAAATGATGAAAATCACCGGACCTTAGGATTATGGGAAAAAAAAAACACATAATATTATTTTTAGAAGCTGTTTAAAACTGAAGAGATTTAGATCTTAAATCCATTTACCAAATATTCTTTTTTTTTTTTTTTTTGGAGGGGGGGGGCGATGAAGAGAACGAAGAATTGTTTACACCATGGAATATCCCTTAACATTTCATTCCTCCATTTTCCCTTTATAGAAATTCCTATAACCTACTCCAAAGTTCCCAGCTGATTTAAAAAAGAAATGTTTGACAGTTGTTCAGAAATATATACCTAATATCTTATAAGTCCCAGTCAGCTTTGTCTGGTGAGCTTTGTGTGTAGCCTTAAAAAACAGTAAACATTCTGTCCTTTTATAAGTTCTGTCACTACCATTCAGAAATTTCCACCCTACAGAAGGAAGGTAATTCTCTGGATCTAGTTCATTTCCCCAAATTAACAGACAACAGATGCTGCTAGTCAAAACAAAAAGTTCCCTGTCCAAATAGCACCTTCAAAAGTCATGCTTCATGCTTTTTCACAGGTAGATGCCTCTTACGAACTGGTACACCCCTGAAATGATGATACTCGTTGCTGCAGCCGGCCTGGGGCCAGTGTCTCCTCGGCAGATGGGGGAGCTGAGCAGGAGAGGCGGGAGCTGCAGCTACAAGGCCAGCGCGTGACCAGGCAGCTCATTGGGCGGCCTCCCGCGCAGTGGGCGCATGATCCCCTCGCTGATTGGCTGGTTGGTTGCTGGGCTCCGCGTGCGCTGGGCAGGGCAGGGGCTGCTCCGGGATCGGAAACTCTGTAAGTTGTGTTTAACCCTAAATAAAGGTCTTTGGGTCACCAGCACAGAGACCCTGCTGCTCAGCACGCCCACACTCATTCCAGAGCAGAGGACTTGTATATGTCTTACTGTGTACTCAAGAATAACACTAGAACTTCGATTTCTCCTGTATAAGTGTAATTTTCCCCCTTTCAAACTTGTGTAGAATTCTAATCAGTTGTCAGTCATGATTATGAACACTGGAATCTTTCTAGTTTATAGAAGAAAAGTCATCAAAATGGAGTTTAGTGTGAGCATTTCCCTCAAGCTTTTTGAGACTGGTAGGAGTCTGTTACATAAGTTCTGCTACAAAAAATACTGGTAGGGTAAAAATACTCCTCAGTGCAAGCCCCTTCCCAGCTCCCAGCTGTAATCGTGTATCAGACTGCAGTGACAGTAGTGAAGCAATGAGAAAGAGCTGTGTGTTACGGTTAGGATTAGGTCAAGTTAGGGTGGGGGTTAGGGTTAAGGGGAGCTGCGGACTCAGGTACCCCGATCTGCTCATCTCCTTGAGGTGCTGTGGGACAGTGCCCTGGGTAGTGACACTGCTACAGTGTTGGCCCTGCCATTGCTCATGATTCCCCTTCCCCTATAGGCAGCTTTCCTCTCTGTTCACCGATGACTCCTCTGCCTACTGGAAGTCCATCTGAGATGCATACTGATCTGAGATGTACAGCTGACCCAGAACTGAGGCAATGCATGATTACATTGCTAGCGTTGATATATCGAAAAGTCACCTTGTCCTGCATGCTTTCTTGTCTGGGATATGACATTCAGAATGTGCTTGTGTAAATATAAATAACAATACATAATATTCGTGAAGTTGTAAATGAAGACAGGATAGAACTGCTATCAATACTTAGGAAGTGCATCTTACTGAATATCATTTTGGTCTGAGTAGAACATAGTCTTTGAAAGTGTTTACATGTTAACCCTATTTGTTATGCTTAGATTTATAGTAATTATATACAAAAGAAGTGAGCCTTCAAATATGTTTCAGTTGCCTTTTTTTTTTTGGATGAAAATGAGAATAAATTATTCGAATGTGGAAGATATTTTAGAACATTCTGTTTTAACAGGCTGTTAAGACAAACTTGATATCAAATATATATGATTGATATATCTTTCAGGCACTCTTTCGCTATCTTTTCAGAAAAAAAATCCCTTTAGAAGGCAGCTTTGTTGATAACAGCCCTTTAAACCATGAACACAGTACTTGATTTAATCTTCTATTTTCTTTTTTTCCTTTCTCTGTTCTCTTTTTTTCTTTTTTCTCTTTTTTTCCTCCTTTTTTTTTTTTTTACTTACTTTTGGAACAGGTTTAGATAGAAATATGTGACAGGGCTCTTAAAACAACATGTACGTTTCCCATTTAAAATTGTATAAATGATTGGAAAGTATGAATCTTATTGCCAACTGTGACTAATCTTAGTGAATTACAATAAGGTCGTTCAACCCTGATACAATACTGCTTTGCATAGTTTCAGAATCTCTATAGGAATATTGTTTTATTGTTCTGACTTCAGTATTCACCAAAATCTATCTTTCTGCAGCTTCTGGCCTCTAAGGTTGATGTGATTGTTTCTCTGTTTCTGAGAGACCTGAAGATACACCTAGGCAAGAAGCCTAACTTCTGGAAGTTTAAAGTTTAGCGAGATGAACATATTCTGGTTCCCAAGGAATGAAAAACCATGTAAATCCATGAAGCTGGTATTCTGGTTTATATAAATCCTCTTGGAAATAACAGGAAAAAGTATTCTGATGAGAAACAGGAAGATCATTCTCTCAAAAACTGCAGTTGCTAAAGTTATGCAAGACTTGGTGATTAACCACAATAGTCTCCTTGCTGATCTAAGCAAATTCCAACTTCTGTTAAGAAGCTGTCCATTAATTCTGTGTGTCTTCCTTTGATTCATCTATTACTGGAACATGCAGGTGATAGGAAATAGGGAAAGAATACCAGATTGCAAAAATGAACATTATTTATCTAAATGAAGTGGTTTTAGTGACTGAATCTGCAAAAGGTTGGAGGGTATAGAGCAGAACAAGTATAGAAACAGGACAGACCTATGTTTTCCAATAGAAAGTAGCTCCATACCAAGGCTCCATGCCAGCTGTTGCAACAGAGTCCACAATCCTGGAAATCATGGCAGTTGAATTAAAATGCTTTTGTAGCCACTTTGGGCACCTGCAGTGTAAGGCATGTTCTTAACAAATCTGCCTCACAGCCCTCCATAGCCACCTTATAAGAATAATTTCCTCTTCTTCTAGAGCTCAGTGGGCAGTCAAGACATGGACTGAACACCTTACAAGGTTCGAAAAGACTAAAAAAAACCCAAATCCCATGATGCTTTTGTCTGCATGGTGTGGTAAAAATATGAGGATGCATTGAGGGGAATGTCTTTTTATGAATGTATGTAATTCTTACTAATAATTAATAGAACACTGTATTGTATTTGGAGGAAAGCATATTTCATGGCATTGCCTCATTTCTAGCATTTAAATATAACTTGCAAGGTTAGTTTTTATATCATTGTCACAAAGGTCATACACAGGATTCTTCTAAGCAATTTGACTTAATCATCAGTAGAACAAGCTATAATTACGCTGTTCCATTTAAGCCTTACATAAATTATTGGCTTTTAAGGCTATTTTGGCTTGTTTCATTTTGCTGAAAAACTGGAGAAAAGCATTTTTTCTCTTTTTGAAGAGATGAAAAAAAGGCTTCAATAGACTTAATGTTTATCTTAACTGAAATGTTTATATATATATAATGCGGAAAGTAAGATTTCATTTATTCTATGAATAAATCAGCCTATATGTCTTAAACTTGTAATGAAATCCTGTGTCACATTGTCTCTTACAGACAACAATCCATTTTAATTAGATAAATTTCAACTCCTACTCCAGAACTCAATGATAAAATAATTATTGATTGCAGTAGTGAAGTAAATGTGCCCTAAAAAATTGTTTGTAATTCCAGTAGTTTTAATGGAAATTGTGATCATGAGTTTTCATCTCATGCCTGTACCTTGTTCAAGTTGTTTTTTTATTTGTAGAATCATAGTTGTACATGCACCTGTGTCAGTATATGAGGGGGCACATATAATTTTCACTGATCTTTTCTGTGTTTCCAAATGGTTAAATTTAATGCAAATAATGCTGATTCTGGTTTGATCTCACCCCTGAATTGAGGTCAGTATTGTCCCCTAACTTTAATGAATCAGAAATGCTCAGAAGGCCTTTTGCACTTTCTATATCTAGAAAATTACAGAGAAACTATTTACATACAGTCACTACAGAAAGATTTCTTTGTAAGGCTAATTGCATATTGTTACAAAAATTATATTTTTTCCGTGGTTCCATGTCAAAAGGTCTATTGTTAACAATACTCACCTAATTTCAGCTGAGCCATGGTTTTGCTGTAATACCTGTATATGACAGAGTTTAGCAAGTCAGGAAGGTTATTTACACACAGTCCAGTAGAAAATCCACAAAAAACAACAACATAACATTCACAAATATAAGCATTGCTTTTATAAATGGGTCACACAATAACATCTTTCTGACCATCTATCTAGAATATCTCAAATCTGAAAAACAACATAAGAACATCAGTTTGTCTGATGGTCTGAGCAAACCAGCTTATTGTATACTTAAAACAGGTACAAAAAAATCAAAATTTCAACCAATAGATTCCCAGGTATATTTTTGGCAGAATGCTGATACCATTTCAATTTTGTAAGTTAAGTGGTGGTACTTTCAGAAGAAAGCATAATTCCGCATTGTGACAGTGGCAAAAACACTGGTTTAGCTTATATATTATGCAAACCAATGTAATACACAACTCAGCTAAAAGATGCTCAAAAAACCCCTCCAAAAACAGTCTTTAAGGGCATTTTGATTTCCATATTTTCCCTCCCTTTTCTCTCCCCCTCACCACTGCCCCAAATTCCTTTTAATTATTCTCATCAGTTTACTATAAGGCAAACCAAGAGGTACATACTCATTTTTTTTCTATTCTATTTCTATTCTATTCCTATTTTTTCTATTTTTTTCACTGTGCCTCTAATTCTAATAGAATTCACAGGAGGAGAGAATGAGAGTACATTTATTTTAGACTAAATGACCCTTCAGTGTAAGTGTTTGAGGTAATCTCTGGATTTGTTTGTTTTTATTTAATATTTTCTGTATCCATTTGTGCACAACATATTTGTGCATCAAGTAGTACAGCACCTTTAGATTTTAGACAGTACAAAACCACAAACAAGTATAATCCCATTAAAATCAATAGAGTTATTTCTAATTTACATTCCTTGAGATCAGATCTATTTGCCACTGATGCTGAGAGTAGCACCTTGTTTTTGCATACTGCTTTTTACTTGCAGATCTCAAAGTGCTTTACAAATGAGATAATTATGTTCATAATCCCCATTGTGTAAGAAAGCAATTGAAATTCAAGAGGTGAAGTAACCTGTTCGCATCTCTTGAATTTTATGCTTTTAATCCTTAGATTTCATTGCTTAATTGTAATTTACTCACGGACAGTTAGAGGTCTCTGGTAAGTCAAGCGTGACTTTTAATAAGTCATCTTTCATCAGGTGTTTTAGAATTCTTCTATGTCCAGGCTATGAATTGAGGGTTTTATACCTTGGAAACTACAGGCAATCTATTTACATATAGGTCATGAGGACATTTTTAGTTATACTGTTCAAACGAGGAGAGATCTAACCCTTTTGTTCAGGAGTCTGAAGAATCATTTTCACTGTCCTGTCTATCTTTGCTATGAAATACTGGAAAGTAAAGAGTGATGCCCTAGAACTACACAGTCTTCCCACCCAGTGCAGTTTACGCTTTTAAAAACGTAAAGGGCAGGGAATTTCCCATTCTATGTTCAGAGGAATCTAATCATTTCCTTAATTTAACTGGAGCACACACTATCACATAAGCATTAAGTTGCCTAATTGGAGATATGCTCCTCACATGATACAAAGATGTATAAATTTGAGAGAGAAAAAGGGTGCATATTCTCTCACCATACCTCTCATTCTGACATTGCCTCTTTAATGTCTCCACCAGAACTGCCAGGCAATACATTTTTTTAAATAGCTTATCTCTGTTTGAGCCTACGTGAGTCAAATGTAGTTTACCTTGTGTCAGAATGATTGTACTCTCATTCCTGACATTTCTGAGCAAGCACCAGGAGGACCTGAAATCGACTTGAACAAGGAAAAAGAGAAATGACAAATGGGCCATGCAAAAGATACCTTAGGAAAAGAACTCAGTGGAGTATCTGATAGCTTTTTGCTTAGGGCAAGAGTACTTAAGTTTTCCCTTCAAGTGTTTGTCATATCTGTTTCTTCCAGTATTTTTCTATCTCTTCATTGCAGTTTTTATTATGAAATTCAGTAGAAAATTGTCTATATATTCTTAAGCCAAGTCCAGAGAATCTAGGAAAAAAATGTGGGAAAAATCACGAAAATGCCATGTTTTGTTAGCTCAAAG
Organism: Tinamus guttatus; assembly: GCF_059628265.1. Classification (NCBI taxonomy): domain Eukaryota; kingdom Metazoa; phylum Chordata; class Aves; order Tinamiformes; family Tinamidae; genus Tinamus; species Tinamus guttatus. The sequence goes on from NW_028289040.1 coordinate 614,350, forward strand.
CAGAAGAATCTGACGGCACAAATGAGTCTGAGATTCACATTAGCATTGTACTTACAGACATTTTATCCAAATTGCTATTATAAAAAAGGTGCTACACAAATTGAAATTGTTTTTCTCCCATTCATGAAAGCAATAACACACTTCACTAAGCAAATTGAAACAGGAATATAAAGACCTCATGGTTGATTGAAGGCTTCTGAACTCTCTTCTCCAGGGCCACATGCATACATATATGCTTTCTTTTTGATATCTTAGTCTTTTTTTGGTATCTTAGTCTTACAGAGTATCTCTAAATTTTTAAGAATATTCTAGCATTAATAAGTAAACAATATCATCTTGACTTGAACATTAACTTAGGTGTTTTACAAACCAGACTCTTCTTACCTGCCTGACATAATTTTTGGTTTATGTATCTCCTGAGGAACCCTGCAGAAGAAACCTTTAAATTTGCAAGTATTATCTTAAATATTTCTGGAAAAGAGACTGTAGGATCCTCTCAAATTGATTTATTGCAATTTCCTTTCCAGCAAATTACAGAGGAATTTTGATCTGAGAGTAAACCAAAGGGTTTCAGTGTCACGGGCCTGCAGACACTCCTGGCTTTCCCGATCCAAAACCAGCTCCCCAGATATCTCCCACCCTGCCAGCTTAATCTGGATCTGTCAGACCTGCCCTGGACTGTTGTAGGTGTGCCCATCTGCAGCCCCACCTTAGGCAGGTGTTTCAGTCCTGCTTCCAGCTCTGCCTCATCTTGTTCCTATAAGGACCCCAGAGGGCAACAGGACATGGTTTGTGCCTGTGTCTTGTTGGAAGGCTCTTGATGGACCCTGCTACCAGCTCTGCTCAGCACATTCAGGTGCTGTGGGATGGTATCTCATTCCTCTCTGGTGGCCACCTTTGACACAATCTACCTGATGGAACAGCCCTGCTCTGCCGCTTCCTGAAACTCACACACAAGTGGCTTATTCATACTATTCAATTAGGTTATTTACTTCTGACTGAATTACACTGCTGTTTGATTAGGTATGTTAGAGTGGAAACAGAATAAAAGCAGTTAACAGAGTATGTCAATCCATTATCTGATTGACTTCAAGAATCCCTGGAAGCTATGGCTGGTGTGGTTTGGGAGGTTAGCCATATCAGATTATGGTTATCCGGGTGGTATTAATCTAAAAATAACTACTGAGGTCACACTGGAATCAAAAATAAAATCTATCGTGCAAGAAGTCTTTGTGTTCTCATATTTTCTTTTTATGATGTCAGGGTAAGTGGTAAGACACTTTTCTATCTGGTCTATGTTAAAATAAAATGGAATCATCAGGAATGCATTGAAGAAATAATAGACCATGTGAGACCTATGAGATCTGTGAGTATTCATCCTTTTCTATTATAATCTTGATTAGATTTTCCACCCTGTTAACTGGCAACATGGAGAGGTTGCACTTCTTTTGCCACAAAAGCAGGGGATTCTGTGTACTTTTTCTACTTTTCCTTAATTCATTAAAAAGTATTAATTAGGTTCCTTTCTGTTATGTATCTCTCAGTATAGTATATATCCCACTATTGGGAACATGAAAAAACAGAAATACCTTTGCCGATTTTTCAGAAAAGAGAATTGTAATGGCTCCAGGAAGTGAAAGCCTGTTTTTGAGATTTGTTTTCTGTGAGAATGTCTATATTAGTTTGACAGGGTGGCAGGGCGGAATCTCATAAATGTAATATATATTTTTATTCCTTGTTTGGGTGGCTGGAGCCATCATTGTTTGTTTAAGTGACAGTAAGTTTCCTGCCATTTACAGAGGAGCTATCTGCCTCTACAAAGAAAACATTCTTTAGAAAGGTTATAAACAGACAAATGGGATTGTGTGCCACTTTTTACCCCGTAAAGGTTGCATCAAATTTGAAATCACTTGAAATATAGTAGGCAACTTGATAGGTAACTTATCTAGCATCTGACAAATCATAGTTGTCCTAGTTAAGAGATTTCTTTGGAACTAATGAGCTTGCCTGGACTAAGTCATCTAACAAACAGAGAATAAATGTTACAGGATACTGTATTTTGTGGCTGTTACTTTCTATTCCCCCATTTTCTTTCCTAGGGTTAGTGCTAGAATCATGACCCAAATTACAGGCAAGCCATGAACATTATGGATTGTGTTACTGTTGCTCTGGTGGTCTTGTCCTTCCTATCTGTATTCTTGTTGAGGAGCTGTGTCAGCAGCCCTCTGCTCTGTTCTTTGTCTTCTGTGTCCAGTTCCTTCCTGCTAAATGAAAGGAGACAGAAAATGTTTTAGGAAAATGATTTATGTTAGTTATATTTAATATGACTAACTAAGCTGAAGAAGACTTTTACAGATCTACCTGGGTTAAAATATAGCTTGAGGGAAAAAAAAAAAAAAAAAAGGAATGAAAAAAAAAAGAGTATACCTTTAATAGAAACTTCTGAAATAATATATAAGCTTGGAATTGCACTTCTTTGATGCTTTCTTTGATCCTTTATAATGCAGTTGCTGAATTAACCCATGGCTCTGAAAATGTTAATTATTCTATTCACTTGATGAATGTACCTGACAGCTAGTGCAGCCTAAGATGAAGAAAAATCACTGATTTAAAAATAATGATAATTCTGCACTTCCATTGATTATTGGCAATAATGCACCACTGTTAGGAACCTTAAATCAGAGCAGAAAGCTCTCACCACTAAATCAGTATTATCCACTAAATCAGTATTATTTTAAAAGTATTTCATTTCCATATGGAGAATAAAGCACTGGACGTTGCTCCTTATAGCAAAAAAAATATATATATCGAATCTATCAAGTTTAAGTCCTGAATTTTCTCATTTTTCTGGCCAGGATTCAGGTTAGCTTCTGTTACCTTTTAGTTATATACATCAAAGCTTTCAGTCTCAGACTCTGCAATACAGGAATTAGAAGCCGATAGAAGTCTTTCTAAGTCAAGTAATTTGCCTGATAGGAAATTATTCAGCTTTTACCATACTCGAAACATGCTCATCAACTTGATTTCATGGATACGGGGGAAAAATGCAAGATTGCAGACTCAGCGCATTCCAAACTGTTTGAGGATATACAGCAATCACTCTCTAAAACAATGCTGCTTTAGACCTAAATGCATACATTCTGGTACAGTGTGGACTTTAAGCTATCATAACACTTTAACTACCTCAGTCATTTCCTTTCTAGTAATGCTCATATTTGTTTGGGCCATGGCCTCAGGAACTGGGTAATGATGCCAGTTCTTATCATGTTTTTAAGACAAACCCATGTGTTCTGACTAGGCTGCCAAACCATCCTTTATTACAAAACAAGCATTTATGCGTTGTAAATTCTTTTCCTTCCTGCCTTCCTGCCTTCCTCCCTCCCTCCCCACACTGACCAAGAAGCAGCAGCAATGGGTCTGAAATCACTTCTCAGTTGCTCATTCCTTCTATCACATTTTGTATCCATCATAAGGATGGACGTAGAACTTGAGAAGAAATTAATCTGGACTGGAATATACAGAAGTGTTTGGCTAAATGCTATTTTCAGGCAGTGTAGAACCAGGCAGTTCTCTAATATCTGCAAACGTAGATTTTGCAAAAGTAAATAACAGCCATGTTCTGTGGATTTTCACAGAAACAGTTAACATTTACCGCAATGATAATTTATAAATTAATCAAGACCTGGATCCAAAGAAGGGAGATTAGATTTTTCAGAGAAATATACACAAATGATTCATTTAAACTAAAAAATATTGTATATTGTATATTGTCCTGACTTCTCATTCTTGAAAGAAACTAATGCAATCAAGATGACGTTAAGGAGATAAATCCACTAAAATGGATAAAAACAATGTGAGTGAAGTCTAAAGCAGGCAATCCTTTTGTAAAATTTCAACCAAATGTATTGTACTTTGTCAGAATAAACAATAATTAAACCCAAATTTTACAATGGGAAGAACTATTCCTTTACTACGTATAGCCTTATTTAATAGAACCTTATAAATGTATTTAATGAGCAATAAGTTAGTTTTGCAAGTGTTGCATTTTTAATTACTATCAGACCTTACTATAAATGAGTTTAAGTATTTCATGTCTTTAAAAGAGGAGTGAAGAAAGTTTATGTGGTAATCTCAGTAGAATAAAAAGAAAATGTGAAGTGAGAAGAAATTAAAAAAATACCACCAACAAAACTTACAAAGATCCAGGTAAAACTCTGAATATACAAGCTTCTTGTACTATCCTCAAATCCTCTATGAAAAGTCATGGGAAAACACGTGATTCTATAATGACCTCAGAGGGCTTCTGCTTTACATTCACAGCACAGTCCAATTCAGGTTACATATATTCGGCCATTTTGAGTAGTGATTTTAGAAGTATTTAAGCAAGTCTAATACTTAGAATAAGAAGGTTAAAGAAGCTTGACTTTCAGTACTTTCTGTATGCAAATTATTTTATTTGAATAATAATGGAATAGTTAGTCTTATTTAAAGGATAATATGACCTACTCAAGCACGTAATTAAGTAAAAGGCACCTGAAAGAAGACACCTAGAAGCTAGAGAGATATAAACAGAGGGGTCTGTATGGGCATTTTCACTTTTTGAGAATGATGTGTATTTTGAATGATGTAGTTTGTGGCATTTCAGGTTTGTAGTTTGGCATGTTTTGTGTTTATAGGAATTTTTTGCAACAGTAATTTATTTGTAGAACAGCAGCTTTGTGTTACAGGCTACAGAATTTGAAGAGAGCAAAAATAATTTATTTTTCTTTAAAAAGGGACAAGAAAAAAAGTGACTAGATAAGTTAGATAGTGATGGGAGCAAGAAAAAAAAAGAATTTTGGAGTTACGGGAATTAAGTTAGATACATGATGAGTTTAATTAATAAGCCTTGAGAGGTAAATACTACTGGAACTACTCTATAATGTGTTCAAAAAACAAAACCACAAGTAAAGAAGAAAATTAGTTAGTCAGTTGAACAGACTGTGGAGGTGAGCATTCAGATGTTGAGACTTTCTGGACTTTATTTATCAAAAGATGCTATATCTCTGTACTATATACTGAAGAAAGTATAACAAATGTGTTTGGAGGATTGTGACTCTAGCTGAATGAATAAACCTCTTAAAAAAGGATATTGAGAATAAGCAAAGATTCTACCAATATGTTAAAAGAGGTAACACGAATGAAACTAGGTACACCTAGATTGTAATGGGAGTCTATTTCCTTATTTTAGTCAAATCTATTTCCTTTTCACCATCCAGTTCTTATGCTCTGCAGCCATTTCCCCTTTCTAATTTTCCCTTTTAAATTGGATAGATGAGAAATTCTTTTTTTACTGTATATATGGATCAAATGAGGTATAAAGCTCTGATAAGTCTTGCTGCTAAAAAATTATATAAGCATGTTGTCCCAACTGGATTTCTTGCAGAAGAGGACTGTAAGAACAATTAAGGAATGATGATACTGTCTTCTGAGGCAAACCTGGAAGTGTTGTAAATTTGGTTAGGAAAGAGGATAACATAGACAGCATTGAGGGAGCTGAGGAGAAAATAAGCACCAGAAGAGAGAAAATTTTATTACCAGATTTGCAGATAAAGAGAAGTATAGGTGGATGAATAGGTTAAGTTAGTAATAAGCATATATTCTTTAATTAAACACACGAGCGTAAGTCTATTAAGATCAAGCCTAATTCTGTTCCAGTTTTCCAGGCGGGGAGAATGCATATTTCATTTGAAACACATTCTCACGATTGTAAATGCATAGAAATTTTGTTTAAAAGAATTAAATCTACTGCTTCTGCTGATTTTGATTCATTTCTGATTATAATACTAAGAAAAAAACCTTTTCAGTATTGACTGTTTTCAAAGATTACTGTGCATATGGACTTTGTCTTGCTCTTTAAATTAAAGTTGCTATTTAAGCATCCCTTAAAATGTTAACAGTTTTGTGGTTCAAAATACTAGTTCTATTTTGCTTAATGTTTCAGATCTGTTTTGCTTAATGTTTCAGGCATTTCTCTATCTTGCTGCTATTATTAATATTCTTTTTTTTATGAATGGAAGTAAGAAAGAACTGTCACATAAATTTAAAACAGATACTCTCAGATGAAAAGATCTTTTAGATCATTTAAATTTAGGCCTCCAGGGTGAAATGCTAGCTTCAGTGAAATAAATGGCAAAAAGTTAAGAAAAACTCTTACATTTTTCCATATGATCTGTCCAATTTAAATGGTAAATTTCTCAGGGCAATGGGATCCTATTTTATATTAAACATGTACAAAGTAGTGAGCAATAGTGAGTGGAAAAAGTAAATATAATATGCTCAGGGGTTTAGTTGATAAAATGGTCACACTCCAGAGCACTTAGGCTAGAATTCACAAAGCTAAACAGTTCAGTGATTTTATTTAATCCCCATGACACTAATGTAGAAGTTAAAGAGATTGTTATTTCCAGACATAACCCTGCTAGTAGAAAAGCAAGCTACAGAACCTAGAATGAGAAAAGGAATCTAATGCTGATAATTGCTAAAAACAATAAAATTTATTTTTTTTACCAGCTACTCTGCTGAGAGCTATAGCAGCCAATGCTTTCATACTAAAGGTCTTATGCAGGAAATCTCTAGCAATATTAATAAGCAAAAATAACCAAAAACTGCTACGACAAATAAAAGGAAATTAATTTAGAGAAAAGAGACCGGGGATAAGAAAGAATTTCAGAGCTCTAATAGGAGGTTTTCATTGGGAGTGATTCCCATAGTCCGTCTTTTCCAGGTGAGTATTTACATATATGAGAATGTAGGGCTAGGGAAGCACAGATTGTGGGCTGTCACTGCTGTCAATCGTGGCTTCATGAACCTCTCTTGGAATAGGAAAATGCATGGATCTGTTTGAAACTTTTTACATTGTACTCAGTAGAATGTGTGAGGAATTGCAAGCCTCAGAAGGGCTATATTTTTGCACAGTGCACACTCAGGCAATCTATACCACATTTAAATTACTGAAGATAATTCTTAAAACAACTATATTCCTAGATAAACTGTATCCTTAAATGACCTGAATTATATCATAGATGTAGTTCAGGGATATTGGAGGTGAGGAAATACACTGATGTGGAATCAGTAACACACAGAACAGAAGCAGAGTGAGTGAGATTCATTTTGCTTTTGAGATAATTTTTTCCTCATACTACTGGAAGGTTATAACCAGCAGTGATTTAAAGTCAAATGCCATTTTACAAGTAGCCTGTTGATAATATGCCTGAAAATATTGTACTCAAAGTCTAATGTGAAAAATGTCATAAGGTATATATAATATGAATGTGTTAAAATCTTTCAAAGCCTTACTATTTGGATGAATAGCTTACCTTTTGCAACTTATTTATTTACCTCAGAAATTCTCCCCACTCTGAAGACTGAAATAAACCCAAGTTTGTAGAGCTATATTGGCTAACATCAAATTTACAGCATTGTAAATAATGAGAAAGACATAAATGAAGTGTTTGGTTTGGTTCAGTTTGTTTGCAAGCAACATAAGTGTGAGGAGGAAAGCCATTTTTGAAAAGCTTATACAGTCTTCTGTCCAAGGCTAATTACAAGAAGTGAGAAAGGAAAAGAATATCATATGAAAATTTTAAATCCTTTTTTTTTTTTTTTTTTTTTTTTTTTTTTTTAAGAGTAGAAGTGAACCTGGCGGGGGAGGAACTCTATCCTGCTGCTCAGGATGTTTCCAGAGCACAGAGAGCTGGAGATTAGAGAAAGTGCTCTTGGGAAAGACATCCTTGGATAGTGTTGTTCTCTAGATGTCTATGAGTTCCTACGAGAGGAATGAAGATTCTGAGTCAGATGTATATGAGCTAAATGACCATTGTAATTCTCTTAACCCTGAAAGAGTGGATCCTGGTATCTACATACTGCTTCTCTACAACTGATTTGAGTCTAGCTATATCCAAATGTTCTTTTGTGTAGAATACAGGGAAGAACAGATGCCATAATGCCTGCAACTATCATCTATGGATAGTTTTTTGTCATGTATGTTAATTACATACAAGACTTATATATATATATGTGTATATATATATAAAACAATGGATTTTAAATATTACAATCAGATTAGGATAGCTTTTAAGCATTAAAATTCAACACCGCATTCCTGAATCTCTGACAGGTGCAACACAAGCATGGGACACCAAGTAGTGCAGCCCATAGAACAGGGGTTTGTTCTATGTACCTCCCCAGGATTTAATGAATCTTGACAGAGCCACCACACTGTGGGACTGCTGCAGCCTGGGGGCACAGCTCGAGGTGCCAGGATGGGCATGTTTAGACAAAGAACATGGGGTCACCAGCTGATGTGCGTGCTCTTATGGACTGGAGCCCTGTGGCCTTGGTATGATGGTGTGGATTCAGACCCACCATCAGCTGGCCTGCAGACCTAAGAACCCATCAGTCAGCAGGGACATCCTAGTGTCCACAGTGTAGTGGGGAGAAACCAGGAAAAAACTATACCAGAGGAGTGGCCCATAAAGGATGGGAGCAGTCACTGTACTATGCACTGATGATTGAACTGTGGAGATCTAATATGTATATATATTTTCAGTTCTGTTCTATTTCTAGCTTTTCAATACTTTTAGCTTTCTCATAATCTCTTATTTCTAATAAATTCTCATACCTGATAAATGTTGATCTCTTGAGTTCAGTACAGTTAATCCAAGAATTCAAAAGAATCCCGGATGTGGCCACATTAGTGTGTAAGTTTCCCACATCAGTTCCTGCCCAATCCTGTACCTGACTTGTATTTCTGAGTCTTAAAGTAGTCTGTAAAATTTGCTTTTTTGCACATCCACAGCTGTCTTAGATTCAAAGATCAACCTCATGTCTAAACTCAAACAGAATCTACAGGGCATATTTATAAAGAGTATACTGAATACTACATTCTAGTTAAGTATTAATATGGGGGGCCTATGTCCCCTTATCAAAAGTTCAAATAAGATGTGCTAATCCCTTTCTTTTAAAAATACAGAAATACTGTTGGTACAGACAGAGGAGATGGTACTGATGCATACCTCTTTACATTTTACTACAGCACTTAAGCTACTTATTTGGAAAATTAGATAGGCAAGTTTAATGCATTTCTTTGTATGAGAAGCAGAAAACATGTACAGACCTCCAAAATGTAAACCGACCATTCTTTCCGATTCTGATAAACTAGCCTATAAGTTCTTGTTTGAGGCAATATTTCAAGGACTATCCTTGTGCTTTGGATACCTATTTGTCACCAGATTTCTTTTTCCTAGTTATCATTTTGAGCTCTATCCTCAACGCCCTTGCACTCACTCACCTTATGTTCAAATAATAGATTTTGGTTTCTACAGGTGCTAAAAGGTAGATATTGCAACAGTTATCGTCATCTGTGTATCTGTTTTTCACTCCAGTGTTTACAAAATAAGAACAGTATTAGCATTATTATTTTCTAAGACTTTATTTTTTTTAAGAAACCTGGGGTATTTATCAAAAAGATCAACATAAACTCACACAAATTGAACAGGGTCTTAGTCAAGGAACATTTATAGGTTTGAGGGAAATCAGTAAGAATGACTTTTGACATTTGCATTTGTTTTTCAGTTATAATTCCCAACCTCTAGTCATTGTAATAAAATATATATATATGTATACATTACATTACTAGAGTAGTGATGATAAACCAAAATAAAATATCATAGAAGAAGTGGGGTAAAAATCTCACCTTGACTGTAAACTACAGTCATACTGTGATATTACATAGCTGTATTAGAGCTTCAAAGAATGTATTGTGCTCCGGGAAATATAAATTATTTTGAAATGCATTGAATTCATAGTATTTTGACAGTGAGCAGAAATATCATGCATTCTCTAAAGCTTTATAATAAATTAACCCCTCCTTCTTCTTAAAGACAGACTATGGGAGCCACTGACAGAAAGGTTAACACCAAGAGATTAAAGTCAATCCTGGTTATTGGGCAAATGTAGCAAGCCTTTTTAAGCAGCATATTTCTGCTATCAACTCATTTTTCAGCACACTCCATGGATTTTTCTTGTAGAGTGAGCAATAAGCCACAAGTTTACTAATAAAAGCTGTACTTTTCAATAATTTTCAACAGTTCTAAAATAATTTGAAGGGACCTTGTACACATACACATACAAATATACTTATTTTTCCTCTACATCACAGTCTCTCTTGAGAGAAAGTCCTGACTAAGTCCTTACACAGTCCTTAGTCACAAAAAAAATCCTGGGAGCAACAATTTTTAAAAGCTCCCCCTTAGAGGCAGCAGGGAAAAAACTGTAGGAATAAAGGATTATTCTCAGAGTGTATTTTATTTAAGTTCCCCTCTCTGTGAAATGGGCTATAACCATACAGATTTCCCTCTCTTCCTATCTTCGTGTTTCTTGAAAAAAGAGATAAAATTACTCTATAATGAAATAGTTTTTTTTATCTTTAAAAAGGTCATATAATGGAAATGCAGGTATTATCTCATTTACCAAGATCTTTTTCTCCAAAAAATATTCATATTTATTCAAGAAGAAAGAAAAAATATCAAAATATCTTTTTAAATGTTCAAAATGGAAATTTAGATTTCTGATCAGCACTCTTGTTATGAAATCTTGCATCATGGTGAGGAGATTGTAGTCTGTTCACTTGCTTTGTTTTCCAGTTTATCAGAGCTCCAGGAAAGAGACAGTATAAACAAATACAGAGTTTATTTTTTAAATTTGTTTGTGTGAATTTGATATTACAGGCATTTAAAAGCATAAAAAAGCTTTTTTTAAAAAAAAAAGGAAAAATTGATGCTTTGACCTTTTTATTTTTTAAAATTCTTTTATTTGATGGGGATAATATGCAAGTTAGTTTCTCAAGGACATAGCTGTGCTTTAGCAGACAATTTTAGTGTATATTAAGTAAAATGTTAGAATAGGAGCTATAGTTATTTTTTTACATAAATTTATTGTTGTTGTTATTAATAATTTGAAAGCTGGATAATTTCAGACTATCTAGGCAAGAATATTTCCATTAGTTTTATGCCTGAGTGCATTTATGAATACATTAATCCTCCTGCTCTTAGTCACAACTTTTGAATTACGCAAACTAAACAATCCATGACAAACACATTAATTTTGTTCCTATTTCAAGTTCTAAGCTAAAAATAATTAAATAGTTTTATACTGAAAAAAATCTGACTGCTATTAAAGTCATCAACAGCTGAAATACAATGAAAATCAAAGTCAACATATGGCTTAGAATTTTAAATATTTAAGTTGATAAATTTAATATATGTGGTCCCCAAAAATTTCACCTGGTTTTATGATACAAAATAAGGCTTCAAAGTAGCCTACCTTTTCACCTGAATAGAGACACAGACAGCTAGTTTCCTTAAACTGGAATCTAATTTCAAGAATCTATTTTATATTAAAAAAAAAAAAGCTTAAGAATTAAACACTTTAAAGTTCGAAAGGATATATTTGAAATAATGTGCATTTCTTAGAGATGACTGAAGAAAAGCTCTAGAATTTGAAACAGTGGATTTAAGTCAATCTACAGTTAGGAAACTTTTTTTTTTAATGTTAGAAATGAGAGAGAAACCAAAACATATTTTCTCTTCATTTTCTCTTTATAGAGCTTTCAAATATAGTTATTCTGCAGGATGACTGGAACCATTTACTGTTTTATCTTTCGTTGTAGCTACAGAGCATTAATGACTAAGATAATAAACTCTTTTTCTTTATATGGTCTTTAATCTGAAGCTATACAGACTGAAAAATGTATAGAATAATTTCAAAAAAACACTGTCAAAATAAGTAAGTCTAGTAACAAAGATGAAGGGAAAAGTCAATAGAAAACACATGGAAAAATGACATATCAGCCGAAGGAAAGGTTTTCTGTTTCCTTAAAAAACAAGAGAGAGAGAGAGAGTTTGGAAATATGCATTTATATCTCTAAACAATTATTTACTCACAATGTATTTTCTCTCCGCATTAGACTTGACCTGAAAAAATGTGGATTAGCTTGACTGTTTTTCCCCCTACTCAAATTGACCCCCCTAAATGAGATTCTTTAAAAAATAAATAACATTTTCCACATGAGTTTAATTTTATTTTATCACTGTGTACATCCTTATTAAGGCTGGTGCAGACTGACAGATTCTTTCTGACCTGTGGCATAGACAATAAAGTTCTGCTGGCCAAAAAAAAAAAAAAAATCTATTGACATTTTAACAAAAGAAAACAAAAATGATGACTATGTTAAAATGAATCTGTCTCTTTGTACAGATCCTGTAATGTACTAAGCGTTCCCACTGGAATGGGCTAGATTCATGGACTTCCTTGCTGTTGTGAAAGTTGTCAGGAACCAGCTGAAATCCTTGACTAGCTCATTTTAGTTTAAAACTACAAGGATGTACTTTTAAAAAAGTTTGGAAATGTCTACTCTTGAGTAAAATATAGCACAGGTAAGAGCTGTTGGAAGAAGGGTTCAACCAGTGGATTAGAATCAGAGAGAAACGTGGACACAAGAACCAAATAGCTAAGCAGGAGATCGCTTTCAGTGCTTCCTATTTTAAAACAGAACTGAGATGACAAGGCAAATAATTTTCGGAGTTTGCTAGTGGGTTTATCTCAGGTCCTGCTTCATCAGCTCATACTAAATACAACTTCTCCTCCTCTTTTGAATATATATTTTTTGTATATGAAGAAAATGTCCAGTGTTTGGGGCCTAGTTTTCTGGGCTCTTCTCCAGGCAGGGAGGTGCCCTAGATGTATGGAGAAGCAGTCTGCACTGCCCTCGCTGGTTTAATTAATGCTGCTGGAGCCACAGGGCTCTTTCTGCAGCGTACAGGTACAAGACACTACAGTCCGAAACAGCCAATTATACCTGGCTGGCTGCTTGCACAGCAGGCCCAGAGCTTAAATCAGCTCAGGCACTGGCTCAGCTGTGCCAGATTCACACTGCCCCGGGTTTTGCAGAGGGATCACACTGCAACTTGTTAGGGACTGAAGAGAAAAGCTGCAGAGCCCAGAGGGGTTTTGTGTTAGGCCAGGTGGATTTCAGAGGAACAGAAGGGATGTACTTTCTTGAGGAAGAATCATGGCAAAATTCTAGTGCTTCCACTTATGCATCTACTTTTCACCCAAATAATGCTTATAGCTTGTGTCTGATTATTTTGTGAAAATTGTCTGCAAAAAATATGTGATGGACTTGGAAGATACTGCTTCTTTCTCTCTTTCTCTTTCTCTTTCTCTTTCTCTTTCTCTTTCTCTTTCTCTCTTTCCCTTTCCCTTTCCCTTTCTCTCTCTTTCTCTCTCTCTTTCTCTCTCTCTTTCTCTCTCTCTTTCTCTTTCTCTCTTCTCTCTTCCTCTTTCTCTTTCTCTCTTTCTCTTCTCTCTCTCTCTCTCTTTCTCTCTCTCTTTCTCTCTCTCTTTCTCTCTCTCTTTCTCTCTCTCTTTCTCTCTCTCTTTCTCTCTCTCTTTCTCTCTCTCTTTCTCTCTCTTTTCTCTCTCTTCTTCTCTCTCTCTTTCTCTCTCTCTTTCTCTCTCTCTTTCTCTCTTCTCTTTCTCTTTCTCTTTCTCTTTCTCTTTCTCTTTCTTCTCTTCTCTTTCTCTTTCTTTCCTCTTTCTCTCTTTCTCTTTCTCTCTCTCTCTTTCTCTTTCTCTTTCTCTCTTTCTCTCTGCTGAGCTTAATTTTGTTTGAGAAGGTAAAAGAACTAAAATTAAGGAATTTAAAAGCTAAGTCTGGTTAAAATATCAAGCTATTATTGAACACCGGATTTGCACAGGTAAACAAAATTGAGCTAGGTGCTCCCTGTCAGGTCCACGTTTTTATTTCATGTGTCTGTAATTTGAAAATTTCCCCCTTCAGGATGAAGGTAACTCCATTCTCATTTTCATTTAAGTGTGAAAATGATTTACTTTTCAGATAAGCTGGAAAAGTATTTTCTGAGTTTTTTAAGGATGAATAAGTGCATATAAATAATCTCAGCTTGGTATTCTCTGTCACTAACAAGGGAATCAAAATCCAAAGGAAGAAAGTTATTGTACAAAAACTAGAGAACTTATCTGTGGCAAGTTCCCTTAGTTCTGAACACCAGTACTGCATCACGCAAAGGAAGCTGATATATCCTCAAGGGCAGCAAGTGTACTCTGTGTGCAGTCTGCCTAATGATAGTATAGCCATTGCAGAAGTGCAACTAAGGGCTATTACTGCTTCCTTACCTTCATCTCTCTTCTCAAGGAGTTTCACTGAGGTGCTAGATCTGATTGTTCAGCCATGGCACTTCTCAAGGGGAGCACCTGTCACTTTTTGAACTGCAGTTTTCTCTTATCTCAACTGGAATTCTTGATAAGATTTAACGCTGTGTTAACTGGCACTTTTTTTTTTCTTTTTTCCCCTTTAGGTCTGCAAAGGTCCACTTCCAATAAGGGCTGCACATAGACCTGGTAACAAAATCAGAAATATTTGCCCTTATATGACCAAAAAGAAAAGAACATGCTTTATTTTTGCTGATTTTTTTCTCCCTCTTTAATATATTTTTTGAAAAAGTAGTTTTGAGCATTACTGATTTGTCAAAAACTGTCAAATTTTCAGGTCATACTTCATCCCCCGAAAGTTGATCCAAACTTCATTTTTCTAAGCTCTTTTTCCAAATCAATTATATGTAATTGACACTGCGCAATGTCTTTAATTATAATTCTTCCTTCTCAGACTCTTTAATGTTGACTATGTTGCATTACCTGAATAGAATAATAACAGACCTTTTAATAGCATACCTAAAATCAAGAGAGGAAAGCATTTTGTGCCCCATAATGTAATGTATTTCCCAAAATTATTTTTCATGATTTTTTTCATATTTTAAATGCTGTGAATCATAGTCCAGTGATATTTCTTAATTTAAAATACAAAAATAAAGTTACATACAACTATGTGTAAGCATTACCTCACCATTCCCACTTTTGGAGCCTATAACAGTGTAATAGAGCCACAATTCTATCTGTAATACGCTACACACCTTTCACATTCTGATTTCAAATCAAATATATACTTATGTTCACAAAGGGTAAGCTTTTATAATATACACCTGTAGTGCACACACCTAGCACAGTCGTGATCTCCATGGACTACGGGTAGCCACAATCAATAGTCGTAAATGCACTGGTCCTAAAATAATGTGTCATCTCTTCTGCACACCTGCACAAAATAGTAACCAGATAATAGTTTCCCAAGAAAAATATGAACACCTTCCTGTGTTTAAGTTATTAAAATAAAGAAAGCTATTGTTTGTTTCTGTTAGTATATGGTAAAAGGAAAGCTGATTTTTATCACTGCTTTTCACCAAAGCTTCTCTGAAATCATCTCCTGTTTCACCTGTTTCACAGTGTTTTAGAAACAAATGTATTGTCCAGAAGATTATAGTTGAATGTCCAATAAACCAAAACAGCTAATATATCCTTGAATAGAAGCAGAAAAAAAGAAAAGATTTATATTCACTCATTTCTTCACAAAGAGTGAAATTTTATACTTCCATGACAAACACAGGAGCACAAAACATTTAGAATTAGTACTGACTTTTGTCTTTTTTCCAATGAAATGAAAATATTTTTCATGAAATATAACATGATCACATCAGTACAGAAAACTCGCAAATAGGCATGATTTAATCGTGTTTTTTATTATTATTATTATTTTACTGTCCTATGATCAATCTGAATATAGCTCTGCAATTCCCTTAGCACGTCCTGTCTGGCTCCACTCCACATGGAGCTCTATGCTTTCTCCATCTCTTAATGCTAACCTTAACCCTACCTATAAGCCAAATGTCAGGTGGGTGCAGAGCTTGAGGCCACCAGGCCTACTGCTCGCTCAAGAACAAATGACCTAGAATCAGGCTGAATGTAACACTAGATTTCCCATGGCGTGCACTGTCTAGCTCCACTCCCCACGGAGCTCAGGCTTTCTCCCTCTCTTAACTCTAACCCTAACCCTAACCCTGACCCATAGCTGTCAGGCAAATCCCTGGTTGGTCCAGAGGCTGATGACCCCAGTCCTGATTCTGGTTGAAAACATGTGTCCCAGAATTGATCTGAATATAGTTCTACACTGCCTTTGGCTTGTGCTTTCTAGCTCCACTCTGCATGGAGACCTATGACTTCTTTCTGAAATGTTTAGGGAGACATATTTCAAAAACAAAAACAAACTTACAAAATCTTTGTGCCTTTTGAATGGTGATGGAAGGTGGGCAAAAATGTCTTCTATTGCTTATCAGTAGATAGAGTTCTATGTAGTGCTTTAGACCTATATAATGCAAGATGCTGTCCTTGTTGTGTTGGTTCAGGCCTTCACTGGTTATTCATAGGTGGTCTGGGACCTTTTAGAAGATGCTGGATATCAGTAGATACTTAGCCTTCCCTAAGCACAGAGAATCACCCTCTCCTTACGTAAGGAATATTTCTTATGTAGATTTCTGTCTAGGTAAATTGCAACTTCAGCAGGGTAAAGGACAGCTCAGGTAAAGGGGTGCCAGGTGTAGCTGAGGAATACCAAAAGCCTGCCTTAAACTACATTTTTGATGTTTCCTTAAAAGTAACTCTAGCTTGTAAAATTTACTTCCTAGAAACATAGTAGAGATTTAAGAAAAGTTTAGACTTATCCTGTGTGATTTTTTTTGACAAACTGGGCAAATATAAGATCTTTTAGTCTTTGCTTTACTGTGGCTTTTAATTGAAGCAGCCCTGTATGGTAAATACATCTGCACAGCCCAAAGGAAAGGCACTCATACAGATGTAATGTTCTTCCGAGCTTTTCAGTTACTGGGTTTATTTAACTTAAATGATTTAATCTCGTTTTACTCTGTATCTTCTCTATATCCTCTGATTATACCTATTTTTTTTTATGAATTACTAATGGCAAAACATTCACATGAATATAAACAAGAGTACTTCTACTAATAATATTGGGAATAAATAGTCACCATTGCTGTAAACAATTTCCCAAGTCATTTCAAGCTAAAATAAACATTTCTAGAATCATCAGTAAGTCTTCTTAGAATACAGAAAATACAGGCATTATTTTTATTAACCTATCATATTCAGCATTCAACACCAGAAAATAAGCCAAAGATACAATAAAATAGTTATCTTCCTAAACAATAAGAGAGAGACACTTTGCCTTGAAGCATCTATTTGCAGTTATTGTAAGAACATATATATGGTACCTAATTATTTTTCCATCAAAATTTCAACTATATAACAAGTCACAGTGCTTCCTTTGTTTGTTTGTTTGTTTGTTTGTTTTTAAGCTATGGGTATTTTTTTCCACCTACACTATGAAGTTAATAATGCATTCCATTGCAGTTAATAGTTGTTATTCATACATTTATTTTTATGTAGAACAATTTCTTTTCTACAATTTAATTCTTGAACAACTGGGAGCTTTTATTAAATTATGCCTGTAGGTATTAATTCATCTTGGCAGAGAATTTATAGTATTATTATTTTGATAATGCTGCATAAGAAGACTCAAGCACAGCATAAGTGGAATCTATCCATACCTGCTATTCTCTTATTACCTCCCTTATTGTTTATATTATATTAAGTAATAATCATGCTAAAGATCTTGTGAAGTAAATCTCATATTCCTTATTCTTAATATTTCAGGAGCACATTGCCATCTTTGCAGCTAATATATCTTCTTTTGAACAATCCAATTAGCTTTGAGAAATTGGAGCATTTCTCCAAAAAAAACTACACTGTATAATTTTAAAAACAGTGTAATCTTTAAATTCTTATTAATATAGGTAGTAGGTCTGCTGTTTCCTTTCAAATTAAATGCCTGTTCTATTAGAAACAAAACACCTACCTACTAGATTTTTTGTTCATCTGCTTTGCTTCATGACTGTGACTGCATATAAGTTGTATGGAGTAAAGGAGGAAAAAGTGGAATAATTTTTACAATGCTGTTTAATTAATGGAATGCTATCTCTTGCTTTGTTAAATTGTCATTATGGATTATGGTTTAATGAAACAAAGAATTGATGTTAGATACATCTCAGTTACTATGATACTGTATTTACTGTTTTCATTAGTTTACGTCCTGCTATATTCCTGAAACTCCCTCTTTTTTTTTTTTTTTTATTCAGTATCCCTATAAGATTTCTAGTCACTACGTTGTAGTGAGCTACACAAAGAGAGTTTATTTCTTGTACAATGACCTTTTTTTTTTTTTTTTTTTTTTCCCTAGGAGAAGAAATATTCATAGCAAAAAGAAAAAGAAGACGTTTGTTTTAGTGAATAGAGCCATTTTTTTTGTCTCCCCTTTGCCCTTTTATAAAATACCAGGCATTAAAAGTTTGTCTACTAATGGGACTGAACATAAGTTTAATACAGGAGTTCTTATTTTCTGAAGACAGTTACAGAGAATCCTGCAATATAAATAAAAGTAGTAGAAATATATATACTTTTTTATACTTTTTTTTTTCTTAAAAGGGAAGTGTCATTATACTAAGAGGTTTGTTTCATTTTTATTTTCCAGTGAATAGTGCAATAGTCAAGTTGATCACAGATTTCATATGTTTTGGAAATTGAAAATAAAGAGGTCCATTAGATGTTAGAAAGTGTTTTCCTGTTCACTGAAGATTCAAGTAATGGCAATGCATTGTTAACCTGCTAACCTTACCCTGATTTAATGGTGTCTGAAAAAATGCTAAGATAAATAGGCAGGGTCAAGTAGTACTGCAGCATGCGAAGTCCATTCTGCATTTCGAGTATTTGCTTCTTTTTCACTTGACAGTGAAACAAAGTTGATAGCATTTGTTTTATTTAAATCTCCTCATAATAGAATAGCAAAAGTAAACGGCAATTGAGAACTGATATTAAGAAATCTGCCAAAGAAATAAGCTACTCATTGTTTTGAAAACAGCATACATTTAAATATAAAATAACAAGAATCCACACTAATTAGATTAAATACCCATTGGATATTTAAAAAGGTCATTCCTAAGACATCTTTTTTAACTGATGATCTGAAAAAAAAAAAAAAAATCTCATTGTGGTCTGAAAGCTGCTGGAGTCAGAATTCTGTTCTTAAACTTGATTTGTTTTTCACAGTAATATTTTTGATGGATCTTTAAGATATTCACTATCTTTTAAAGTATTAAAATTCATGAAAGAGAAAATAATTGTCAAGACCTGGTGAACAGAAGCCTATACAAGACATTTTCTGCTTTGTCAAGTAGCTCTGTGCTATTCAGTACTGAATGATGTGTGAGAATTCTGCTGTCAGATTTCCTAGCAATGTGCATCATTCTCCTTTGTAATCAATATTTTCAATGGCTGATAACTAGCAGGGGACCAGAAGTGTGAGAACATTTAGCTGTGCATCTTGCTATGCACTGTCATTTAACATCATCCTAAAAGCTGCCTGCAGATGTCATTGAACACAAGTAAGATGATACAGACCAATACTTTGAAATTAGTCCCTTTTTCATGTTGTTGTTATTTTTATCTTCATGTAAGCCAAATCATATTGTCATATTGACAACTAAGCAAAATGGTAACCTCATGTCAGTAGTCCTTTAAGAATTGTTTTTTGTTTTCAACGCTATAGATGCATAATGTATGCATTATATATGTGTTTACATAACTTTTGCATTTTGAACAGGATATAACACTAGTATTTTTTATGCACCTGCTAAATGTCATTAGGAATCTTCAACTAAAATGTAAATACTTTTCATTCAAGTTTAATTAGTGATTTGCTGTTATTTCTTTTGCTCTTTGTAAAAGAGATTCTGCCTGAACATCCACATAGTCAAAACCCACAATGTTATGAGTCTCTATTAACATTTAAATTTTATTTTCCCACAGGATTGTGAAATATGTTACTAACATTTCAGGAACTGAGGGGGACAATGTTATCCACATTTACCATTTTCTAGCCCTGACAACACTATTTCATCCCTTAAGACACTTATTTCTTCTCCTGGACAAATGAACATTTTTATTTAGTTTGCTTATATCAACCCTCTGTTTTTCCATATGACTACTGAGTTCTTGCTTTATCATCTTAGTTTTATCTGCTAGTTATGAATAATGAATTTATTATTCTCATCATTTATGAAACTATGAATTCAGCCTCCAGAAATGCTCCAGAAAATAGAGCATTTTAAAAGTCCCTGTAATTCAATGAAAAATTCCACACTGCCATTTTTTTGAAGAAATATATTGCATTTAGATACTTACTTCATATCCTTAGGGAAGATTTAAATCAGATTTACTGTCTTGTATCAATTACATTGACAATTGTATTTTATACAACTCTTTAATTATTTACAAAATGAATCACATTCTAATGTTAACATTATTTTCCTTTCAATTAATGGAAATATATTATATTATCAATACCTGAATCAGCGTTTTTGCCCTTACTGAATATTTGGTTCATAAGCTCTTTGCCTTTTGGATGAAATTTCTCTAGTATATCAACATTCATTAAGAATAAACTGTAGCAAGGCACATATCTTCTTTTTCAGCCCTTTTATGAGTCCCACATGCAAGTTATGCCTGATGGTTTAAAAGCATTTATCCCTTATATATCCCCCTTGGAATGTTTCATTCTTTTACTAACAGAAAATAAAGTGCGTTATCATTTTATGTGATATATTCCTGTTTTTTTCCAAATCATAGAATCATAGAATCATAGAATGCTTAGGGTTGGAAGGGACCTCTAGAGATCATCTAGTCCAACCCCCCTGCATACGCAGGGACACCTAGAGCACATGGCACAGGACTGCATCCAAGCGGGTTTTGAAGATCTCCAGAGAAGGAGACTCTACAACCTCCCTGGGCAGCCTGTTCCAGTGCTCTGTCACCCTCACTATTAAGAAATTTTTCCTTAAGTTCCTATGGAATTTTTGATGTTTCAGTTTCCGGCCATTTCCTCTAGTCCTATCAGTGGCCACCACTGAAAAGAGACCATCCCTGTCCTCTGCACTCCCTCCCTTGAGGTATTTATATACACTGATTAGATCCCCTCTCAGCCTTCTCTTCTCCAGGCTGAACAGGCCCAGCTCCCTCAGCCTCTCCTCATAGGGCAGATGTTCCAGGCCCCTGATCATCCTTGTAGCCCTGCGCTGGACTCTCTCCAGAAGCTCCACATCCCTCTTGTACTGTGGAGCCCAGAACTGGACACAATACTCCAGATGCGGCCTCACCAGGGCTGAGTAGAGGGGCAGGATCACCTCCCTCGACCTGCTAGAGATGCTCTTCTTAATGCAGCCCAGGATTCCATTGGCCTTCTTGGCCACGAGGGCACACTGCTGCCTCATGGTCAACTTATCATCCACCATGACACCCAGGTCTTTCTCTGCAGAGCTGCTCTCCACAAGGTCGGTCCCCAGCCTGTACTGGTGTCTGGGGTTATTCCTCCCCAGGTGCAGGACCTTGCACTTGGCCTTGTTGAATTGCATGAGGTTTTTCACCGCCCAGTTGTCCAGTCTGTCCAGGTCCCTCTGGATGGCAGCGCAGCCCTCTGGGGTATCGGCTACTCCTCCCAGTTTCGTGTCATCAGCAAACTTGCTGAGGGAGCACTCTGTGCCTTCATCCAGGTCATTGATGAATAAATTGAACAGGACTGGACCAAGGACTGACCCCTGGGGGACCCCACTAGCCACAGGCCTCCAACTAGACTAGAATGCTTACGATATTTTTTGAAAATGTCTGTCTTTTTATATATGCCCTATCCTAATCATGACAAAAATGCTACCTTTTTGTATTTCTACTATACTTTGTAGAAACTTGCATTTTCCTTCATATCTTCAGAAAACCTTCCTAATTTTCTCCATTCAGTATCTGCATTGTAGCTTATTTTCACTTTTCTAGTTCCTAACAAAAACTTTTGTTTACAGTATACAATAGCCATAATATAATTATTTTATTAATCTCCATTTAGTCAAGTTGTACATAAGAATGCTGGTTATTCTCCTACAAATACATTTTTATCCATCTCTTTATCCAAATAGATAAAATATCCAGAGATCATAAACACTTCCCATTTCATATTTGATTGTGAAAAGAGCTAATAAAAAAATTGTGTATTTAATTCTGAAGTGAGAGCAAATGCATATTTGCAGCTCAGGATGTATTTGTGTATTTGATACATGATAAATGGGCTGAATAAAATACATTACTCATATTTTCATCTAAATGATTCAATTTACAATAAAAGATATTATGTCAGTATAGAGTTTAGTTAACTACAGTGTCCATCACAGACCAAGTTCAAGGTCACTTGGTTCACTATATATTTTTAAAAATTATTTTCATAATCAAAGCCTAATCTTTAAACTGATTAAGGCAGCGCATATCCACTTTTCCTGATTTCTGATTTGTCTGATTATAACACATTTCTGTAAAATAAAAGAGTGTGTGGCAATTATTCAATATTGTATAGTTTGTTCCAGAAACCTTTTCTCTTTCAAAGATCTAGAAATATTCATTAGAGATTTTCTGTAAGATAATGTAGTAGATAAAATCGGAATATAAATGGAAAGTTTTAATGCTTCTTGTTCTCAAAATTAATAAAGCAAGATGGTCTTTTCTTCTCTATGATATAAGAATCATTTTCAATTACACATTAAAATATGTGGATGTACCTTCCTAAAGTATCTGTGATCAAGTAAAATACAGTAAATTTACTAACTTTTTTTTTCCCGGATCTTAAAATAGGACCACATTTTAAAGTTGGTGAAAAAAATGGTATCTAGTGTGGCACTGGTTTTGCAGAATGTAGATATTTATCCATTAACAGGAAGAATAAGTTCACATAAAAATAAAGTTGTTTTTTGTTCTACTTTTGCAATAATGTATTCCTATGAAAAATGGATTTATCACCAATATGCATTAAGGGAGCAGAGAACAAAAGGAAATGAGGATTTAGTGTCATAGTCCTAAGCCTCTCTTTACTACATGACTTCTACAGGGAGCAGAGAATGGCCTATCCTGCCTGTCTGCTTTGTTAAGATCTGTGTTTATTAGCTATGTTTATTAGATTGAAATGGACCAAAGACTTTGGCATTAGTAGTAGCAGCCCTTAATTTTTGAAAGGATACTACATTTTCATGGCTAGGTTAAAACTGCAGGTTTTTCTAAATGCTGCTAAGACTAAGGATATATCAATCTCGGGAATTACACTCTTCCATTTACAGTTTGCATGCCACACTCTTCATGGCAGTATGCTGCACTGTGTAGAAAGATGAGACATAGCTCACATAGTCCCATAAGCAGGAAATTCTCTTCTCGGCATCAGCTGGGAGGGCAGAAGCTCTTATGGGAACAAGGATTGTTTGTACTGACTATCTTGCCTGAATATCTCAGATAAATTCAAATTAGATCACTGCTTCCTCTATTGCATTTATCCTGCAAAGGAAAATTATAGCATGCCCTATATGGAAAAATTAAAAGGAAAAATCATTTGGATGACACTCCTGTTTCATTGGTGAATATTGTTTCATTTGATAATCACATTCTTGATAACTAATATTAGATAAATTAGCCATACTACTTTTAAGGCTCTGAGACCTGTAGCTGCATTTTCTTTTGTCACTAAAAGCCTGACACACTGAATTGTGACTCCATTAAAAACAGTCTGGAACACACCCCAAATGACCTTGCACAACTTTAAATAAAACTTTAAAAAGTGTTTACACACCTAATTTCTGCTTGGAAACAGAGAAATAAAATGCTGGAGGAGCTTTACCCATCATTTAGAACATTTTCAATAAGACTACAATGAAATTCTGCCACATATTAGCATTTTGCCATCCAGATTTTAGCTTGCGCATTGCAGAAATCTCCTGAAGAAACATTAATTCTTTGTTTTCTGAAAGGGAGGAAGCAATAAAATAAAATCGCTATTATCAGTCTTCAAAAAGAGAAACTGAAAGCTGTGAACTGAAACAAGTAGACTACAAAATAAGATAATTTACATAACATCTATAGAAAATCAAGGTTAAAGAGGAAGCAAGTAGTTCACCACACCTAATGTAACTGGCAGAATTCTTAAAAATATATTTTATATTGTGCACAAGTTAAAGGAAAAATGCCTATTTGGTGCTTAGGTACTTCCTTGTACAGATGAGTTATTCATTTTTGAGGTTCTCATTTGATGCCATTTTTTAGGCTCTGCAATAAACGTCCCAGAACTACCTCACGCACAAGGGAGGAAAAAAAAAGAAAAAAAAAAAAAAAAAAGCTCTATCTTTTTTTTTTTTTCATAAAATGCACAGAATCTTTGCAATACCATGGAAATTAAATATACAGACCGTTATAGATTGAATGAGATGGGCAATTTCTTAGCTGCCTCTTCCCTTTATTCCTGCTATTTTTTTTCTAACGTGAAAACTTGCTTGTTACTGAGCCCCGAAGACTTTTCAGTCATCAGAAACTAATTCCAGTAAGCATCTTCAGTTCATGAAGGTAGAGGATTTAACATTAGCAACACATAATCATGAAAATATTCCTGTTTTATATGAACACAGAGACAGTCTTGCCTGTCTCAGCTTTGAAAACTATGAACACTTTTGGTTACTTTATAAATACTTTGGAGTGTTTAGGTATTCTGGATGGTCATGAAGTCGGTGTTTACTAAATAGCCCAGAATAATTCTGCTAATTGTTGACTTAGGGCAGTATTTAGAATATTTTTTCTGCTGAAAAATAAGAATGTATTTAAACCAAAATGTATCAAGGCATAACTATCAAAGCAAAATGGATAACATAGAAGAAAGGCATAAAGGTGTATTGAGGTCGAAAGCAAAAGATGGAATAGCACAGGGTAAAAATCAGTTCTTGACTGCATATTCCTTATCATGTTGCATCCCACATACATAAAATATTATATAATTCCCATGAATTGCAAACAAACAAGGTTAAAGCAATGTCAGATGAGAATCTGCAAGAAGTTCATTCAACTTTTGAATACTGAATTGCTAAATATTGTTTCATTTGATAATCACATTCTTGACAACTAGCATTAGATAAAAACAGCTAATATAGGTGTCATTTTTTTTTCTGTTTCGTTTTTGCTTCTTTAGTTGATTTGCATAGAGTGTCATTGAAAAACTATGGAATCAGCAATGTAAATTTTCTATTTTACACACATTTACAAAGCAGGAAGGGTTTTTCATCTCCAGGCTTGCTAGAACTATAAGCAACAAATATAATTTTCCAGGTACATTTTTAAATGAGGTAGTTTCCACATGAAAATAAGATCAATCATCTAAAGTGTATATTCTTTCTTCCGTTAAATGTTGACATGTTACATTACTCTTATTTCTTGATTCGTATACTACAGCAAAAGTTGCCAGAATTGTAGCATGAGTCAGAGGAAACATTTAGACAGAAATCATTATTTTTAAGTATCAGAACTTATGTCTAATTCAGAAGTCAATTTGAGTTTCACACTATGGAGTAATGTTGCTGTGATCTGTACTTGCAGTGTGTTTTAAGGCACAGTATTTCCTTTAGGAACCTTACAAGAAAACATAATGTTGTATTGGACTGAGGAAAAAAGAAGTAAAATGAGATTTTTAAAACAATTTATTTCTATAATCTATAGAAAAAAATATAAGGTTTTATGGCATTTTTCACATATTTTCTTATGAATTATTAAATATGCAGTCAGACTATTTATTAAATAGCAGTTCTTCAAGCTAATGTATAGAAATACTTCTAAATTAATAAATGAACCAGGTTGTGTCAGGAATTAAACTTTTCTGTTCCAGCAGGTGTCCATTCTTCAAAGTAGTAATGGCAAAAGCACAGTCTAAATCATGCTATGTCTCCCATTCTTTCATTCTACCTCTGTTTGAGTTATTAAAACACTTGAACCTATCATGAGCTGTGTCTTCTACAATTGGAACATTTGCAAACTTGCCAATTCCCCTTCTATGTAGAACAAGCTAGCCTTGGTCTCGGGAGTAGGTGAAAATTCATTCATAACAGAAACTACATGAGACAAGCTGCATCTGGCTGGCAGCAATTTAAGAGAAAGGCATAATATGTGAAGTTGAAATTTCATGTTTTCTGTAGTAATATTGAGTAATGTTTCTGAAGACATTTTTCTAGCATATGGTAATAGGCTAATTCTTATCTCTGTAGATACTTTAAAATAGCTTTCAGCATGTGTTTTTGGTGATCAAGCTATACAAAAATATATATTACTTTCAGTGGTCAGTCTTTCCATATATGTATATAATCACATATTTATATAATAAAAAATGTAGAGGACTTGTCTCTACTGAGGATTAGGCTTCTAAGAGAATTTTTTAAAAAATGAGGTGTTTGCTTATTCTCCTGAATGCATTATATGTAAATTTGTTGAAGCATATTAGTTTAGACGGAGCCAAAAATTCTCTTACAGTCAATGGAATCTGTTTTCTGAAACCTAATTAGCTAAACTCAATGCCTTTCAACCACAGTGGCATCTGAGTCATTGAGAATATAATGGCCACTCATTTTCCTAATGGTGAAATCTAGACAGGATGGATTGTTGGGCAGAGAGGAACCTCATGAGGTTCAACAAGGACAAGTGCAGGGTCCTGGACTTGGGGAGGAATAACCTCAGGCACCAGGACAGATTAAGGGTTGACCTTCTGGAAAGCAGCTCCGCAGACAGTGATCTGGGAGTCCTTTGACAACTAGTTAACCATGAGTCAGCAATGTGCCCTTGTGGCCAGGAGGCCAATGGGATCCTGGCCTGCATCAGGAGGAGTGTTGCCAGCAGATCGAGGGAGGGAATCCTCCCCCCTCTACTCAGCTCTGGTGTGACCGCACCTGGAGTATTGTGTGCAGTTCTGGGCATCCCAGTACAAGAAGGACACGGAGCTTCTAGACAGGGTCCAGCAGAGAGCCACGGAGATAATTAAGGGACTGGAGCATCTATCGTATGAGGAAAGACTAAGGAACCTGGGCCTGTTTAGCGTGGATAAGAGAAGACTGAGAAGAGATTTGAGCAACATGTTCAAGTATCTGAGGGGTGATTGTAGGGAGGATGGGGCCAGGCTCTTCTCTGTGGTGGCCAGGAGGTTCAATCTCCATATGAGGAAGAACTACTTCTGTGAGGGTGACAGAGGACTGGAACAGGCTGCCCAGAGAGGTTGTGGAGTCTCCTTCTCTGCAGATCTTCAAAACCTGCCTGGACGCCACCCTGTGCCACATGTTCTAGGTGTCTCTTCTGGAGCAGCAGGGTTGGACTAGATGATCTCTAGAGGTCCTTCCAACCTTAACCATTCTATGATTCTGTAAAAGGCCGTGTTCTGCATTTTTTCTCACATTCACATAATTGCTATAAAATAAGGGATCATATCTAGTTGCTATGATATTACTGTCCGTTTTGATCTTTTTTATTTTCCCATGCCTGTTTAATTTTAACAATACAGTTGTATTTAGGAGCTATATTTCTAACTTATTTTTACAATTTCCACAGATAATTTACCTTCATATTAAAAATTAGAAGGTGAAGATAAGAGACAGTTAGGTGACTCCAGTTCATGTCAAGGTAATCTTAAAATCCATGATTTTTTTCTTAGTATCTTTGATATTAAGACCCAGCAGGACAGAAAAAGTGTATTCGTTCACATTTACATAAAATTTGTTAAATGAAATTCCCTACATATCAATTTTATTGATGCCATCATGCTGTTATGTATATATATGTATGTGTGTATATATAATATGTTTTATAAAATAATGTATGCAAATTTTATACAATTAAAGGAAAAAATCTTTGTAAATGTCTTAATTAGAAAGAATATCTTGTGGTTATAAGCTCCTTTCATTTGAACAGAATTAAACAAGTGAATATAATGGGCTGAAGTGCTTCATTACCATGGATCAGAGACAAAATTTGAAAGCCTCAAATGAAAGAAATTCATAGAATGCAAATTGCCTTACATTTGGAATTTATAGGGCCAGTTGTTTTCATTTTTGCTACATTTTAGTTCTATAAATATGTATCTTGGTTAAATATATGTTCAATACATTTTTCAAACTGAGGAAATCATACATGGAAAATCAGTTGGATTTCTCCCTCCTCCTCAGTGAATTGAAAGTGTAACAGGATTTAGAGAGTTATGAGACCACAAGGCAAAAAAGAATAAAACTGATTTACCTATTTATGAACAAAGTAGAAGTTTGATATTCTCCTTCCTTCCCTTCCAGAAGGATGATTTGATTAACTGATTTGGATAAAACAAAACTGGATATAATTTAAAGTCTCAGAGAAAGATTTACAGATATTTTTGGATTGTGCTCCATAACTTGAAGGGAGTGTAGATCAGAGTGAAGGAGCCAATATTCTACAATTGGTGAACAGCATAATGAAGAAAATAGGTCAATTTTTTGAGACAATCATCTCAATCAAAATCGGAAGGGGAATATAGAAGTCTGTTATGTT
The DNA here is from genome assembly GCF_059628265.1 of Tinamus guttatus. NCBI lineage: Eukaryota > Metazoa > Chordata > Aves > Tinamiformes > Tinamidae > Tinamus > Tinamus guttatus. The sequence continues at coordinate 642,817 of NW_028289040.1, forward strand.
GAACGTATTTTTGCAACACCCTTTCACCGGTTTTTCCTCTAGAAATCAGTAGGATGAACACTGGAAGAAATATTCACACTTTTTCCCCTCCTCCTCCCTGCCCCCTCTCTCCTCCGATATATAGAAAGAACATTGTGTAGCTGAGTTGTGGACATTTTTGAGTAAAGGGAATTTTCTCACCTGTAAACCCATGGTCCATAAACTCTGCAAATGTTGTTCTGCTCTGATTACCTGAAACTTAGCATCTGGACTATTCAAATATCAGCTGTCATTTTTGGTTATGCTATTCAGGAGCAGAATAGGATCAGAAATTAAATTCTCAAGTGATGGCCATAAACAGAGAAAAGAGTTAAATTTTCCACAGTGTTTTGCATAATTTGGAGCTATGGGACAGAGAAATTGATTTTGAACCTTAGATTAAACTAGACTACGTTGCATGGAATATTAGGAAACTAAGACACAGGTAAGTTTTAATGTCAAAAATGCCCATCTCAGTTCCTCTTGTCCAATACCTTCCACTCAGCTTTACTTCCAAATATTTTTCATAGAAGTTGTATTATCCTAAAAATATGGATATCATATTTAAGAAGTAAAATTGTGGGGTTTTTTTTTTGAGTAACAAAAAGGAGAACAGAGTCTTTATTGAATTCCATATTTCCCCATGGACTATTTAAGTACTTCCTCTTCTGCTGTTTATACTCATTTTAGAACAGAAGGAAGAAAAGCACTAAAGTCTTACATCCTTCAACATCAAGTTCAGACATTTCATTCAAAGGAGGTTTGACCAGTGCTAGGAAGAGGATGAAAGTGCTGTAGTAGGGGCTTCACTTTGAAAATGAGTGCTAGTGAGAGGGCTACTGAACAAGCCAGTGCTTCCACAGCATGAGTATATTTGGTTTATACTTCTAAAACATAACTTTAACCTCATGGGTTATAGAAAAATTCAATTTAGTTTGGTGATCAGTCCTCAGTGGAAGGCTGGCTAACTCAAAAATCACTCCACAATTCAACCCAAAACTGACAACCTTTGCACAAGGGACACATATTCAACCAGCATGACAGCAGAAGAGCTTCTGTAAGTAAGGAGTGGAGTGGCTTTTACAGAGATCCATAGAGATGTTAATACACTGCATCTGTCACCACTGTGCCCTGAAACAGCCAGTACTATAAATCTCTCATTTTCACAAACACTAAAATCCCCCAAACTTACAAATAAAAAATAAACACAGTAAAAAATATCTTCTCCATCTGGAATATAGTTTATTCTTTATGAATATACATGTGCTTGTTTGTAGCATGTTTTAAAAACGGGGAACTGTCAGGAGCTGTGAATTGGGAGTTAGAAAATATGTAAGATCCCTTTTGAAAAAAAAAAAAGATTTAAATAATACAAACATAAAATATTTTCTAAGGTTTCTGAAATATAGTCTACTGGTTCTGAAAATCTTTGAAGTCCTCCTGATGATCTCCATTATAAAGCAGTAGGTAATTTTCTTTGCTATCACTGGGAGGGCATGCTTTCTAATATTATCTATTAATAAAATAGATAGTAGTATTAAGTATTGATATAAGGAAAAATGTTTTGTTTGATATGTATTCAACAGAAAGCCTTATCACATTTAATAGCCTTTCATAACTGGGTAAATGAAAAAAAAATGCATAAAATAACTCTGGTAGTTCTCAATTATTACATAAGATATATGTAATCTTATATTTATTATTGGAATTTTCATTAGACTAGATTTTCATTCTTTACCTTTTTCATCCTGTTTATAAAATGCAACCTATGTGTATTTTCTTAGGATTAAGATTATTATGATAATAACTTTCCATTTGTATACTGTACTTCTACTGTTTTCTTACAGTGAACTTTTTTTTCATGTTTCAAGTAGTTTTCATTATAATAAATTCTATTCATGTGTTTAGGAAACTCAGTGGAAGACCTTGTAACTGGATAGGAAATATCAATACGGCTTGTGGTCTGCTTTAGAATACACATTAGTATTTTTGTCCTGTGTGTGGATTAAAACTTCACGAAATGCATATCATTATTTCGCTCATATCCACTTTTGAAATGGACTTGAAAGATAAGGCGAAGTAAAACAAAAGAAAAGATTTGTTTGCATAAAAACTATTTTAAACTTGCTAGAAGCAGCAGTGAAATCTCAGGAGAAGAAATAAAAAGCAAGCAGCCAATCTTTGTGCCTCTCATCTCCCTGCAATTCCTAGAGGTTACATATAAGAAGATTAGGAAATAACACACAGGCACAATTGAAAAGCTTCCTAATGAAAACGAAATTGCCATGTTTGATGGTCTATATATATCATAATTCTTTGACAGCAACATAATGTGGAAAGACAATTTAATGCAATAAGATGATTTCACTTTATAAGCGTATTGTTTGGCATAGTTCTCATACAAAGAAAGAAGAATTGAAATGACATTGGAATAACCCAATTCCAATACTCCTAAGAAGCAGAAAGGCATTGATAGAAGTAATGCTGCGCTTTCTTTTTTTTTAATGTGAATTTTGAGAAAATAAAGTAGCTTTAATACTGTGGTCAGTATATGATAGCTGCTGTCTGTATCTTGACATCCTTATTTAGGCAGAACTGATTAGCACATGCATCAGACACTTGGTACAGAAAGCTGAATAAACCATATCCAATCTATCCCTTTGCAAAATCAGTCTTAACTGGCTTAAGTGACAGAAAAATATTCATACTGTGTTAAAGTTCCTTATGTTCCTCTTCATATCATTACTTCCTGTCAGAAACACTTTACAGATCCTCCTGAAGTATTAGGATATAGTAGATAGTAGTCTCTATAATCTTTGAGTTTGATTTTTCACATATTCAGTATCCTTTAGCATGAACATCTTTCTCTGAGCTTGTAATCTCTTCTTTCCACTTCATCAGTACCTTCTTTCCAGCAGTGAAATCTGAATTTCCTTGGTTCCTCTGAAGCTATATATATCCATGGGGCAGGAAAAATAGCCATTTTTTGTACATATTGTTCTTTTGAGTTGCACACCAAAGAACATTCTCATCTTTTCAGGCTAAAATTCACAACACAAAGACTTCCATTGGCATCACATGCTATCAGTTTGAGAAGAAAGTTTGATTTGTGTCTACATAGATATCCTATCCCAACAGAACTCCTGAAAGTAAACATACTTTTAGTAATATTGCACCAACAATGGTTGTTTCATGTATAGAAACGAATAAACTCTAGCTCTGCTTCATTCAACTGGAAGAGTATGAGCAACATTCATGCATTTGCGTTATCTTTTAATATAATTTAGAACTATTTTAAGAAAAAGACTTGTGAATACATTTGAAAATTGCTTACTGAAATAATTACATTACTTACAATCACAATCTGAAGTCACTTTGGAGTGTTATTTATTTTGGTGAGTAATTCCTGCTAAAGAGAAATAAAGTGTATAAAACATGTGAGTAGGAAACTGGCTAAAGAGCCATTGCAGCCATTACTGTCCTGCTCCCTTATTCTGAAAGAATTAAGGTTAAGTCAGAAAGGACTTCTTCTTGGAGCATTCTGCCTTCTGTTCTGCTGCAAAATGTGGAATGGCAGCTGAAAAATCTGCCTGCTTTATGAGCAAAGAGAGCTTGGTCAGCATCCTAAGGAGCACAGAGACCATGACGTACAATACCGTGGTGCACAACCCAGCGAACAAAACCATTCCAGACTGTTAGAAGAGATGTCATATCTCCCTGAGTAGTTTGAGGAGTTACCGGCTTGCAACACATGACCTTCACTCTCTGTCTACCTCTCTCTGACCCCAGAAAATGTACATGGGATCTTATCCAAAATATCTGTTATCTCCTGATTTAGCAGAGCTCTGCACATGAGACACACTCCAGAGAGAGTCAAAAACACAAGTTAATCTATCAACATTGCTGGGATGACCAGAGATTGAGCATCTTTGACCACTGGTGAAGATCTGACCCAAGGTAGCAGGCAGCACCATGTTCGAGCCATCATCCACATTTCCATGACTGTAAAAGATCTTTGAATCACCCTGGATAAAAAAAAGAATCTAAGACTATAGGTCACTGCTGTCTTTTCACTTTCCTCCCAAGTCATAGTCAGCAACCAGGTAAAGGAGTTGTTAAAATCCTCTCTTTTGCCTTTTAGTATCAATTATTCTCCTCTTTTCATCTATTTATAAAACTCATAGTTTTCTTAAGTGTGTTAGTTATTAATTATTTAGAGCTCTACCAACAGGTCATTTGTCTTCTGGCAGGTGAATGTTTTCCAGTGCCAGATCCTTCACCCATGCACCTGGTGAAGCAGTCTCCTGTGAGGCACCTTCTCTCCCCGTCTTCTTTCACAATGACAATGCCAGACTGACAAAAAGCCCCAATAGTCTTGATTCATGCACACAGAAAGCTTTTCTCTCCCCCCTCAAGACTATATCTTTCTTTTCTTAAGTTTATATATGTTTCATTTCTCAGCTTTTCCTTCAGCATAATCTGAGTCTTGTGACAGAACTTGATTAACATTCAGGACTGCTCCACGTCAATGTGTTCTCAGACTCTCCACTCTCCAGTTGCTGCCCTTAGTACTGCTTTTCCTTAGGGCAAGGATCTGGAAAAAAAAAAAAAAAGGAAATAAACAGTATCAGTTGGCACTAACTGCTTTTTTTTTTTTTTAATCCTCTAGACTGTTGCTAATTAGGATTCTTTGTTTAAGTTAATAATTGTGTACTGTATTGAAACTAATTACATTTAGACATATATATACTGAGAGAAAGAAATTGTAAGGATAAAAAGGGAGCCTTATTGCTTTTACAGGGGGCTCAGGAACTCAGAGAGCAAGCGATTTGAACCACAATGATCTAAATATTTTTGTTCAAACCTTACCAACTCAACTACCTATCAAAAAATGACATTGAACAAATATTAAACTCTTTTCAAATAATTAAACAGCTCTGCTAAAAAGCCTGATAGCTAAAAATCCAACTCCAGCTGAGTGAGTTGTCTTTCAAGCAAGGAAAGAGGGACTGAAGAAAGACCTTTCTTTCCCTTTTTTTCCCTATTTTTTCTTTTTCTTTTTTTTTTCTCTGTAGTATAGATTGTTTTGAATTCTCTTCCAAATAGAGGACTTGGGTTTTATTTAAAGTGAAACAAATTTTATATTCCCAAATGATCTAAAAGATGTCTAATTGAAAATCTCTCTGAACACATACTTTTGTTCACTGAGCTGCAAAATCAGTTATCCAAATAACTCTGCACCAGCAAAGTACTCCTAACTACTCGTATTAGAACAAATGACTGAGATTACTAATAAAAGGATTATTGCTTATTTGGCAACGTCACAATTTTAAAGAGAAGAATTAACTTCTTTTAAGATGTCTTTTCTTGTACAATCTCAAATATCTCTTTTATATATGCTGACAACATAGTCCTTAACAGTTCTCAATATCATATATTATTTTTCAATTCATTTTTCAAGGAAAATGGTCAAAAAGATTTTAATTGCACACTGGACAACATAACATAGACAATTATATTAGCTTCTAATATAATATCCTTGCATGGTCCACATACTGCAGATCCACACCTGTGCAGACAGGACACAGACTGCATAAAGATGTCCTTAAAGATCTCAACGAAAAGCAAAACAGCAAACCCACGTAGTCTTTGCAGTTCCTAATCAGGACAAAGTGTGCAGATCCAGAGCGAATGTGCATGCAAGAAAGATCTTAAAATGTTTTCTAGTCCCAGGTGATCAACTTTGGCTGGCAATAAGATGCTTCCCTGGAGGAGCCTGGCTCATCTTTGCAAAAAGCCCTTAGGACTGTAGGAGGTAGAAGACATGCTGTTGCTCACACCTCAGCCAAGAAGGTCTTCTTGCCCATTCTTGCTAAAGTCCTCTATCTGTGTTCTGTATCTATCTGTTTCCTCCTTAACACTTTTAACAATGTTCCCCGTTGTAAATAATTTATTTTGGAAAACAAGTTTAAAAAGTTATCTAGTTCGAAAACTATAAGATATTTTAGATTCATTTCCTTGCCTTTGCATTCTTGCTTCAGCCACCAAACTAGATTTAGCCTCAATTAGAATCCATTGCAGCGAATCTAACTTTAAAAAAAAAAAAATACAGAAAATAGTTTTCTCACTCAACATTTGGTGAAGACTGATAAAGCTGATGTGACAAGAGACACTGTTGTTTTGTACAAAAGCAACCTCCAAGTGGCTTTTGTTGTTGTTGTTGTTTGTTGTTGTATCAGTGAAGAGGTTATGGAAGATAGGAAGTGGGGAAAAAAGGATGTGGGAAAATGGCTGTAAAGTGAATTTAGCAGTTGAGAGTGATTTGAGGAAAAATGTTTTCATCATAAAGGCAGATAAAATTTGAACAGATTTCCCAGTAATATTATGCAGTCTATGACAATGGTGTTTAGCAAAGCACAAATGGATCCTGAGAAACTGGTGTGATCTCAGAGTTGACCCTGCCTTGTACAGGGAGTTGAAATACAAACTTCCTGAAGTCCTTTTTACTCTGAATTAGCCTATGAAAATAAGCCTGTTAATGTCTTGGACTGGTTGTTTTTTTTCAGATTTTTCACAGTTACAGTTGAAATTTGAATATATTTTAATTCAAAAAAAAAAGAAATATTTTGAGATAAAAGTTTATTTTATTTATTTTTTAATTTTCAAGTTTGTATACATCCTCACATGTGTTTACAATAGGCCATTGATTTAAGAATCATAGAATCATAGAATGCTTAAGGCTGGAAGGTACCCCTAGAGGTCATCTAGTCCAACCCTTCTGCACATGTAGGATCACCTAGAGCACGTGGCACAGGACTGCATAAACAGAAGTTTAATTAATATGCAATTTCTGTTTTCCTGAATCATTAAAAAAGACGTTAAAATTTGTCTTAACTTGTTACTCTTCTTATACTCTCCAGAAGTCATGAAAAATTGCCTGCTTTATAGGAGTAAACCAATGTATTAATTCCTTACAATAATTGGTATAAATGTTGCAATAGCTTCTAATTAGTAGAATACCAATTACTTTGAAATTTGACTGAGAAGATCATATTAATAATAAGCTAATGTTCATTTACATCTGGTTTTAATTATTTAAACAATCACCAAAAAATTAAATCCTTGATGTTGATAATCAATGATGTTTCACCTTCAGAGATGATTTTTCTGAGAAATCAACAAACAAGTGAAACACAAATATAATGAATGATTCTTAGGACTTCATATTTGTAAATACATGCCAGCTACTTTCATTACAGCATTTTAACATAGTATTTACATTTATTAAGCTCTAGTAAATAAATAAATAAATCTGTTTACTTCCTCTTTAGGAAGGTTAATCTTCTTTCAAGGGAAGGTTAGGGAGTTCTGGACACTGCCACCTGTTGAGACTTTTAATGTGATAAAACAAAACATAAATGCTCTATTCTCCTTGCATCTGTTTCAGTGCAATGTGCTTATTCACACCATCTCCATTATAGACCCAGTTTTTCTTCTCCCAATATTTTTTTCTTCTCTGAGAGTTACAGTAATCTGTGAAAGGTATTTTAAATACCTTTACCTTCTTTTTTAAGAATAGACAAGAAGACAAACAGTCATTACAGTAATAGCTTAATTAGAATTTTAAATTCATACACAAATATAAGAACTGGAATTTTCAAAATGTCTCAGGGAGCTAAGTTGCTAAATCTCCTTGAAACATATGATTTAATTCAACTAAAATGTTCTTTTAAAATCTATTCTATAAAATATAGTCTCCAAACAAAGAACTGACTGTGAGAACATTATATTTAGAATTATTGATGCTGACATTTAACTATTGAAGGATGTAGCAAATAGGAACCACAACTGAGTTAGTAAAGGTCATCAAAAATGAGCAGAAATGAGTAACTGCTTACTTATGCAATGGCTTCTTTGTTTTAATTTTAAAGGATCTTGGGTTTGTTTTTTTTTATGTTTGTTTAATCTTGATTGTCTTCTGACATTTTATATGTCGATATACTTTATTTATATCCAAACCAATCTTATTTCATAATCTCACACAGGCAAACCTGTGTACATTTTTCCAGGGTACATTTTTTTCCAAGATTTACATCTGTCATCATTGGATTTAAGTCATCTAAAGTGAGCATCTCTATGCAGCAATTATTACTGACTTCCTTTTTAAGTGGGGCTTTATTTGCTCATCTTTGCATATGGTGTTAAAGTATTTTAGTTGTTTATACTCATTTATATTTCCATATAAGAATCCATATAGGGTGATCTATCATGAGCTCTCTTTTATTCCGCCATTATGGTTTTGTAAACAAGGTGAAGGATTTCCAACTGAAGTTAAAGTCCATATGCTATGCCTAAGTTATTCTAATTGCTCTTGCCCCCTGAAAATCAATAAAAAAGTAGCAGTTACAAAGGTATTCAGATCAGCTTGGTGAAATGACACATAAACTTTAGCTACAGCACAGATAGCTTGAGGAGGCGATATAATAATATATAACTTGAGGAGACCTGTAATCCATTAATCCATGCCCCCCGCACAAAGCGAATCATCTCTGAGTTCAGACCAGGTTGCTCAGGGCTTTACCCAGCTGTGACTTGCTAACCAACAAGGACTGTGACTGAACCATCTCCCTGGACAGATTGTCCCACTGCTTGACTGTCCTTATGATGAAAATGTTTTATCTGTTTTATTTCTGCTTCTTTCTTTTGGTTGCCTAATTTTCCCTCAGCAAATGCCTATCCTACAGAACTGATATATTGCAAAGCTACAACTGAAGCCAGATAGACAAGCAGTCTGCTAGCCTCCTCTGGATGTCCATTCTTGTCCATTCTTTGTTCTCCACTGGCAGTTCCCTGGATTTTGGCTAGGGCAAATTCTGCTTCTGCTACCTCCTACGGCTTAAGGCTAACTTCTTAATTGGCATTTGACCTGTGTGGAGATCCACTTTTCCTTTTTTTTTTTTTTCCTTTTGCCTCCACAGCTCCCAGTTGTCTTCCCCAGGAATACACCTTACAGAAGATAGCCTATTCCAGGTATCCTACCTAACAAAGTTTAGGCTTAAACTCTGGCAAAAATTTTGGGCAAATTAGGCTTATATTCTGCAAATATTGTGTATGCTCCTGCGTTATCCAGACTTTTGTTTCCTCTTTTTCCCAATGAGCTTTTTATTTTCAGTTTTTGTAATGTCTTATTTGCAGGCCTGCTATCCAAAGATATCTTATATTCCTTATAACTTCTTCAGACTTTATAAAGCATAAAAGCTTTTCCTATTAATTTTATTTCCATCTTTATATATATATATATATATAATCTTTCCTTAACATATGAAAAATGTCAACATTATAGTATATGTAGGTACCAGACTAAGCTCCTAACATGAGCTAACATTCAAATAGAGAAAAATATGCAACATTTTTTCACTAGAACGTGAAACATCACATGATATCTCTAAAACTTTCTAGAAAACTGTAGCTATGTAGCTAGATATGCTAAATGATACAGCTATGTAGCATGTCTGTATATCACTGGAAGAGGAAATGAGAGTTGCCTGAGATCTTAATAAGTTCCTTAAGTATTCCGTTATTTTCTTCTTTTCCTTTCTACTCTCAGTGCCTCTTAACTGGAAAAGTTATGAGTAACTGAAGTTATTTCATACTGAAAATAAATTGCTGCTTAATTTCCTCTCCTCTATGCTAGTTGATAGTGTAATTGAAGTTGAAATAACAGATAAATGAACTCCATCTGAATTTTATGTTGAGATCTGCATCCGGTCTTTTGATTTTGTCAGTTGGATTTATCTTTTGGTAGCCTAGTACTTTGGTTGAGAGACATAATTGTAAAACAAGAGATTTCAAAGTTTAAAAATTACCAAAGCGTCTGAGCCCTCACTGATTTAGTTTTAAAACAATTAGATTTATGAATATTAACCTAAAACCAACATGAATACTGTAATTTTAGATAAAAGGCTACTGTAAATTTTGAAATTGCATGTTCTTTTACATTAAAACAATTAGAAGAGTCTTTCATGTGATTATTGATTTTTTAAATAAAAATCAATAGAGAATTATAATTCTTCAAGCAATAGTCTGCAGGTTCTTTTTATTTGTTTGAATAAAATTAACTATTTTAAATCTACATGAACTTTCAAATCAAAATAAATATTGAGGGTGGGTTTTGTTGTTATTTAACGACTCTCAACTTCAGCTGAGAAAAATTTCAGCTGCAAAGCAAACTAAGTCTGTCCACTGAAACTGTTACACTGGCTCCTGTGTAACTATGGCAGTTGCAATTGACTCTGTGTGGTTATATTTAGTGCTCAACACCAAGCTGTGAAGTGTTGCTTTATGTTTTGTTCTCCCAGAAGCTTTCTGGCACACTCAAAGTAATATTTTTGTGGATTCTCTGCTGAAAGGGAAAAAGAGATATATAAGATTTGTAAATTGCTATACTTTCTCTGTAATGTCCAATTAAAACATTGCTCAAAACCTGGCAGCATCTAAAACCTAGTCTTCTAATCACTTCACCTTCCTGTGAATCTGCAATTCTAGTCAGAACTAGAGGACAAGCAAACATCTTGTACACACTGCAACTAGTAATAGGACTTCCTCCTCCCAGATTTGTGCATATTCTTTATCCAAAGGACAAACTTGGCCCTTTTTTCCTGGCTATCCTACTCAATATATTATCAGTACAGAGTATAACCACCGGAACAAAAGACTACATGTCTCTAGGTACATGAAATAATGTGAATATAATATTATAGAGATACTTGACAAGGAACGGAAGAGCATCAATCAACAGCATCGAGAAAAAGTATTTCAGACTGTATCTAGTTTTTAATATATTTTTACCCTTGCTATTTAAATATTCAGTGTGATGTAATTTAATTTTAACAACTCTTTTCAGATTCTGTTTTCTTGCTGTGACTTCATCTGCATTTTTTTTTCTTGCATGAAATAACTCCTGTGAAAGTCAGGCTCAGGAGAGTGTTAAAAAGGGTATTTACTCTTTTATTGTATTGAAATGGATTAAATAATCACTAATTTCTCAAAACTGTACATAGAAAATTTGCCTTCTTTCCTGCTAAATTCCCAGCTCTTCTATAGGAGCAGATGTATATTGAAAATGTACATTAAAATTAAATGAAATTAAAAAATAAGAGGGAAAAAGCCACTTGAACCTCCAAGAGTTAACGTTCCTCACATGTCAATATTTTCCCCGAGTAAGTAAGTATTGGAATGTCTTCTCTATCAAAAAACAATCCTATACAATTCAATATGTCTCTTTTCATTTTTCTCTCTCTCCCTTTAAATTTCTTACAGTAGACACTTACAATCCTCTGCTGTATCTCATTCATAGAGTATATCTTTCTTTCACCATATTTTTAACCTAAAAACTGATTTTTCTTAAATTCAGAACCATTTTAATCTTTGTAGTCTGCAGTTAGTCCCTTCAACATGTTTTTTTTTATTTATTTTCTGCAGATTTTGTCAGAATTTGGATAATCAATCATATGACTTTCCAGTTAACATTCTCCCTTTAAGAAAAATCATATTCCACATGACAAAACAAATACTGTAATTGTTTCTAAACTGTTAACCTTGTTTAATATCTAAATGAGTGGAGTCTTTCTGTACAGTGAAGATAGTTTAGGGTTTTTTAAATTCAAAATTGAATAAAAGAAAAAATCTAAAGAAGAATATGAAGTTCTTCAGATCAAGGTTATGAATTTGACATAGTAACAAGAAAAAATAATGATAATTCTTTTCACTAAAAGTCTATTATTAGTGTTTTTTTAAACCCAATTAATGTCTTAAGAGACTTTCAAATTCAAGATAAAATGCAGAACGGATGCTTATGTTTATATAAAATTCATATAATGAATCAAACAATAGACAATTTCTTTTTTCCCTTATATCAGTAGAAACCTGGACCAAGTCTCTTGCCTTCATTACTATTATTCATGATTCATAAATAACAGTGAAATATGAAATATAGTACTTGGAATTTTTCAATATTTGTAGCTGTCTCACAGTAAAAAACAAAGTCTCCAAGAGACAGAACATAAAAGAATTAGAAATTGGAAGGAAAAAAAAATGCAGTAATCTAGTATTCACACCTTGCCTAAAGGCAGTGATCTTTTTTGGCAAAGAAAAATCAATGAAATCTCCCAGGTCTCTGAAGCAAGACTTTAACTGTTGGAGGCTGAGGAAAGTTTCAAGTTAAAAAAATGCCTCAATGTAGTAGAATGCCTTGAAGTATAATTGGAGTTTTGCTCATTAAGGGCAAAGCTGTGAAGACCTGACATTTCATCAAGATTTCAGCTATAGTACCTAATAAAATAAGCTTGAAAAGTTGTACTGAGAACTGGGATTCCTTTTGCACTGTTACCTTTTGACATGAGCTTTAGAGTCACTCTCTCAATTTTTGAGAAGCCACAAAATGTAATTGGGAAATTTTTAGACACTTGTTACGAAAGCAGAGCATAAACTAAAGGAGGTTGTGCTCTCACACTCATTAGAAATAGAGGCTAGACACTGACATTGTTCTAAGTAGTTCATTGATTTTCCTCTCAAAACAAACTATGACTTTTGGTACAACAATACCAAAGGACTAAAACTTGAGACAAACTATCCAAAAACAGTTAACTCTCATACAAAGAAAACATGTGAGAATCAACTTTATAAAGGGAGTTATGAAACATCATTTGTTATTTTTCTACGTAGTGTTTTGTTTTGTTTCTAAGACAGTGAAGTCATATCTGTTGAAATATTCCAGGCCATAGCAGACTGTGAAAAATCACTCTCAATCTGTAGCCTCGGGACATTCAGATATGGTTATTTTATTTTATTTCATTTCATTTCATTGATGTCCTTTTCATTGTACCATTATTTATTCAGAAGATCCTATAGCCTTTCCTTTGCTAATACCAGCCCACATTTGTAGCCGCTCCTTATTTGTTTTTTTTTTTTTTTTTCTATAGAGACGATTACTTCCCACCCTGTCTTTCTTTTTCTTCACAAGATTACTGGCAAATTTTATATAGCTGTTCCAGTGAGCAAGATTATGTGTCTTCTTTGAATGTCTGAACACATTTTTTATCAAATGACCAACTTCAGTGCTGTTGAGATTGCATGGATACACTGCTGATTAAAGTAATTTATCTATCTTCTACAATGCTTACTAAGACCAAGTATTCTATACACACTGTTTTCAAGAAGGATCATGCCTTGTATAGAAAATTATTATTATTATTTGTCCTAAGAGCATCATATCTGGTTAGTAAAAAGTCTAGTCATGCTAAAGGAGTGGCTACCATGTCATATATTTGACTCATTGAAAAGCTATTAGATAAAAATGAATTGCAGTCTGTATTGAATAGGAGTCCCCTTGGATTGATGAATTATAAATAACAGCTTCATTAACAATAATTAAAAATTATTGTATCCCCCAGTGACAATCTTAGCCTTTGGAGAAGCAGGTTCACTTCCAGGAGAGGTAAATTTATTGACTCAAATTTAACCTTTCTGGAATAAGGAAGTCAGCCATCCAGCCCACCTCTAATGAGCGAGAGTCTGTATTTTTGTCAATAAGTTGATACTTAACTCCTGAATCTTTCCTAGCCAATTTAATGTTCCCAAGTACTGAAATAGTTATGTTCAAAATTTCCGGGGAACAGAAACACTAACAAGAGTTGTTGCATCCACGAAGGGATAAATATATATAACAGTTTTGAATCTGACATGCATATAATATATCAAAGAAGAATGCAGATAACTAAACTGTAGCCTGAATCCCTTGGGTGCTGGAATCTAATACGGGAGATTAAGAAGGAGGTAGTGTTCCCTGTTGCAAATGGTGTTTTTGTTTGTTGAAAATGCTGAATGTGATATACAATGTCTGTGCGGAAAACTGTTTAGACTATCTCAGTGCTAATGCAATGACTTGTACTGCATATAATCTAACCACAACCTCACTGATTAAACCAAAATGTCTAAATCGTGAGGCTGTGCTTTGAAATAAATCTCATAACCTATGCATTTAAGGTCTGACACCAGATATGTTAGACCTATTACATATTTGCAGGTGATCTGGAAAAGATCAGAACACCTAGAGTGAGGTTCTTAATATATACTTAGCCCATTTGTATATTATATGCACAAATAATTCAAGACATATATAGCAAAATCCACTCATTATATACCTAACCAGAGATAGTCTCAAACCCTCCAGTATTGTCAAAACAACTGGAGGCTTTCTTAAGCCAAAACTTTGGCAGGAGGAAGTATGAACAGGCTGAAATACTATTTTACATATGCCAGATAAGCACTTAACTGTACAATCATTTTCATACCTATTTATTGTTTAAACATTTTTATACAGAGAATACTGTTTTTATTTTTTGCTTGAGCAAAACTGACTATCTTTTCCATCAGCTGAGGTGTGTTATCTGATATCAGATTCCAACAGAACGTTACTTTTAGATTGCTCTACCTAGGTTAAAGAGTCCAAATTGGAGGGTTTCAGATGGCTATTTTCATGGTCTGGCAAAACTGTGACTGAAACATACCCATATGCACAGAGTCAAGGCAGAAACTTCTGGGAATATGGCTTTCCTGCAGTAAATATCTCACTTCCACTACACCTGTATAACTATAATAATAATAATAATAAAGGAAAATCAGATTCACAGTCATCATAGAGCAGGAAGAAAACAGACCTTGAAAAAAATCTGTTTTATACAAAATGGAATTTAGAGACTACAGCAGACTCTCACCTGTTTTTGTAATTATTTTATTTGATGTTAACACTGGGGTAATTATTCATTATATCTTACTCCAAGCTGCCTTTTTCTGCTTCTTTTTCTCATCATGATGTCATTTTTAAAAAACAATTAAGAATTTAAAATTTTGCAAGGAGATTTTTCTAAACTCATAGAGAATTCAGCATAACAAGCATATGTGTAAAGTGAGTCATTTAAGCAGTAAAACCTGTCCTGTAGTGAGCTTTATGTTGATAGAGCAGTGTCTCCTGAAATTTCTAACAATATGTGAGCCTGCATCCTGCAATTTGACATTCATGCTTGGACACATACAGCCTTGCAAAGCTTAATAGACTCCATCTAAGTACCATATGAAGTTTGTTGAAATTAATTGCATAAACAAATACAAGTAGTGAAAGAAAAGCAAAGGGAAAAAAAAGAGATAAAAATGTTGAAAACTAGTTACTATCTTTTTTGAAGTTCCTTTATATCCTCTTATAGTTAAAATCACACTGGTTTTGTCACACTCTGAAGGTGAGATCAATTTATGTTACACTATATTATCAGTTGCTATGTGTTTTCTGATGAATCACATATTACATACTATCATTCATATAACAACTTAATTTACACCTCTAATGATGCATAATTGTGTTGACCTCCATTTTCCACCAATATTTACCAAAAATATATGTTGGGATTGTTTAAAGTATCTTTATTTCTATTTCTATTCTGGTTAGGTTTACTATCTTCTGAGGACAAATATTTGCACTGGAATTTTTTAAAAATCCATCTTTTTTTCTATTGTTACTCTTAGTAATGTGGGGAAGAGAATCATGAGCTCTCATTACTCCAGCAAGGCAAAACTGAGTCTATGCCACTATTAGAAGGAACCACATCACTCACCATTCCAATCTCTTTTAACTTTAAATCCCATATTAGTAGATTTTTTAAAAAAGATTTCAGGCAGATTTTCTGTCTGTCAAAATTCAAAAACCTGCTCTGCCTTTTAACTTTCCCACTCTTCCATTTATTTCCCACAATCTCCCCCTCTTTCATTTATTTCCCCCAATGTCTATGACAACATCAAATTACAACGTCTTTAAAGTGAGTCATCTAAGCTCTTACATGTTACAGTTTCAATAGCTAGTTTTGATTTGTTAAAAATCTTTTTTTTCCATCCAAAGTCTCTATAAAATATTTTTTAATTGGTACTCCTCTGATGTATGGAAATACCTTTCACTAAGATACGAAAAATAGCTTGTCTTATTAGCATGATTTTCATCCTCACATTCTGCTTCACATTCTGCTTTTTCGATTCATAAATCAAAATGATGCACATTGAAAAAAATGCATGAGATCATCACTATAATGGTACAAGGCAAAGATTCCTTTTCTTTTTTTTTGAAACAAAAGTACTGTCTGTGGACCACATGCAAAGTATAAAAGTTCAAAGTATCCCCCACCTCTGTGCAGCAGTGTGAGAACAACTGACATCAGAGCTATGACTGCCATCCTCAAAGCGTTGTCAAGCATGTAAAATTAGCAAGCTGGCAGCAGAGAAAACATTTTACTTCCCCAACACTCTTCATGTCCTACTGTAATAATACTATTAGATGCTGTGAAGTCACTATTTTGTGGTTACCAAATGCCAGTTAGAAATATATATATTTTTTAACTTCATAGAATTTCCACAGTGAAACATATATTTTTTTACAGCTGTTTGGCATAATTCATGTATATTTCCACAGGAAATGCTATCTGTACAAGATTTGTTTCATTAAAATAAAAAATAGGTTTATTATTTTCCCAATAACTGTTGAATAAACATATTCAATAGATGCAGAAATAAACGGGATAAATGCTTTCCTTATAAATGATCTTATAGTAAATCTGTGGCTTGTGTGTGAATTAATTAAACTATCATATTTTTCCAGTGCAAGCCTCTACTATTAAACAGAAATCTATTTACAGTTCATTTAGGAAGAGGAAGAATTAGGTGCGAAGCAAAAGAGTAAATATTCACAGGAATTCAGAGGCCACCCTGAGCGCTCTGCAAGCAAGTCCTAACTGAAGGAAACATGTGTTTTCATTTGTTTAGTACATGCAGGTCTGCTATACTGCTTCAGTGTGGAGATCCGAGGGCTCTGGAGTGGGTACCTGATATTGCCTCTCTCTATGTGTGTGTGGGTTGAAGGCTAAAACCATCTGCTGTGAAGAGGAGTGCTCAAGATGCTGAAGCCATCTGTGAAGAGAATAAAGGGACCAGCCAGCACAGGATATCAATATTGAAAGGCTACAGTCTTAAGCGGCAAACCTGCTCTAACTTAACTCCTTAGTTAGACAACCGTAGGCATATTTTGGATGCTGATGAAAGAGTGTTTTCCCTGATGGCAGAGCTGTGTAGCTCTGCTGTCCAGACAAGACACTTCAGACATCAGGAGTCTCCATACGTCTTGTGTATGGAGTATCCCATAGGTTCACAGAGGTCCATGTGCTCTAAGAGGAAGAAACATGATAATTTTGGATTGCTGTTTTTGAGGAGAAAAGGCAGGCATGCCAATTCTGTAAAGCATCTTGCCCAAAGTCAAGCTCATCTTCCCAATCTCCATTACTCAAAAGGGCATTAATAAAACTTTGTCACCTTTTTCCTAATCATATGTAAACATTTGTAAGATATTCCTAGGTGAGTTTGTACAAATAATTTTTTTGGTCATTGCCTCAATCATAACATAACACAGACCTTATTTACTGGAGTTCTTATGCTGAGTCACAATGTATTTTCATTTCCAAAACCTTCAAGGTTAATGCCCACCTCATTCTATTGGACACATGCATCAGACAGACAACCTTGGGATGCCTTGTTTCTGATAATCAGTTTGTTGTACTTTTCAGAAGTGACAACCAGTGTCATTCTTTTATATTCTCATTTTCCTGTGAAAACACCTCTAAAAAATTATCACCTTCACTTTAAATCCTTCACAAGCTTGTCTTTGTAGGAACGCTAAAAAACGCTTACCAGCGATTAGTTGGCTGGTGTGACCACCGCTTATTACATTGTGTATAGCTGTCTTACTACTATTTTAGTGTTTCCTTTCCACCTGTCTTATCCACCTGCTGTCTCTCATTTCAGACCTTTAAAGTCTCTGGACAAAACTCTCAATTTGTTGTGCTTGTACAGTGCCCAGCACAGTGTGACTCTAGTAACACATTCTCTTTCAATATGAAAGAATACGCACTACGGTGACTTGGAAAGAGGGACAGTGCAGATTCTGCATCTCAGGGCTAATTTACACCATATGTTCAGTGTTAAAGAAGCCTGAGAGAGTTTAAACACTTCTGCCCATCTCAGCAAGCTACCTGGGAAGTAAGACAAAATAGTCCATTTTGACCTCCAGACTGTCATGCCTGAACAACAGCAAAGGCTGAGCAGGGTGTCTTTATAGCGGAAAAGAAATACAGCATAACAAAAACATAAATGCTATCAGAGGAAGGAAGCAAACTGTACTTTAGGTATCACGCCAATGTGTACACAATATTTGTACTTTAAAGTCATTTATTTTTTCTTGTTTTTTTCTTTTTTTTCCCCCTCAAACTTCTGGTCACAGAGGTTGAATCTTTACAAAAAAAAAAGGAATGGAAAAGTAATACTTTGGACTCATGAATCCAAAATTTTCTTCTTATTTTTCCATGTGTTCCCAATTTTAGAGATACTGTAAGGACTTAATAGCTTTACAGTTTTATAACTCCTTCCTTACCCCTTGCTGTTTTCTTTTTTAAAATATAAAATTACATATTGCTTGTCATTTTCCTTATTTTTTCCCAGTTCTAATTCAAATGTTATACATCACTGTCTCTACTAACATTGCACATACAGTTCAATAATTTCAATTTACTACAGCATCACACTAGCAAATTTATACATATGTTTGAGAAGGCACTCCTATTATATGCTCCTATGTTTAGACACGTAACTTTTAAGAATAAGACAATATTAACTCAAAATTTTATAATCATTATTAACCTAACTGTGGATCTATATGTCCATTTTTTAAAAAATCCATTTTTATTAATTTGGAGATATATAAAAACTGAGATTTTAAACATGCTTTAAAACATGCTTTAAAAGTGTTCAAGTGGTTTGTGTTTGTGTTGATTATCCACAGATTGGCATAGAAGGAATAGAATGGAATAAGCTTGGGCCATTAAATGAAGGTATGAAAGTTAAACTGCAACTATTTATAAAGATTCACTTATTCTGTTCTACAGGTGTCTATTGGCAGTTTAGGATTATTTACTTTATACTGAAAACTCCCGAAATCATGCTATTAGTAGATTGCTTCCATACTAAACATACAGATGTAGCTACTACTTCAGTGAAAGATCTAACAAATATCCCATGAATAATTAATATTAACATCAATATTACAATGTAAGGTGGCATAAGCAAAGTGCATGCTTTTTTTCTTACAATTTTCCCTATGCATCTTTTTTGAGTTGATAGCTTCATTTATACTGTGATAGGAAAAAGATGAAATAGGAATCCAGTCCTAATGCCTGCATGGCCTATCAACATAAAATAATTACATTATAGGGTATACAAAATGGATAGAGTAATACAAAAAGCCCAGGAAAAAAAAAGGTTGTTCTAGATTTTGGCTGTGACTATTTCTTGATTAGCACTTCTTGTTTAGGAATGTTTGTGCCAGCCTCATTCCAATTTCCTTTCTTTCCTCCCTCCTGCCTCCCTGAACCCCCCACAAGCCTTGGCTTCAGTGTGTAGAAATCACTAACATCGCAGGCTGAATAGGAACAGTACGCAGTCCAAAAGATCCTCTGATCTGGGTGATTAGGAAAGCACAACCCTCAGGCACTCCACAGCTTGCCCTGGCAGGTAGTTGTAAATTGGTACATCAGGGATTAAGTCTTTCAGACTTAAACAGGGAGAGGCAAAACAAGAACCACAGGCTGCAAACTGATTTGCAAATTCCCAAGAGCGCTGAGAAATATTTTAAGGCAGTTATTTCTTTTTCTCTTTTAAACACTGAGGGATTTGTTATCACAACGAACTGCTAAGGGTTATAATAAATTATGTGGTAAACTAACAAGTTTACCACAGCTGCCTTCCTTATACATATATTTCAGTCAACACAAAGCGTGGAGCTAAACACAAGACTAATTTGATTAAATTACTTAGTCTAGTCTGATGTAATATTGATTATCTCTTATGGCCTTAAACTTATGGTTTTTACTATCGAAGGTTTAGTCCATACCCACCAAATCAAGGTTTGGAGTCTAGGATGGGGTTTTATTGCTTGTTTATTTTAGATTTCCTAATACTGGCTACATTCCTGAGAATAATTGATGGGTCCTAGTTATCTATAATTTAGAAACTTTAACCAACTTAAGCATGTTTCTCTCTGTCTTCCTTCTTTTTGCCTTTTGGGAACACGTACAGCTCCTTCTATACTAAAATGTGACATTAAAGGACATGGCACAAAAAACTAGATTCAATGAATTGGAGGAGAATTTACATTAGTAGTGTATTTAGGTAAATTAATTTTGTTTTATCTTTCTCAAAAATAAAACTAAGAGTAAGGCTTTCATATCTGCCTATCAATATAACCGTGATGGCTAACGACTCAAAATGTTTGGGTCCACAGTTTTTCACTTAACTGCCTGTCCCAGTGAGAAGAATGATGTTTGTTCCTAATATTAATTCTGAAGATAGCAAATTAAAATTTCTAACCTCTGTAAAAACTACCTAACTCAGGTAATGGTCAAAAGCCTGTGATAATAACCGGTGGGACACAAAATGTGAACATATAGTTACAGTCACATCCAGTTACATTATCTACTGTAATTGGTGATAGTTTGACTTTTACAGTAGTACATTGTCTCATTTTTAAAGATCTCCAAACAAGAACAAGAAAGATGATTAAGAGGACTGTTACGCTACTGATTAATCTACACTTCTTCATTGCTCTCCACCACTATTTGTTTCTCTCTGTTTTGCATCAACACACTTAATTTTGTTTTTGTTTTTGAAACAGTTACCAAAAGACTAATTTAGCAATGTCTTATGAGTGCTCTTTATTTTTTTTTTTCTTTTTCTGGTTTGGGGCTATTTTAAAGTCATTAATTTGCTGAATTAATGTAGATGAAAGCACTAATTTCAGTGATGGCTTTTGAAATCTTCCTGTTATTCAGCAACTTTTGATAGTAAACCTAGCGTGTGGCACGTAAATTAGTCAAGGGGATTTTCAGGCAAACGAATGTGAGATGCAAAAGAAGTAGTCTGGCATTAGGCCTGCCATTTCCTAACCTTCCCTGAGCTGGCAAGTCCTATGCGGGTACACAGTCAGCAGATAGTCCTTCAAGAAACAATACACATGGGCACAAGGATCAAAAGATCCTTCCAGTCTTCCTTTTGGAACACTATTTGGAGCACTATACGGACCTAGGTAGGTCGATATATGTTATGATACTATTTCCATCAAGAATGGTGGGGATAGCTTACTAAATGCTACCACAGAATAGCATTTTTATTTACGAAATATCATAGTAATCAAGAAAACTGTGTGCTTCTCTCTAAGATCCTTTTAATTGTGATATGAAGAATGTTGCATGCAATACACCAGTCCATTTTCTGTTTTTGTGAGTTATTTTATTGCAAGCATCTAGACGTTAATACGCAGCATACTTCAAAGAAATAATGCACATTTCATTTTTTTTTTTTTTACCTCGGATTAACGATCTGCAGGCCTTCAGTCTTTTGTAATTCTATGGAAATGAGGAACTGAAAGTAAAATTAAGTCACTATCTTTTTTCTTTTTCATTGGGGAGACAGACTATTTCACATTTCAGTTATATTCTTATGCATAACAATCACTCTGTTTTTTAGCTATTTATCCTCATATAAATTTGGTGTCTATCACTAGCTTATTCTTACATTTCAGAACAATTTGCTCCCTTTTTATATTTTCTCTCCCCCTCCCCCCCTTTTTTTTTAAGATCAGTAAGCAAGTTTGCAGTTGACACCAAACTGGGAGGAGTAGCTGACAGTCCGAGGCCTGTGCTGCCATTCAGAGAGACCTAGACAGGTTGGAGAGTGGGGCAGAGAGGAACCTCATGAGGTTCAACAAGGATAAGTGCAGGGTCCTGCACCTGCGGAGGAATAACCCCAGGCACTAGGATAGATTAGGGGTTGACCTGCTGGAAAGCAGCTCTGTGGAGAGGAAGTTGAGAGTCCTGGTTGACAACAAGTTAACCATGAGTCAGCAATGTGCCCTTGTGGCCAAGAAGGCCAATGGGGTCCTGGCCTTCATCAGGAGGAGAGTGGCCAGCAGGGCGAGGGAGGGGACCCTACCCCTCTACTCAGCTCTGGTGAGGCCGCACCTGGAGTATTGGGAGCAGTGCTGAGCTCCCTGGTACAAGAAGGACATGGAGCTTCTAGAGAAGGTGCAGCATAGAGCCACAAAGATGATTAAGGGACCAGAGCATCTATCTTATCAGGAGAGACTGGAGGCAAGCTGGGCCTGTTTAGTCTGGAGAAGAGAAGGCTGAGAGGAGATTTGATTAACATGTTCAAGTACCTGAGGGGAGATTGTAGGGAGGATGGGGACAGGCTCTTCTCTGTGGTGGCTGGTGACAGGACGAGGGGTAACGGGTACAAGTTGAAACATAGGAAGTTCAACCTCCATATGAGGAAGAACTTCTTGACTGTGAGGGTGCCAGAGCCCTGGAACAGGCTGCCCAGAGAGGTTGTGAAGTCTCTTTCTCTGGAGATCTTCAAAACCTGCCTGGATGCCACCCTGTGCCGTGTGCTCTAGGTGTCCCTACTGGAGTAGGGGAGTTGGACTAGATGGTCTCTAGAGGTCCCTTCCAACCTCAACCATTCCGAGATTCTGTGAAATAATAAGGTAGAATTGCCCTGTCCTGACTATATGTAAAATCTAACAATGTGAACTTAATAGGATAATTTCTTATCATTTTAAATCAGCATATCTGATATAAGCAATGGATTTTTCACTGAAAAAAAAATCATCCCACTGAGGCATGAATTCACCATCAGCTGTCTGAACTTGTTTTCTAATATTCCCCTGGTTAAAAATGACCAAAATCCTTTTCTTCTGTTTAATCTGTGCCTTTGTGTTTCATAAAAAGTCTTGAAAGATGCTGATGAGAACATTCCTTGCAGTGGCACCTTTAGGAAAGAATGCTTTCCTACTTTTTTTTTCTATTTTGGCTGCCATTCTGTTGGAAACTCTTAAGCCAATTGCAATATTTTTTTTTCTTTTGATGTCACCCAATGTTTTGTGTTCATTGAATAGTTTTTGTGTTCATTGAATAGTTTTTTTTTTAATATAACTTTTCCTTCATTTTTCTATTTTTTTAAACCTTACTTCCTAAATTCAGGAATACCAATGTTTTTGTCCTGCTAAGGGCCAATGAACATATTTTAGTAAAGTGTCCTCATTTTGCAAGACATCTCCCAGTTTACCCAATTGGATCATTTAAGTTAACGAGACAGGTGACCTGGCTCCATCATGGTCTTCTCTGTGGTTAGCCACAGCTTTAATTATGTGAGCCTATACATTTGGGAAGAGGACTAAATCTGATGAATTTGGCCACAGCATAAAATTTAGGAGTGCCTTGTGCAAAGCAATATTCCATATATATGCTTTTTGCAAGGTGCTCTCTTCTATCTCAAATTTGTTTCAGGGAAAGCTTGTTTATTTTATGTACAGAAATCTATAGGTAAACATAGATAAAATATTCTGAAGATTCAACACATAAGCTATGAATTTTATATTGTCTTCAGAATACTATTGCCTATTAGAATATAAAGAGTCTTTGCAATTGAGAATTTCATATCTACTCCATTTTTAGAGCTCTTATTTCCAAGGATCTTAATAGTGTATATAATACTTACATATAATAGTGAAGCAAGATCAACACATAATCACTGCTTTTCATTGATCTTTATGACCTCCAGATTTGGTCTGACTTCAGTATCCTTACATATATGAAATAATAGACATGGCTGGAAGCAAGATCTATTTTCAGATCTTGTTTCCTTCTCTCTAGTTATACCTTTCTGCTCTGAAAAGAAAGGGGAACCATCTTAGAGAAAATAAGACACCTGAGATTTGAAAGCACCTTTGCACAGTTCACAGAAAGTCTGACCTACTGCATCTGTATTTGTTTAAGCGAAAGAAAAAAACATTAAGAGCTGGAAGGAAGCAGATTTCTTGTGGGACTATAAACTATTTGCTGCCTGCTTTAGAAAAACCTCTCTGGTAAGCTTGTGTACTGTTTAAGAGAAGTTGTATTTTACTAACAGTACATACCTTTCAGAGTCTTGTGCTTCAGAGTGCACTTAGAGTGGGACCTTTTTCCTGAATGATAGCTTGTTCCAGCCCTCTGATCTAAAGGAAAATTAAGATTAGAGTCAGAAAAGAGACCCAGATGCAGAAGCATAGAGAGCCCTGGAGCTATTTTTTTCCCACACACTGTTCCTGGCTTTAGAAAGGTTTCAATGCTCAAAGCCGCTGAATAAGAAATGTTACATTCTCTATTCAGACTATCCCCTTGAGATTAGCGTGGCTATCGTTTTCCAGTGCATACCCTTATCTTGACATTCCAGCTAGTAACTCTGCTACCATAGGATGCTGTGTAGTTTCAGATAAACACATGCTGGATATACCATCCTTTGATTTTCTAACACACTCCCTAGCATGGAAAGACCTCTGTAACATTCAGTAATGAAACTGGTCAGCACTATTCCTTGCTTTAGCAAAAGCAAGTTAATCTCTAGAGTGTTACAGGGCAGTGGTGTGGGAGCTTGTCATTGTGCATGCACCCAGTGTGCTAGATGGAAAAGGCAAAAACTGGCAAAGGGGCTACTTTGTTTACATGCTCTATTATTATTATTATTTTCTTACATAGAGTAGTTCATATACAGAAGAGTAATGGAGTGTTTGAAAAGGAAAGGTGTAGGAATAGATCATTGTCATCCTTTATTGTCCGCTAGAGATATATTCTAGATTGTGGGCAATGTTCTTGGAAACAAAAAAGAAACTGGAAAAATATTGGTAGATAGATAGATTTGTTCTGATGACACAACAGACAACAGTTCCTTAAAGCAATAAGTACGGTGAGGGAGGCAAGGAAGGAGGGAGGGAAGGAGGGAAGGAGGGAAGGAGGGAAGGAGGGAGGGAGGGAGGGAGGGAGGGAGGGAGGGAGGGAGGGAAGGAAGGAAGGAAGGAAGGAAGGAAGGAAGGAAGGAAGGAAGGAAGGAAGGAAGGAAGGAAGGAAGGAAGGAAGGAAGGAAGGAAGGAAGGAAGGAAGGAAGGAAGGAAGGAAGGAAGGAAGGAAGGAAGGAAGGAAGGAAGGAAGGAAGGAAGGAAGGAAGGAAGGAAGGGAGGAAGGAAATTCATAGCTCTATTTGTGAAGACAAGTATATTCCTTCTCAGCTTGGAAGGAAGGAAAGAAGGAAGGAAGGAAATTCATAGCTCTATTTGTGAAGACAAGTATATTCTTTCTCAGCTACCTGACATGATTTGGATACTGAAATACACTTTCAAGTTTTTCTGAAAAGAAACAAGATAAAGATCAAGACTGGTATGATTTAAGAAAAAAATCTTTTAGATTTAATGCAAAAGATATATTTGTGAATGAATGTATTCATAATTTACTAATATCTCAGGTTTTCACAAGTCAGTTTAGGTGAATTAGATGGACTGTGGAAAAATTGTTATCAACCTGAATGTTCTGAAGACTGTTTTTTTAATGAAAAGCAATTTTGGGAGCCTGGGTTTAAAAAACTGTTAAGATACAAACAGTAAAGGATGACAGGCAGATAGAGATCCTTGGCGGTTGATGCATATGGTAGAATAATAGCTATTGTGACAAATCACCTAGAGAAGAACTGAAGTCAAGTATCTGCCATATAAAAAAGGAGCCCTCTGATGGATCTTAGGAGAAAAATGAAAGTAAATGCAACATAAAAGCAGAAAAAAAGAGGAGAGATCCGTCTAAACAGTGTCTCAGATTCTTTGTTGGATCCCATCTCTTCACTGAGACTTTTTTTTTTTAATAACTGGGTCATCATGTCTAATTCTAAGCACAGTGAGTGAAAGGGATGAGAAGTGCCTCATTTAGTGACTATAATGTCTCACCTAGAAAGCACAGCTTCAAGGCGTAAATGCTTGAGTTTCCATTCTTTAGGGAGTAAAGAGGTGGCAGAGTAACAGGAAAGCAGAAAGTCTTTAATCCCTGTGATTTCCCCAAACTGCATCTTGGCCAGATTAAATACTTGATACTAAAAATTGCTCTGAGCTCATTTGGAAATGAGAGTGCTTTAGTTAGTTGAATGATTCACTGGAAGTGCTTGTTATCTTTGCACCCCTGGGCCCTTGGTCTTCTGCTGCACAGTGGTCCAGGGAGAAATAAGCACAGAGGAAAATTATGGGCCACTTGTGGTCACCTACTACACTGTGATCCAACACCACTTCTGAAGTAACACAAGTGTTGCTCTTTTTTAACGTTTTTAATGTAAAGAAAATGAGCTAAAAAGCCAATCCACATTAGTTTTTAATCACTTATAGATGTTATATTTTCTACTGTGATCTTCAACTGTCTCCTGAGGTCAGGAAAATCTCAGTGCTTCCTGTTTTCAAGAGGGAGTGGCAGGGAGGATCGTTCTGGAAATATTCTATTCTATATTCTATTCTATTCTATGCCACAAACAATTTTATAAAGTAATTTTTATGAGATCAGCTAACAGCAGCATAATAAAAATAAACACCTTTACCCCTCTCCCTGCCCCTTCCCCTCAAGTGAAACAGTGGCTAAATAAGGAGAAGAAATAGGAAACAAAAATAATGAAATTATTATTAAAAAGTTAATTTTGTTTTTTTCTTGCAGCTAATCAAAACTGAACATTGTATATGGACTATAAGAATATATAAACATATATTTATATATATACACACATATATTTCATTTCAGCAGAAGTACAGTGATTATTTGACTCCAGGAATAAAGTTTAGCTAGCATGTCTTCTGTTGAAATGCCTAATGCAACATACCTTATGCCCATTTTGCATAGCAAAGTCTTTTTTTTTTTTTAAGTTATCAATCTTTGTAATAAGTAAATGAGGCTAAAAGTCATTTTATATCACTTTGACTTTTAGCTGTCTTCACATTATGATATTAAGATTTCTACTTTTGCTGTAGGGAATATACATTTTTTTCTTTTCAAGCTAAGGCTCACTTTTTCCAATTTAGATTAGGCAAAAGAAAAGTCAGAGATAGAAAAGTATAATTGACTTAATTTGGTTTAATTAACTTCAAGAGAATGAAGACAATTAGTTAATGCATCTTAATGAATTGAATTATGAAACGTATTGCTCCCAATGGGAGCAAATGATCCCCGTAATGGAAGAAAATGGATATAGAACAAAAAAGGAAAGAGGAAAAAAATACTTTTTATCTATCCTAGGGTGAATGGATATATTCTATTTGCTTATTCAAAGCAACTAGAATATTGCAGATACATAGCATATTCTGTATATTCAACATGTGCCTGATGAAATCTGCTCAGTTAAGTTCTAGGTGAATTCTACACCATAAAATTCCCCAGAGGTGCCTAAGGGTGAGTCTAACGGAAAGAGAAAAAGGAATATACAGAAAAAAAAAATCTTATTCAACAACCTCCTAAGGTTACTAAACACTGTAAAACAAACTGATTTCTAAGAAATTAAAGGCACACATTTTAGCTGTGGATTCTGGGATTATCTCAACAATTTTTCCATGTTATCCAAAACAGAGATCCTCATCAAAATTCACTACCGCAAAAAAAAAAGTAAACTATTTACCAATTATGAAGTAATTTAATTGTGATTTTCCATGTTTTTCAAGAAAAAAACACAATATCACAGAATGGTTCAGGTTCAAGGCACAAGCAGACTCACCTGGAGCATGTGACACAGGATCATGTCCATAAAACTTCAGAATATCTCCAAGGAAGAGAAGTTCACTGCCTCTCTGGACAGCCTGTTCCAGTTCTTGTCTGCATCAGAGAGAAGTTTCTCCTCATGTTCAGGTGGAGCCATAGAGTCACAGTATTTCAGTTTGTGCCTGTTGTCTCTCATTCCATAGCTGCGCACCCCAGAGTTGAGTTTGGTCCCAAACTCTTAACACGCTCCCTTCAGATATTTATATATGTTGATCAGATCCCCATCTCAGTCTTTTTTTCTCTAGGCTGAACAGACCCAGCTCTGTCAGCCTTTCCTCATATGAGATATTCTCAAGTCCTTTCATCATCTTAGCAGCCTTTTGCTGGGCTCACTCCAATGTCTCTCTTATACAGGGTAGCCCACATCTGGGCTGAGAACTCCAGATGTGACTTCACCACGGCTGAATAGAGTCAGTTTAAATATTGTAAGTACTTTTATCTACAATATAAACCTACTTCACTGAAAAAAATTCTACCATGTTGAAAGCATATGTTGTATCTTACTGAAACTTTATGGATTTTATCCATAAGCAGTTTAGGTCTCTTAATGCTCAGATTTTTGTGTAATTTCCATGTGAAAATGGCACGATGCCCCTCACACTATGCAAATGAAATGAAGCTGCTATTCAAGTACTCCTGTTGCATATTGCTTGATAGCAGAGGTGCACAAAATGAAAACAGGATTAAAAGACTAAAAGAAGCAGTCTCAGCAATACAGCAAATTTTTACCTTGGCAGTAGAAAACTATTATTCTACTAGAGTAGTAGAGAAGTCTTTAAGATACCAAGTGAATTGAATATGCATCTTGTAGGTCTTCTAGACACTGTAGATATCATGCTTGTATGATAGTACAGCAAAAGAAAGAAAAAAAAAGTGATTATTCTTGCAGATAACAAGTATTCTTGCCAGACCACCCACAGTTTTAAAAGAACAGAGTTTCTCTGCTCTTGTTTGTGTTTTATTATAGGACATAATGAACAGTTTTAATATCATTTCTCTTACATATCATAACTTGAAACAATAAAATGCAAATTTAGGCTTCAATACTTACAGCTTTGTTTCCACATCTTTCTTCATTCCTGGGATTTTTCTTAAAATATTTATAGTGTTATATAACCATCAGAATGAAACTGCAAGTCTGCCTCATAGTACAGTTACTCTTTTATGGAAATCAATGGAGAAGAGTAGTGGCAGTTGGCATAACCAGTGCTGGCAGGGGCAGCACTGCCACATCTGTCACAAGGTGCAAACACCATAGAACAAAACCAGAGTCACTCTCTTATTAATGCTTGTCCCTTCAGACAGCCTTGTGCTTGCTACAGGAGTCCATTTTATCACATGAGGACTAAAAATGAACATGTGCAAGATTGCTAGAAATGGACACAAAACATTGCCAAAAGAATTTGCAAAACTTCTTCAATGAAGTTATGTTGGGAATTAGCTAAATGATGCTAAAGCCTTCATATCTGTTGCTTAAGCCAATATGACCAGAGGCAGTGGAATTTTGGTTAGAGGTGGGAAAAACTGGAGGTTTTTGGTTTTGGGGGAGCTGTTGCGGGGGTGAGTAAGAAAGTTTAAGCAAAAGAACATACCTTCAAAATTCAAAATTGTGGGAAAATGCGGTACTTGAAGAATCAGAGCTCTACATAGATTATATCAGCCAAGTGTTGAAAGACCTGAACATTGCTTGGTATATAAAGAGACGTCTAAAATTATAGCTAGAAGGAGATAAAATACTTTCACTAGACCAGCTGCACAAATCTCATTTTGGTAGTTAGCTGTGTAAAATCATGATCAGTTTTACGTCAAGATACAAAGTGCAGATACTAATCAGATCATTCCAGAAAGTCCTCTTGACAGTCAAAATCATTGTGTTTTGTAGGGCAGTGACATGAGTGATGAAAAACGGAAAAGGACATTTCAAAATTTTGGCTGTGTAAATCAATAAAAATAGATGGTGGAAGCAAATCAATGTAAAAATCAATATACATTTATTATTATCTTTAATAAAGGAGATGTCTTTGATGAAGAAGATCCTGCTGACTTTTAGTAATGCACACATATGGCAGCTGTGTGCGCATTTGTCATCATTACTGACAAACATATGCACAGATATATGTCAATACTGATGAGAAATAAGCCAGCTGATGCAGCAGCATATTTGAATAACAAACACTAAAATCTGCTTTGGTATAATTTCATCCCAATTATTTTGTAAAGTATCCCAATTCCAATTCTTTTCTAAAGGATAAGAAAGTTCACCACCTATATGCTTTTTGCAGATCACTGTTCCTATATACCAAGAGCCTTCACTGTTACTAATTGCAGCTAGTGAAGGGTATGCTGACTGTATCATTCAACTATGCAGCTAAGTCTTTAGTCTTAAGCTACTCAAGACTTCCTCGGCAGAACAGAGTAAAAATCAATCAATCAACACTACACTAAGTAGTGTGCTTCAAGTGAAACTGGCTGGGAATTTTCTGCCATAATTTGTCTTTCAACAGAAAATACAGGACTATGATAGAGAAAATTGCCCATGAAATCTACCCAACAGAAGAAGCTGGGAATTGGAACTTCATACCTTCTATGAAAAATTGCAACAACTTAGGCAAAGACAGTGTATTTCCAGCCCCTTCTCCACCCAGAAATGAAAAATTGCCCAATTTAACAAACCATATCTGTTCACTCAGCATGGTTCTAGAAGATGCTCGGGCTAGATCTACTCTACACCCTCTACCAGTGGGAGCAGTAACAAGCTCACCCATTTGTGCTTGTCATGAAGTTAGCCTGTTGCTTCAGAAAACACACTGGAAGGCGACACGTAGACATCTTGGCAATAGCTTGATTTCTCAGTGACCGTCTAGGGAATTTGGCTTAGAGGATGATTTTTTGCTCTCTGAGAAGTATTCGATTTCCTCCTCATTTTTGCCCTGGAAAAGATTACAGTGTCGTTATATGCAATTGTGTGATACTGGACCACCAGTTCTAACTTTTTTCAAAAACAAACAAAAACCAGTATGTCTCTTTTGATCATTTCTAAGCTTCCTCAAAACAACTCTGACCTATACCAGTTCTTACACACTTTAGGGATTTTTTTGAACAAGTACATGAGTGTGGAGAAATTGCTAGTCAAGGGGGAGTTTAGAGAAAAACTAAAGCCTAACAGAAGTTTTGGCATTACAGAAGCTTGCTTGGGCTGATACACAGTTGCCACTTCCAGGATGGTTGGTAGGCACAGACTCTGCTCCTCCATGGTTCCCTGGGCAACACAATCTGCTCTCCTCGCAGCTCCAAAGAGGAGTAACGGAGAGTGGAGGGGAGTGACGACACCGCAGCCAAACTCTGTTGCACTCCCTGTGCTGGGCTGCTGATAAGCCGCACAGTAGCTGTGCAGTGGGAGATATACAATAAGATGTTCAGTGCTGAGCCAGCAAGGGTGGCAAATCACTCCTTTTGGATGAACTTTGCTTGAACTTTGCTCATTATAAGCTCATTATAATGCCGAAACACACCTCCATCCCAGAAATTACCTGCCTGCAAGGTACAACCACTCCTCACTGAGCATGCGCTCTAGATTTTCAATTGAGTACACTTTTAAATGAAAGCGAGAAACTTTTTCACCAACCAATAACAAGTATGACTATAGCCACTCAAGCTCCACCTAAATGAAAAGGATAAAAGGTGAATTATGGAGGGAAGGAGTGGAGGGAAGACTCCATCATAACTTCTGGATCAGTCAATGGGCTGAACCCCCTTTCCTCCCCTTGGGCTGGGATGTCACCTGAGGAGACTCAAGACTGACAGCCCACTCCCATCATCTGGAGTAAGAGATGATTGCACATTTGCGCACCACAGCTAGCTAAGGCTAGCTAAGGCGATAGGACCTACAGTTGACAGACTGTTCATGAATCTGATTTCTGCCAGAGTCGGGCCTGTATTTGATCATACTACTAGGAACTTGATTCGCTTCTAGGAAGGTGGTCGGTCCTACAGTGGGATTGTTTGTGAATCTGATACTGCCAGAGTCAGGAGCATAGATAACAGTATTTGATATCTCCTGCCCCTCCCCTGGTTTTCAAACTGTAACAATGAACTGTTCACTTTGTTTTTCTGGTCTGGGACACAGACAGAGGTATCATCTCTTCTCCTTTTTGCCTCTGTCCTGACATCAGGGATGCTGATGAATATTATTTCAGCCATCTAGCACAGGTACTATTCGCAGTCTTGCGACAGCAGCATGGAGTTTGCCTGTATTTCTCTAGAGGGTTCTGCAACCTGCACTGAGTTCTCTGCTCATGAAATTAGACTGCTACCTATGCCTAGGAGAATTCATTTAAAGTAGGTTTGATTTTGTGTAGACTGAACCACAGGAACTGAGGCATAAAATGCTTTTAGAGAATGTCTTGGCATAATAACTGGCTGGTAAATATCTTTTTTTTTTTTTCCTTCAAGGCTCCTTGGCCTTGAAGTTATTTCTTTGCTAAGCAGGAGCCTCTATCCACATCAGGATGGTGAACACTTGAATTAGTCCAGGATGCATTCTTATCTGAATATGTAAGAAGAAAATGAAATATGAGCAAACATTTTCTGTGGGGATATGAATATATAGACACCAAAAAAAAGAGGTGAGGATTCTGATTTCTATCTGTTTGGTAGAGATTGGAGACATGAGACTGGTGTCCTGTTCTGCGAAGCAAGGATATGCAGCACCAGAGTAAGAAAGAGCTGAGAGACAATGTGTCTGGCTTCTGCACCTCAGTTTCTGAAGTGAGCAGATGAAGGTGTGAGAACTGCTAATGTGCTTTCCCTGGGATTTTCTATACAGAAATGGAGGGCAATGCAGTCTAAACATATCCAGAAAGCATTGGATCTGTTGCACAGTAAGCATTTGCAGACATGAAAATAAACTTAAGAGTACCCGCACAAAAACATATATATGTGTATATGAATTTATGTATATGAATATATATATATGAAGCTGCAAGGAAGCATTAGTCTTCCTTGTCTCCTTGCCTTGAGCTTTCAAGACGATCTGCATATTTGCTTCAAAAACAGCCAGCATTCCTGAGAACCTAGAATTTTTTTACTCTTGTGACTACTACCACTACTAGTTCAGACCAGGCTGCCAGAGGTCTGAGTGATCAAGCAAAAACCTTAAAAAATACCTCTATGGAGTTTTTAGGGGGTGAGAAATAGGATGAGACCATTAAAATTAAACTATATCTAATTCTATATTTGTGGCCAAGGAACTAGAAACTTCTTTTCCTGCAATGGGTGGATATTAGATACCATTCATAGGATGGTGTTCATACAATACTCAAGCAAACTGAGTTCAGAAATTCCTGCGTTGAAAAAAAAACACATTTTCCAAGAAATGGTTCTTGAGCGAATGGGTTCATTCTGCCAATACCTGAGGTGATATGTAAAGAAAAATTCACTTTTATCTCAGCAGGGCAATGAAAAGTCATCAGCAACTTGATAGTTTCCATGGATGCACAAATTTTCTTGTCAGAAAAAAAAGGTTCCTATAACCCAAGAGACTACTTTCTGTGACATTTCAGTTTCTGAGAAGTGTCGGTTTCTCTACAAAAGAATCGGGCCTCATAGTTTTATGTATCTGTATGATAAAGCTTGCTAAATTACATCTGAGTACAGTGCAAGGCTCACAATTCCAACTACAATGCAATAGTGTATTTGAAAACCTCTAATTGAGAAAAGGAAGGAAGAAAATGACAACCCAACCACCTTAATTTTATCCTCAAAATACATTTCAGTATAGGTCGAGGAGCACATCTCACTCAATATGTCATGGATCTGACTGCCTTTCAAAGTTTTAACCCTCTCATCAGTTCCAAATTTGCAATGTTGATGAAAAAAAGTTTCAGTGATACTTTGCACAGAAATGTGCAAAGATCTTGCTGCCACTTTCATTTAACAGATTATACTTGCATGAGGGACACCTGTTTATTATTCTTCCAAAGTCAGATATACACATGGACAAACTTCAAGAGATTTAAAGAAAAAATTACATTTTAGTTCCTTGCAATTTTTATGGTTTATCTGTTTGCACAGCTGTTTGTCACAGCTGTCCTTGTATGTAGCTTGTCAGGAACCACTGGAGAGATATTGATAAGTCTTGGAATCACTTTGAGGTTAGTGCTTATATGTACTTGTTAGTCCTTTCCTTAGGGTCTCAGTAATATAGGGTATGAGAATATACTGAACATTTGATTTCTAGATGATTCTGAGATAATTTTATTATGCTTTTTGTCAGACCAGAGACAATTTCTGGATAAAAAAAAAAAATCTGTAATGTCAAACTACTAAAACCCAGACAGAACAAGTGTGACAGGATTACAATTTCTGATTATGCGCCTACCTTCCTTTTTTATGAATAAATCTATATTGCAAATGCCTGAGAGGAATATTAGATAGTTAAACATAACAAAACATGGCTGATCAAACAGATTTTATTAATTAATTCTTTTGATGATGCTGTGAGGACCCTGAGTACGTAGCCAGGGCATAACCGTGTTGAGCAGCTTCACCTGGGACCCCCTGCCAACACCTTCTCACCCTAATCCAGGAGCCCCATTTAATCTTAGTCCTTTTTCTCTAGTCTGAGAATGCTAGCTGTAATGTAGTTGTGTCTGAACTATCTCCAGCTCATCCTGAGGCTTTTTGGATTACCTGGATGGACCTTTGACCTGACTTACCACCTTGCATAGGCTGATGATTTCCAAACCATCAGTGGATGGGACCTCCTGCTGTCATCATCTCTGCTCTGTTCAACACTACTTGCACTGTGGTCACCCTGGCTCTCAGGTAAACCTCCCACAGGGAGCAGCCCTGCTCTTGCTATTAGTTGGCAGATACTTAGCTTTTACTTTGTGATTGCAGTGGATTGCATGTCAAACCACAAGTTTTAGCATTCTTTTAAACTGGATAATATCAGGGATTTTGTATAAGACTTTACTAAATTGGTTGTGATTATTTCTCTCTGATCCCCCCCAATATATTTTTTTTAAATGTTCAGCAAGAAAATAACAACTTTACAACCAAGACATTTATTTTAATTTCTTCTCACCATATTTTCCAGGTATTTTCCCTTTGGGATAATTTACTAAATCAAATAAACTTCTATATAGTTATTGAAAGGTAATAAAAAGTCATTGTTAAGCATCTTGTTTCAGTGTATATATAATGGCAATTTTTTAATTAGAGATTTTTTTTTCTGGTTACTCATTTCTTTACAAGTATTTCTATTACCATTTCTATGAAGTTCTGTTTGGCTGAGGATACAGTGAAAATGTTGATTATTCTGCTTGGAGAAAGTGAATAATGGACAATTACTTGTGTTGGCATGGGAAATCCATGATTACATATGTTACATTCATGTTAGCATTTAGCAGATAGAAGGAGCTATTGAGGAAATTTTAATTTTAAAAATGACTGACAGCTTGGCTGCATGGTTCTTACTAAAGGTAGTCACATTATAGTCTGTTTAGCTTCTTCAGATATCCTGGTTAATTCTTGTGCCACTATTGGTTTTTCTATTTGGTTATATTTGGTTTATTTATATAAAAACTGAGTACCACATTTTTTCAGAAAGGGGTTATGTGAACTTCAGTTAGCTAAATTCTGTCATCCTTATTCAGTTTGAACAGTTCCATGCTGAATAAGCAGTCATGCAAGCTTTATATTTTGAAGCTGGTTCAACTCACTAATGTAAGGAATGACAGAATGCATAGCTAAAATATATATCTTTAAGAAATCAGTCTTAAGATTTAGATATATTAAATCTTCATCCAATCCTACAGACCCAAACTCCAGACCTCACCCAAAGTCTCTAATTATCTTATTTTACACCTAAATAATTAAATACCTGGATTCAGTGATAAATGAATGTTCTAAAAAACTCTGGCCTCCTGTTTAAGGGTGTCCAGGGGAGCAACCATACTTCTCTGTCAGGGATTTAAGATATTTTAATTGTCTTCTGAGGATCAAGAACATTCATTTATATAGCACTGCTTTGTCAGGAGGGAATTAATTTCCTTATAATGGACTAGGAACACAAACATGATCAAAGCATAACATAGCTCCCCTATAGCCAACTACTACAATAAGAAAGGTAAATAAACCTCTAAAAAACTATCACAACACCTGAGCAGTATTCATCTCACCAAAAAAAAAAAAAAAAAAACAGGAAGTCTCTTAGCAAACCTGTCTCATAAATGTGGTTTGATTTGATCTTGAGCACTTGCAAAATGCTGTAGAAGCATCTTCCTAAAAATGTAGTGCTATCAGCATCCTGCTTTTATGTAAGTACTTACTCATTAGAAAACTTAGGATGCGTAATTGTTTGCTTCAGAGGATTACCCAAACTCAGAAACTCAAAACTATAAATGTCCTAGAGGTCTGCCTTAATTTGTATGCTACAACATATTTTTTTTAGGCAAATCTTGCTTGCTGAGCAAAAAGAATCCAAGTTTCATAAAGAGAAGAGAAGAAAGTAAAGCTAAGACTTCTGGCTTACATTGCCACTTTCTTTTTTTTTTTTTTCCCTCTTTGTTACCCAATAGCAATTTGAAACAAACCAGATATAGATATCTCAGGAACCCTTAATCCAAAAAATCCAAATCCTTAACCTTGATTGTAGTTTTATGTTTAATTAAAATATTCCTGATCTTTATGTCAACTTTCATTGACCGACTTCAAACCTATTCTGGTTTTCTGCTTTTCAGTGGTGACTTTAAGTGAGTTTACAGCTTGACTTTTTAAATAAGGCACTAATCAAATCTCCACAAGAAACAAGATGTTAGTTGATTCAATACTTTCAGCTTGAAAAACAGACTAAACATTATCCTGAAATGATCTATTCTAGTGGTAAATTATGCTGTCACTATCCCTTGAGAGACAGCTGACAGGTGCCAATCAGATTTGCAAAATGGTGTTTTTGTTTAGCTGCTCAACACTCCATCTCTTGGGAACCCACAACAACTGCAGACAACATTAACTTTGACACATCAAATGAATAATTTTCTCCTGTGTTACAACAATGATTTTTTCTCTTTAAAGACCACAAAAATGGTGTATCAATTAAATATTTTTCAATGAGTTGTCCAGATGCAAAAATGACTCTGCTATCAAGTGACAAATTTAATACACAGCTGAGTTGAGACAATGTGAAAGATACCAGAGATCCTTTTCAATTTTATAAGAGCACTGTAAAATAAGTTTGTATGACCTCACTGCCAGGATAACATACCGGAGGGAAAATAATTCTTCTTTTGGTCTCAAATTCACACAGAATCACAGAATAGTTAAGGTTAGAAGGGATCTCTAGAGATCATCTAGTCCACCTAGAGCATGTGGCACAGGATTGCATCCAGGTGGGTTTTGAAAATCTCCAGAGAAGGAAGCTTCTCAACCTCTCTGGGCAGCCTGTTCCAGGGCTCTGGCACCCTCACAGTCAAGAAGTTCTTCCTCATATGGAGATTGAACCTCCTATGTTTCAACTTGTACCCATTACCCCTTGTCCTGTCACCAGCCACCACAGAGAAGAGCCTGGCCCCATCCTCCCTACAATCTCCCCTCAGGTACTTGAAAAGGTTGACAAAGTCTCCTGTCAGCCTTCTCTTCTCCAGACTAAACAGGCCCAGCTCGCTTCCAGTCTTTCCTCGTAAGATAGATGCTCTGGTCCCTTAATCATCTTTGTGGCTCTATGCTGCACCCTCTCTAGAAGCTCCACGTCCTTCTTGTACTTGGGAGACTACAACTGCACACAGCACTGTGAAATGTTCTCAGTTTGAAAGCCATAGTGGTGGTGGTGGCGGAGGGAGGAGATATCAAATCAGTATTGGATTCGCAAACAGCCTGTGGACCGTAGGTCTGATCACCTTCCTAGGAGCAAATTGAGTTCCCAAATAATGTGATCAACTATAAGCTCGACTCTGGCAGTATCGAATTCACAGTCTGTGGACCGTAGGTCCGATCACCTCCTCCAAAATGAGTAATTGAGTTCATAAACAGTATGATTTATTCAAATGCAACATTTACAAAGCAGGTTTCAGATGTCAGTACAGGAAATTCTCTACTACAGCGTGGGGTTTTAGCTAGCTCTGATGTACAAATGTGCAATCATCATTCACCCCAGAAGAAGGGAGAGGGCTCTCAGTCTCAAATCTGCTCAGGTGGCATCCCAACTCGATGGGAGGAAAGGGAGATCAGCACATCGACTGATCTAAA
The DNA here is from genome assembly GCF_059628265.1 of Tinamus guttatus. NCBI lineage: Eukaryota > Metazoa > Chordata > Aves > Tinamiformes > Tinamidae > Tinamus > Tinamus guttatus. Next base: position 680,865 of record NW_028289040.1, read on the forward strand.
ATTTATGATGGAATCTTCCCTCTCACTTCTTAGTCTCCTCAGGTGGGGTTCCAGTCCGAGGGGAGGAAAAACCTGTCAACTGACCCAAGAGTTACAATGGATTCTTCCCTCCTCCTCCTTCCTGAGTTCACCTTTTATCCTCTTCTTTACATTCAGGTGGAGCTTGAGTGGCTATAGACATACTTCATATTGTTATTGATTGATGAAAAAGTTTCTCGCTGTCATTCAAAGGTATAGCTAAGCGAAAATCGAGAGCACACGCTCACTGAGGAGAGGTCGTACCTTGGAGGGGGGTACCTTTTGGGATGGAAGTGTGCTTTGACATTATAATGAGCAAAGTTCAAGCAAAGATCATCCAAAAGGAGTGATTTGCCACCCTTGCTGGCTCAGCACCATACATCGTATCGTATATCTTCCCTTGGGCAGCTACTGTGCAGCTTTGTCAGTGCCCCAGCACAGGAAGTGCAACGGAGTTTGTCTGCAGTGTCTTCACTCTGCTCCATCCTCCATTACTCCTCTTTGGAGTTGCGAGGAGGGCAGATTGTGCTGCCTAGGGAACCGTGGAGGAGCAGAGTCTGTGCCTACCAACCATCCTGGAAGCAGCAAATGTGTCACCCCAAGCAAGCTTCTGTAATGCCCAAACTTCTGTTAGATCCTAGTTTTTGTCTCAGTTTGCACTTTCAAACAATTCTTCCACATTATAGCACTCCAGGTACGGTCGCACAAGTGCTGAGTAGAGGGGGAGGATCTCCTCCCTCGACCTGCTGGCAGCACTCCTCCTCATGCAGGCCAGGACCCCATTGGCCTTCTTGGCCATGAGGACATATTGCTGCCTCATGGTTAACTTGTTGTCAACCAGGACTCCCAACTCCCTCTCTGCGGAGTTGCTTTCCAGCAGGTCAACCCGTAGTCTGTACTGGTGTCTGGGGTTATTCCTTCCCAGGTGCAGGACCCTGCACTTGTCCTTGTTGAACCTCATGAGGTTCCTCTCTGCCCAACTCTCCAACCTATCTAGGTCTCTCTGAATGAGACCATAGCCCTCTGGAGTGCTGGCCACTCCTCCCAGTTGCAAACTTGCTGAGGGTGCACTCTGTGCCCTCATCCAAGTCATTGATGAACAAGTTGAGCAGCATTGGAGCCAGTACTGACCCTGGTGGGTCACTACTGGCCACAGGACTGCAACCAGACTTGGAATTCCTCTAGAAACAGGCAATATCAGGAGAGTGGGTGGGATGATAAAGACATTTAAGGATTAATAGGAAAGATTAAAGTGTTTGTAGAAAAGAAAAAATGAAGGGAGGCTCTTGGGGAGGGAGGGGAAAACCCTTTTTAAGGACTAGAAATGTTTGTAGTTAAATCAAAGACATAGCTTGCTGAAAAGTATGAATATTCATAGCATGGAAATAAAACGGTGATTAATGTGATTAACAATTACAGATCTCGTACTCTTAATTATTTTGATGACATGCATATTAAGAAGCAATCTAGGTGTGGTACCACATTTTTATTGAGGCATCTTAAAAGGAAAAAAATATGTTCAATATAATAGCATAATTAGTAATAGCACCTAATTGATCCCAGAACAATAACGTCAGACATGATATGTGAGAAGTATTCTGATAATTATTTGACAGAAGCTTTCTTCCTCTAGCTTCTCTACAAGCAGTCTCTTTTTTTCCTTTTTATTTATATATCCTTTCTTTCCTCTCCTGAACTAATGCATTGGATCTTACTCTGTGTTTGTGTTATTCCACTCTTTCCGCAAAAGGAATGTGCCTTTTTGTCTGCAAAATATCTTGTAAAAAATGATATCTTGTAAAAACTGTATAAAGGGGAAAAAAGTATTTTCTTAGGTTCATACTCCTACTACTTTTAAATGGAAATAAAAGGGCCTAACTACCCCTCGAAATTGTCCCTGGAAGGTATAACAGTACCAATAGCTGAACTTGTTAAACCCCATATATACCATGTGGTTTACGGTTTCCTAGAACAGCTTAAACTTTTCAGGGTCAGTGACTTTGGATATTGCTTCGCTTTGGTGGCTAGCAGGTTTGCAGACCTATATTGACTGTTCTTATGCTGCAGTTGTTTTTCTACAAAATCAGTTGTGTCTTTCTGATTTAAAATGCATAAAGTCAAAATTTAGGAAGTACAACGGCAGTAAAGCTTGATTTCCAATTTAATATGACAATATGTTTTAATCTATAAAGAGTTTTTGGATACTGAATGTTAATGTGGGATACAAGGCATGATATAAGAGTGATGGTAAAAGTCAAGAATTAGGCCATTACTATACATGGTAGGCTAATAGGAAAAAGGTCCACAAGTCTTCCTTGTGTCACAGGTTGAGGAATAGGGAAATTCCTCCAAAACAGGGAGGAACAGAGAGCTTTCCCAGCCTAAAGAGCTTTCCTAACATATAGCTGAGATGCTTTATTGATGTTATAGGTCCTGTGAGATACATATGGAGCTTGGAATGACATTAAAGAATAAAGAAGGAACATATGAGAATTGTTCACTTATTCTCTTCTCAATCCTGCAGCCATATTGTATGCTCAAAAGAGACTTTATCTTCTCAGAGTCAACAGATCATTGTCCTTTGGTGAAGCTTGACATTTAGCTTGTACAGACAAATGTGATGAAACTTGATATCATTTCTTAAATCAGGATAAGGCTGCAGATAAAGTGTGAAAGTATTTCATAAAAGTATGAAAAAATTAAACTAAATAAAGCCAATATGCCAATAGATCTCAAAGAAGTTGACTTAGATTTTCCCATACAACTAGCTTCAGTCACACACTTAATAAAGAAAACTATCAGTAATAGACATTAACCTTTCCTTTTTAGCTTGACAGATGAAAATAAATACACTTACCAAGAACCATTGTCCTCTAATCCTTCATACCCGATGCCCTTATGTGCAACACATAGTCCTTCATTAAACTGAACATCTTTTAACCATATAGCTTGTTCTTGAACTTCAGCAAATTCTTGGCTTAAATCATTGAAAGGGTGATATCATCTGCATCAAAGTATTTGAAGAAGTTATTGAGCAAAGGGACTTTAACTCACTTTTGAAGCTCAACTTTTGAATATCTTATGAAAACACATAATGTCCTTGTGGACATTTTGGTCATTATGGACGAATCCATAATACCTATGGAAATACACAAAGAGACAGGGGAATGAATAAAATGCCGCAACAACCATTTATATCAAAACTAAAATAGATTGGTCTTTTCTAAAATAAAATGCTGTTTAAATAGATAGTAAGACACCCCTATGTCTATGAACAAATAGCATTTTTTTACACAAGTTCAGCAGAGAATTAGACCTGTATCTAAAACTATTTCCTAATTATCATGTATTTGTATTCACATCAGTGATATAGTAACATAAGCCATGACATGAGTTTTGGAAGTATAAATTTTGATAACAAGCAAACTGGCTTAAGGAAGTCTTTACTGAAACTTAAGTGGATATTTAGACATGTGATCTGTGCAGTTAGAAAGAAGGGGGGGTTGCAGTCCTTTTTTTTTTTTTCCTTTTTTTTAAAATACTATTTAATAACTCTTTATGTTCCTATTCTTCAAGGTCTAACACACTTTATGGAAAATAGGAGATGATGAAATGTTACAGATAGAGGACTCTCACGGAAAAACAAAAGAAGTAGGAGCAACATGAAGCAGAACTTCTGACCATTTTACGCTTAAGATGATTCATCAACAGTAATTTAAACTAGACATCAACTTGATTTTCTTTAACAACCCCTAAAATGCAAGTCTCCATATTATCTCAATTTTTTTCCATTAATCATGAAAAATGCTCTTGGTTGTCATCGAACACTGATTTATTAGTACATTTTTGGAATAAGTTATTAAAAAGTTGGGAAGATACAAATCTGTGCTTTTTTTCACCATAAAGAAATCATATCGTGTAAATTATAATGTGGCACTTTGGAATCAGTTTGAAATTGAACATATTTGCAAAGACTATGTATGTTGAAGTCAGAATTATAAACATAAATTTTAATTGGAAAATACAGTTAGTTTATATTGGAGAGATGTTGCAGTTTGAAATTTGTAGAGGGGTAGGTAGGAAGATATTAAATACTGTGTTAGCTATACACCCGACTCTGGCAGTATTGGATTCATGAACAGGTTGACTGTAGGTCCAATCAGCTTTCTAGGAGCAAACAGAGTTCCCGGATAGTGTGATTAACTATAACCCTAACTCTGGCATTATCAGATGCATGAACAGTCTGTCAACTGTAGGTCTGATTGCCTTCCAAACAAGTAGTCGAGTTCACAAATAGCATAATTTATTCAAATGCAAGACTTACAAAGCAGGTTTCAGATGTCAGTACAGGAAATTCTCTACTACAGCATGGGATTTTTAGCCGTCTCTGATACACAAATGTGCAATCATCACTCACCCCAGAAGATTGGAGAGGACTCTCAACCTCGAGGAATCTCCTCAGGCAGCATCCTGACCCGAGGGGAGGAAAGGGGTTCAGCCCATTGACTGACTCAGAAGTTACGATGGATTCTTCCCTCTAACGTCTTTCCTCCTTAGTTCATCTTCTAGACTTTTCTTTACATTCAGGTGGAGCTTGTGTGACCATAGTCATACTTAATATTGTTATTAATTGGTGAAAAAGTTTCTCACTGTCATTCAAAGGTACAGCTAAGTGAAAATCGAGAGCACACACTCACTGAGGAGAGGTTGTACCTTGGAGGCGGGTAACTTTTGGGATGGAGGTGTGTTTTGGCATTATAATGAGCAAAGTTCAAGCAAAGTTCATCCAAAAGGAGTGATTTGCCACCCTTGCTGGCTCAGCACCGTACATCGTATCGTATATCTCCCCTTGGGCAGCTACTGTGCATCTTATCAACAGGCCAGCACATGGAGTACAACAGAGTTTGGCCGCGGTGTCTTCACTCCTCCTCACCCTCCGTTACTCCTCTTTGGAGCTGTGAGGAGGGCAGATTGTGCTGCCCACGGAACCATGGAGGAGCAGAGTCTGTGCCTACCAACCATCCTGGAAGTGGCAACTGTGTATCAGCCCAAGCAAGCTTCTGTAATGCCATAACTTCTGTTAGGCCCTAGTGTCAAGCAATTCCACAAGAGGAATTTATTTTCTTTTTTTTTTTTTTTTCCCTTTTTTTTTTTTTGGTCAGGATGCTTTTATAAGCTTAATCAGAAGGATTGCCCTTTTTCTCGAAGACAAGAAAGTCAAAACCAATGCCCATGAAATGCCATGAAAATCCCAAAATCTTGATGCATTTTTTCTTTGATATTAGGATTACAAATGTTTTAACTATTTTAAAAATATCCAAATTTTTACACAACTTCCCTAACAATGGTATCCAAAATATTGCACTAGTTACCTAACTTTAAGGAAGGTACATTTAAACAAGAATTCTTTTTTTAGGTATGTGTTTCAGGCCTTTTATAAATGTATAATCTTTTTATAAATGTATTTATAGCATTTTATAGCCATGACATGGAATTTTCCTTTTTAGTGTCTTGTAGCACATTTATTCTGTGTCTATTCTAGAAATGTGTAACAAGCATAACCAATGGATATATAGCTATTATTTGCTTGTGAGAGGGAAGAAAATTATTAAGGTATTTATTGAGAATGATTTGAAGCACAGAAAACTGCTTATAGGATACAGTAGTTAGATGCCTTTTCCTTCTAAGCCTTGCTTTTCCTCTGTATTGGATACATAGATATATAAAATAACGTATTGTGTCATTCAAAGACAGTAAAACTGAAATCTTTCTGGAAGGAGTTTATTGTGGCTGTAACTCAGAGCTTAAAAGTGGAATCAAAGTAGAATTATATACAGCAAGAATTTCTAGTCTTCCAGTCTAGAAAAAATGTCACTGAGTTCAGGAAGAAACATGTATCCTTCTCTTGACCTAATAGAAAGGGTTCCAGAGAGATGCACTTTCCTAAAAAGGCTGCTAGGTGTTTTCCCTGAAGTGAGGAGATGGCTTCAGAAATCTGATTGCTTCTGCCAATGGCCATAAGTTACAGGATACACTACTTAAAAACTAAACAACTCTCTGAAATATATCATTCCATTCACACTGAACACCACTGATGCCTGGCCCTGGGATGCTTTGGGGAAGTCTAACATATATTTGTCCTTGTGGAAATGGACATGTTCTGACTATGTGATGCTTACAGCATTTTTTCCTTTTTGATCCTTGCTAATCTGATGTTGCTAACCTACCACATGGGACTGGATAAGCAGTTTTAGTGAAGTGACAACCTGAAAACGAGAAGAGCAGCATATATATACAGTGGCTCAAACTGATTTCAGCCATCAGAAATCAAGCTTATATAAAGAAGACATTTGTAATGTAAAGGCATAGGCATTCTCAGTGCACATAGTAAACAGCTTTCACTTGGGAACAGAAATGACCAAATTACAAATTACCTTACCAAATTACAAATACTGTTTCACATATCTGTGAGCAGCAAATTTCTCTGTCTGTAGGATCTCACAAAGAGTTATTTGTTGCAGAACAGTACTGTCCCATCGAGGTGCTTCATTTCTAGGATTTTTCAATCATATTACTATGTAATTTCATCTTTTTTCTTTCTTTCTTTCTTTTTTGGTGAATGTTTTACTCTGAATCATCAAAGCCTGTTATTTGTAAACTATTTACTGGGTAAACTATTTACTGGGTAAACTATTTACTATTTTCTGGGACTAATCCTGAGTGGTGGCTGTAAGAATTTAATGAAGTGCTTATTGGCCACTTTCATCTGGAAAAATATGGATGACCCTGTCTTATCCTACCCAGGAAAGAACCCCCTATGTGTAAGAACCCCCTATGTGTTTAGTGTACTAGTTGCCCATTTCTAAGTTAAATTATTTGTTGTTCTTTCTCTAAATAGATGTCACAGACGTCAAAAAGACTAGCAATTCATGAAGATAGTATTTTGATTGGAAAAAAAAAATCTTCCTTAGATACATAAGTTAATACTGAAGAAACAAAATTTGGCCACATAAGGTTTAGTTACGTACTTATTGGAAAAGTATTATGTTTTTGTTGTAATTCAATTTCCTTTTTTATTCTTTATTTAGCTTTCAACAGATGGAAGCTAATTCAATTTTAGGAATTCACAGCATGAAATCCAGTTAACTTTTGGTAACACAAATTTCTTCATTGTGTTGGGATAAAGCTCATTTATGAAAGCCAAATTGGCCTAAAGAAATCATGGCAGGAGCAGCATATAACATAATAAATAAGCACATAACAATGGGAAGTGGCCCTGTTCTCCCGCAGGGCACTTCTTCCTAAGTTAACCCTCTCACATCAGTAGCAGATGACATTGGAGCACGGCTGGGAGGGCATCAGAAAAGCTCTTTAAAAACTATCAGAATCAGGAAATCAGACATGTACCTACTTTCCTAACCAGCAGGAAGAACTTCTAGGTTGCAAGTCCACTAGCAGATACTGGAGGAAAAGCAATGTGAAGAGATTGAAAAGGTAGAGAAGATAAAAAAGAATAAGAAAATGAATTAGGGCAGAGAAAGTGAGTAAAGGCTAGACTGTATGCAAAGGAGAGGGAAAAAAAGAAATACATATATATATATATATATATACATATAAAGTGATCAAACCTTTCCTGCTCTCTGTACATGCATAATTTGTCATATCTCTCTATTTATTTTCTCTGTATAGTTCTAACCAACCCAGTGATGACAGTTCTCATTTTCATCCATATTCAATCAGTCAACAACAATTTCAAATAGTGTGGGAGTTTTATCTCACACAACTATAGTTACGATACTAAAAGAGAATTGAGTATTGTTACATTTTAGTTGAGTCATTCTGACTTTACAGTGACCACATTTTTACCTCTCTGTGCAGAGACAAAAGATGATGGGAAATATGCTAATTGGATAAGTCCATTTTACAGTCAGACTACCAGCTCTCATGAAAAAAGCTGTTTAGAATTATCATTAAAAAATCCTTAAAGACTAATAAAATGGAAAATGAAAATTAAAAGTGAATGGTTTGCCTAATTTTTATTTGCCAACTCTAAAATACCGTATTAGATGAATACAATTACTTTTTACCTGATGAATTTTTTTTGTATTATTATAGCAAGAAACGCGACAAATACAAGCTTATTCCACTTGATTTGCTTCCATTCCTATTATGCAGCAAAAGCAGGGTCTGCATTTTAGACAATACTAAATGAAAAAAAAATTTCCTAAGACAGAAACTCTCCTTGTCCCATAAGCTGTAAAAAGAATCAGCTTATAAAATATGTACCTCAGGGGCATTTCTCCTGACTACACTTTTACCTTGGTTGGATCTATGATGTCCTTCATTCTACTTCTCTGTGTTCAAGACTCATCAGCTAGATAATAGCCAAGGTATTTCTGTCCGTATCAATCAACAAGCTTTTTAAAACTCTATTAAAAAAAATCCTATGAAAGGCACTTGTCTTCATTAAAATGTTTGGCTAACAAAAACTTAACATTTCATTTCTAGGAATTGTCAAAATTAGTCTCTCATATCCTTATTTAGGTACCTAAGGAAGTCATCTCATTCCCATACATGCTGAGTACTCATTAAATAAGAATAGATAGAAGATAGTGGTAGCTCAATATATTATAAAAAATTAAACCACTGGTTAGGAATATTCACAGGAAATTAATAAGTTTACTTTGGCTATTCAACTTCACCTAAGCAGAAAAATCATGTAGGATACATGACTGAGTAGGATACATGGACTGAGTAAGGATATGTGCTCTTCTAAGTTCCATACTTTACATTTATAACTATATTTCATTGATATACTGCAACACAGATCCAGAATCTATGTTTCATTCAAGGAATATTGTCCATATGTTAGAGCTATGAAATATTTATACTCTAGTAACCTGAAGAATTGTAGAGTTCTGTTGCTTTATTATATCAAGTAGTCAAGCAGATTAGGCATGGAATCGAGTAGAATAGAGGTTGAGGCTTTCTGCGGAGGTAAAGTCAAAAGAGCTTGTTTCTTTGAAAGTTAGGGAATAAATGTTAATCTATACCGAACGTTTGTATCTTGCAAAGTCATAAAGGATAACCCTATTATTTCTAACCATTGGAAGGCATAGTTTTGGCTATGAAATAGAAAATGGATGTATGCCTGCAAAAACAATCCTGATTTTTCATATACAATACTTAGCCTTAGGGAAAAAAAAAAAAATTGCTTATTGAGTGTCAATTCAGCCTCAATAGAACACCCAGCTGGTTTGAGTCCCTTTATTTACTGGGTACAAAGAAAACACAGCCTTTTTAATAAACAAGAATATTTAAGTAGTTCAATTACATTTCATGAATGTGTGGTGTATTTACAATTGCCATCATTGTTGTACAATCTGGATCTTTAAAATTCTTTTTGTTGTTCAGAAAAGTTCATTATTCTGCAGAGAATAAGTGATAAGCAGTGTGAACCACTATGTGGTACAGAAACTGTTCTGGGTGACTCTCAGAACTGTTAAAGATCCAGGGCAGCTGTCTTTGAACACAATATAGAGTTAAAAATATAAAAAAATTTAAAGAGGCTGCTGCTTTCCCATTTGCAGGTACAGGCCAGTAGCAAAGCTGAGCATCTGTATGAGCACAAACACACACACACACACACACACACACCGAAGACACTGAAAGAGCCAGCCACAACTTTAACAGCACCCCCATAAACACCAACAACTGGACCAACAGCCTGCTTACAGGGCCCTTTTATCCCCCCTCTTATCCACACTTTCCTTAGTCTTCCCCTTTCCCTGCTTTTCGATCTTCTCCTAAACATCCCCTAGTACATTTTCCATAATCCCACAAGATCATTCTCATATTCCAGAGTAAGTAAGTTTCACACAGTCCCGAAAGCCTTCTTACAAATCCCATAGTTCTTGTAGTAATCATGTTTTTCTCTCCTTATCAGTTGTCAGCCAAGTTCAGGCTAACCCTCTTCCAGGCTATACTTGACTAGTTTTATTTAATGGCCCATAAATCAATGACAAGGGGGTTCTGGTCTTCATTATTGTTTCTGTTATCACCTGCTTGCTAATGTTTGTGTCTGCATGTTTAATTTATCACCTCCCTTCTGGTGTTATTTATTTCTTTGCTACTGCATAGCCAAATAACTTAGTGAAGCAGATGCTCTTTCTTTTTACATACCCCTAGAGCTTCCAACCAAGGAACAAAATTCCTCAAAATAGCTCAACATTAGAAAATATCTAGTACTGTTCCTTGTTGATTTGACCATGCTCGTCATGATGAAAAAGAGACAAGTAAGATTTTTCTTAGCGTTCTAGGCTTCACACTAATCATAGCACTAACATGGATAGCATGGAGAGATATCATATCTCTCTAATTGTGTACCTTAAAGGAATTTTCAGATTGTCTGAGAAAACTGTCAAGCAGTATTTTAACAATGATTTGGCTACCCAGGATCTCATTTCCCTTATTTAGGGAAATAGGAAGTACTATTTAGAGGGGAAAAGGCTTGATGGAAGTACATTGAGAAGGAAGATTTATATTTTTTATTCACATTTAATTTTCACAAATGCTTTTATTTTTTTCATATGCCTTTTGCCTTGAAATACTGGTGCCATCTAGCACTAGTAAATCTTTTAAAAATGCCTGAAAAGAAGCCTTTTTTTTTTTTTTTGGCAAGTGATATCCTCCCTGATATTTCCTTTCTGCTTGTTTATGCTGTAAAACTGAAACTGAAAACCATTCACACAAGCAGTCCAAGAAAAGTCACTGAAAAAGATATACAGTCTTTTAAATTGTTTTGGTGTGCACCTAAGTATTTTTTTATCAGTCCATACTATCCACATGAAATGATGACACCAAATATGTCATTCAGATTTCTGATATCTGTTGAATGGCAAATGCCTTTTTTTTTTTTTTTTGGATATTCTTTCAGGTTTTTCTTATATCTATCATTAATAAGATTAATTCTACTAGTAAAACCAGATTTTTTTCCTTCTCTTCCATGCTAAAAAGGTTCCAATGCCAAAGACCCATTAACAACTGTCTTCTAAAATCAGGTGAAATCTCACATGAGAGAAGGAAATGAAAAGGATCAAACGGAATATCAAGGGGAGCCCATATAGACTTTCCAGGTATCTCTGGAAATCTAGAAGCAGCAGGATGCTGCAAGTTAAGAGATCTCAATGGTGGCACTTGTCCTAGCAGAGAGCTCACTTAGAACTACTTCAGAGGACATAATTATACAATTCACACTGCATTATTTAGACTGTAAAGTTAAGCCCTGAGAATTAGGAAATATTATAATTAAAACTTCATTTCATATTAGTACATGCCTCATTGTGCACTTAAATTATTGTGGGGGTACTCACATGGTCTGCTCATGACAAAAGGACCTGGAGTAAGCCCTGGGGTATATCAAGTGTGAGTGGCTGCAAAACTCAGTTTCTGTTATATTTGTGTCATATAGCCCAGAAGTACTTTCAGTTTCTTCACTAGTATGGCAAAGAATTTGTTTTATGTTACAGTGAAAAGTCAAGGATTCAATTCAAAGGCACAATTCCTTAAAGTAAGATTTTTTTTGAAGTAGCTCTAAATACAAATTTCTGTGTTTTTTTTTTTATTATTATTATTCTTTCCTAGCACCCTTAGGTTTTGTAATTAATATTAATTAGTAGGTAATGGTACATATTTCCTCAGATATTTCATCAGAAGTTGAGTTTACCTGAACTTCTCAGCTCTTCTTTGAATTAAATACAACAGCCTGTTTTTTGAGGGATTTTTTATAACGTTTGTATAGATATATGTGTGCCACATCTGACACTTCCGTGTAAAAAGCAGCTTCAAATATTCTTACTTTTAATTTGTTGATTGGTATATTATAAGCTAAACAACTGCTTAGCCTCAAAATATATATAACTCAGGATACCAGTTTTACTTCTTAAGCAGTATAATTCTTAGGGTATGTATGTGTTGCATTTGCAGCTATTAACCTGTTTCTTCAGTAGTTTGCCCTAATTTTATTACCTCTTGCTGCAGGAGCTATATATTTCCATGCACTGGATTATATTTTCAGTTTGTCAGATTAAAAAAGTAATGATATCAATAGTATCAAAAGAAGTAAGGACTTGGAATATGTTAACTGATTTGATACATAACCTGAGACTTATCATCATTTTAATTTTTAATAATGTGTTTTATTTTACAAAAGTACAATTCATGTTTCTCATAAATTTTTTCAAGTTTACAACAATATAAAATTCCCTGTTTTTTCATTATTAAAGCTCAGTGCACAACTCTGCTATGCTGCATAAAAGTCTGTTAAAACATAGTCCTTATTCTGAGATGCCCATAAAGTTAAGAGGAAAAATATACAACTAATTGTAAGGTTGTCAGTTTAGAATTAGTCTTGCAAGCTCATGGTGGCTAATAGTGAAACTCAGGGAAATTACAAGTTTGACTTAAGTGGCTATCCTTTTCTATCTATCAATGTTTGTGCTTTCAAAAAGTCTGTTTTTTCAAATTTTTCTGCAAAAAAAAAAAAGTCCCTTTACTGGACAGTGTAGAATAGAAAAAAAACTATAGCTACTTTCCATACTTACATGAGGTTATTGGCTTCAGACTATGACAGTTGCTTTTTAGTTTGCCAGAAGATGAGGGCAAAGTAAAATATTCAATCAAAGGGAAAAGGGAAGAAGTAATAAAAGGGAAAGGAATCATGAAATTGTTCAGTTGCTGGTTCACTTTCAGTGGCTTTTGCTTTCATTTTGGACTCTGGAAAAATGGTTAGGCTGCATGTAAAGGTAGTCACTGAGCATTTTTTTCGTTTTTGAAAAACAAACTCTTGCAAAACAATATATGTTAATATGAGGTATATTTATATTATTTCTTAAGCCAGTGCAGGGATATTTTTGCGTAGTTCTTTGTATGTTCCTTGTTCCTTTTTTTCAGATCTAAAGAGATACCAAAGATTAAAAACAATCAAGAGGAGAAAAAATAGTGTACATTAAAATAAAGAAGAAGAATCAATATGGCTATCTACTGAACTATATATTTTTAGATTTCTCTCAGAAGTTTTAACTGATATTATACTTATCAATCAGAGGTATACCTGTGTAGCTATTTACATTTGGAAGAAGTTCAGGTATCAAATTCCCAGGACCAGTAATGAATACTGGCTTACATTATCATAGATAACAAAACAGATGATCTAGTAATTTCAACTGTAAGCTAAAGTAGGCTGTGCTAGCTGTTACATGGCATTGAAGTTAGAAGTATTAAGTACATACACAATTAGTGATAGTGCATGCAGACATAATATTTTCAAAGGCAATCTCAAAAAAAACATTGTCACAATAATTTTTGAACAATGAGGAAACATAAATCCCATAGCAATTAGAAACATTTTCATTATCATATTTTTAATCATTCTTTGATATTCTGGTGAAAGGAGTTTCAAGTCCTTCTACATATCTTTTCACATACTTTATCAGCAAATACGATTGAATGTTTTTGGAACATTTTCTCAAAAGGAGATGTAGATAGAATAATACTCAGTTAATAGCATATTTTATGACTTCAGAACTCATCAGCATATTTCTTTTGATAGTAAATACATTTTAATAAAAATATTCATATTGCAAAAGTTAAATATTCACTTTGGTTTTCTTAATGTCCATTTTTCCCTAGCACTTGTACAAGTGGGAAAGATCGGTTCTCTGAAAGATATTTATATAGCTACTTCATTTTTTTAATCAAATAGATCCTCACAAGGTATTTACAGGTTTTATTTATACACATTCCCTAAAATATGGAATAAAAGAAGAAAGCATAGAATGCAAATGAAGATAGAATATAAAATTGCATATTTTATGGATCTTTGTCATTGTCCTCAAATGACAAAAATTGGTATACTCAGGAATTTACTTTAACTAGAGTAGATGTTTCATTTACTCAAAACATAAGCAAAAGTATTTATGAAGTGTCATAGATTTTAAAGCAATCAGAAGTGCTTCTCAAAATCCATTGCATTAACATTAACATAACATTTTATTTTATTTATATTTTATTTATAACATTTTTATTTATATATATATATATATTATTTATATTTATTTTATTAATAACATTTTCTATGTGAGTAGGAAGGTTCCTCCTTTGCAACATCATGCCTGATAAAAGACACATAATATTTGCAGGAAAATGTGAACTTGTGCCATGTACTGACTGCTGGACTGAAAATCAATTTGAGCCACAATTGTCATAATTATGGTCTATGTCATAACAAGCTGTCATAAATATGTGGCCAAGCTAATAATCCTACTTTGTTTTTAAAAGATAGTTCTTTTTAAAGAAAATAAATCCCTTCTGAAGACTATTTGGAAGCCTCTGACAATGATTATACAGTTGATATGGTCTGATTAGAGACCTGATGAATCTCAGGGTTTACTTCTTTTTTTTCTTCATTTTTCTTTCTAGTCAATATGCTTTGCCAGGCAACTCACTGTTATTCTGAATATCCTGAATAAGAGGAGATTTACTTAAAGAATATGAAAGAAGAATAACTTCATGGAGTCCAAACCAAATAATTAAGAGTCTATCAGATGGAAGAGAATTTGCAGACTTTCGGGCACTTAACAATACAAAAGTACATGCCATGAACAACAAAAAAATGCTGGATTTAAATACAACAATTAGAGAAGATGTTCTCAGACTCTGTTTCAAGAAGTGGAAATGTTTTGTCAGAGATAAAATCATGTCTCTTATGTCTCTTTTTTCTAAGTAAGTTTACCATTGTCAACCTGTACTCCACCCAAATAATATTTTCTTAAGCTATCATAGAAAGCTTGCCTTATGAACAGTCCACAGTAAATTTATAAAACTAGCTGGATGAACAAGTTTTCCTTTAAAGCTATAGTTTAACTTCTATAGGTAAGCTGCTTTAGTTGATTTGTGTCTTTTCCTAAAACTTCTGTATCACAATGCAGAAGCTGACTTTTTTTTTTTAAGGGACACTATTATTTATCAAACAAATGAAGCTGAATGTTGCAATAAATTACAGTTAAGGTTAATATGCACTTTTCAATAATATTTAATTCTCCCTTAGGACTTAAATTATGTATAAATACTCATTTTTTTTGAGTTAAAAAGTGTAAGAACGAATGGAAGCATTAAAAGCAGAATATTACCACTGCTGTCTTTTAAAATTTTAGGGATGCCTGTTAAGCTAGAGGTACAATTTAAAGATGACTACTTCACAGTCAAAGCACTCTGTAATCTCATCATTGTCTGAATCCTGCACAGATAACTGCCAGCTATGATCTGACATATGGGATTACTATGGCAGTCCATATGCTTTGAAACAGTTGGTGTTCAAAAGAAAATTTACAAAGTCAAATAGAATGTGGCCCAGGCAACAAAGCCTAATTACTGGCAGCCACAACAAGCTGCAGGCTCCAACTCAAAATATTTTCCTGTCAGTTTATTTATTTAAACTGAATATTAAACTTTTATTTACAACTCCAAAAATGTACTGACAACATGAACCTGTATTTGCACAATAAGCTTGACTTCTTAGGCTACAGAAGATATGAAGGATAGTTTTGTCTCATTCTGTTTTATTTATCTTATCCATGGTTTATGAAGAAATGATGGTGTAGGTTTGTCAGCTTCATGTGTGATCAAAAAATTAAAATTTTGAAGAAGTATGGGCCAACTTCTAATCTCAAAGCTTAGTGATATTCCAAGCTACCCCATGCTGCAAGCATAAGAGATCTAAGTAATTTCCAGTGATATTTCTGGCTGCCTTTCTTTTTTTTTTTTTTCTTTTCCCCTGACCATCATCTTCTTGCTAAATAGCTCTCTCAGAGCCCTGGAATTGTTCTGACAGACTTTCTTGCTCATTTAAAAGTACGTAATTTATTGTTTTAGTTTGAATCACTGGTACAATTTTGAAGTGAATATCTTGATCATCTCTGCTTACCACATTTAGGTTTGAATTGTGCAGTCTTTTCTGGATAGATCTATTGCAGACATTTACTGTTTAGGAGGGGGTTTGTTTTGTTTTTGCTTTGGTTTTCTTGTTTATTTTCTATTAGAAGATTGCTTTGCATCTATACTGTCTTACAGTGTGTCCTAGAGAGCACCTCTTATGTTCAAAACTGTTTTTTTCTTGGTGAAATAAGGAACAAGCACAAGGTTTCATCCAGAGTAATATCATGCAGACATAAGCTAACTACGTCCTCCAGTTAGCTTTCTCTCCATGTGACTAAGATAGGCAATTGCTGTGAACTTCAAGAAATGACAAATACAGTCTTAGAGCCACAGTAGATGACTTCAAAGTGAACTCGAGTCTTTCCATCTTTGTATTGTACTGCTGAGTAACACAAAAGTTTCCTCAGAGCGGGCAGATTGAAATCCCATCAACACAATTCCCATTAACCTGGAAGATGCAGTGCAAGAAAACTACTAATGAGGATCAGAAACACAGGTTAGATCTAGTCCAAAATAAAAGTTCTTCATGTATTCAGATGTGTTCAGTATCAACTGTTTTATCCTAGAGACTTATTCTACCTTTCTGCTTTCTAAGACAGACATAATCATCCTCCCCAGAGGTCCACCTAGACCGTAGGCACTCCAAAACTCAAATTAATTCCTGCTATCTCAGTCAGCAAACAGCCTTCTTATTCCGAAGTTCAATTACCCTAAATTTCTTTTACAGTAGATAACTACAGAGGCGTGATTCAAGATGATTCAGACACCTGCCTCTCTACTGAGAGTTAGAGGGAGTTTACCTAACTGTGCTCAGCTATATTATC
This sequence comes from Tinamus guttatus, assembly GCF_059628265.1. Classification (NCBI taxonomy): domain Eukaryota; kingdom Metazoa; phylum Chordata; class Aves; order Tinamiformes; family Tinamidae; genus Tinamus; species Tinamus guttatus. The sequence continues at coordinate 697,700 of NW_028289040.1, forward strand.
CACTTTGGTTATATGCCTAAAGTAAGCTGGAAAGAACTCCAGCTAATTAAGACTTATTTGGGGACAATATGGTAGACAGACAAGTACAGTCTTAAAAGAAGGATTATTTAGCTACAAAAACTCTCCAAACACTCAGGAGATGCAAATAATTGAAGTAAGATTAGAAGCACGTTTGAATGTGCTGCAGAGTTGTCAGTGTCTCTCTTCTGAGGCTCTTCTATACAGTATCACTAATTTTACCTATAATGGTAGTGGGTTTTCTATACATGACAGTTCCTCATCTTGTATAAAGTCCCTCCTATGGGATTTCGAGACATGTTCACCCAGATCTTTGAGTGGACAAAAAGTAAACAAGACATATCTCAAGGCAATCAAGGAAAGAAACAGAAAACTTTCAAGTGGATGAACCCATAATCCTGGGTAGTGAAAGGAGAAAATTCAAACTGCAGCACAGACAACTTCTCATCAGCATTTCCTCTCATCTTCCATGAGGTGTCAAGCACTTTTTTGGGTAGTGCAGCTGATAATGCATCATAACACCTTGCGCTCAGAGAAGCATACAGATCCTTGATAGAAATGTGCTCAGGAATCCAAAAATTGAGACTAGTCATATCACACTGCTGCGCCTATGTGCATGAGTAAAGCTGTCCATTACAAATGAAATTTATTTTCCTTACTATCAAAAAAAAGATGACATCCTGTGGCTAAAAAAAAAAAAAAAATCTAAAAAATAATTTCCTAAAAGAAGGCAGTAGTTTGTTTCACAGTGTGAAAATGAAACCAGGCTAGAAGAAAACTACATTGATGAATTAAAAAAGAAGCATCTCGACTAGAAATTATGGAATAAAGAGAGGCTTTGAGTGAACAATTCTAACAGACAGGATATTCCAAAAAAGTCAAAGAATGTCTTCAGTCTCCAGTTTCAACAGCACTCTTATAAAAACAAGCAAGTCAGGAGGAGGAAGACAAATGCAGCTCTGAGTACAATAATGTGGCCAAGGATGACCTGAAGGAGAAACTGGAGAGACTAGAATTAATAGCAGTCTGACTGATGAACGACAGTTGTTAAAATAGAGCACAGTATGTTATAAAGAGTCACCCCTTATCTCCCTATTCTAAAATATGAGGAGAGCTTCTCTTAGATCTATATTTTTTCAAATCCAGAACCCTGTTTCTTGGCATTTTATGCAATATTTAAAAAAATAAACAAATTTACCTTGCAACCTCCTTGAGAAATAGGGTATATCAATTAAAATAGGAAAACACATAGTTTGCCAGGATCTGGAATAACTATGCGTGTAATGGGAAAGCAAGTTCATATGGTAATTTTTTTAAACCAACTTCTCAGACTTCATATGCGGCAGACTTATAACAGGAGAAAAATGTGGCCTAGGGACATGTAAATAACTCCACATGTAAGCAGTTATTTACAGCTAGGTTCAGTAAGCCTGCAGCAGGTTTCAGAGTATGTGGCAGTGCCAGGCAGCTGAAGTAGTATCAGCAGTTTTCTCGCAAAAAAAAAAAAAAAAAAAAAAAAGCATGGAAATGTACATTCCTCCTCTGTGCCTGATCAGTCAGAAATATATGACTTTGCAGATGCAGGAGAAGATACAACTCTGAAAAGCACCAAAATCTTTTTTTTTTTTTTTCCCCTAATATGTCTCAGAAGAACCAAGGGAGCAACAATAAGAAAGAAATATGTATTTTTCTCATGAGTAATTAGAGGATACTGGCACTGAAGACTCTATGTGTTTGAAAGGGATTTCTATTTTTAGCTCATACCAAGGATAGGTCTGGCTAATGGCTGTTATTTTTTTAAAGACCAGCATTCTGGTCTTTGTGCACAATCAGACCAGTCAGTTTATTCACACTTTCATTTTTTTGCAACAAACATCATCAAAATGAATTCCAAGCTAATAACAATTTTACATAAGTTTTTCTATAAGATAGCATAAAAAGAAGAAAATAAAGAAAAAGTCTGAGGAGAGACACAAAGCCTGGTGGTGATAGGGTTAACTTTGGAATTATTTCAGATGCCTGCATTAGAAGTGGTAATACACATCATTATTGTATTTGTTCTGGAGATCAAATGTTTGTGGGGATCTACCAGGTCATCTATACCACAGATCAGAAAATTTTTTTCTGCCTAGATGCGATCAATAAAATCTTTTGGTATACTTTGGCATTACTCCACAGTAGGGTTTCTAGCAGCTAAAAATGACACAAAAGTGTAATTTCTAGAGGAATTCTCAAAAATTCTTGTTTTCTTTAGCCTCATTTTTATCCAGTTTTGTTTATTCTTTCATTAATTGGTCTGGTTTTCCAATCATCTAGAGTGGGGAAGGTATGTATTTAGAGATCAAACAGTAAAGACAGCTGGAAGAAATCCTGAAGAAATGACCAGAAAAGGAAGGGCTGAGGAATCCCTTAAGTTACTTAAGAGAAAAATTATGCATGATAGTACCTGGAAAGATAAGGATGTTATAAGAACAGGTTCTTACAAACATTGATTATATAAATTAAATGTTGAACTATTCTTGACAAGGTGGAATAGGAAACATCCAACAATAGGAAAAATCCAACAAGGATTTGTATACCCCTATGTTTAAATATGTTCTACATTTATCTGATGTATTATTATGGGCAGCACACACTAAAAATAGCCTTAACCGTGAGATTGCTGATAAGCCTATGAGAACCTAATTTTAGATTGCTGGAACACTTGTACTTAATGAAAAAGATTAGTAGAGTATATACAACAGGAACACAAACTACAGTGTGCCATGTTTGCCTGCATACTATTTATCATGTCTGTCATTCTACCTTAATGTCTAGGGTATACAAAATAAAGTAATTTTCTGCTTTGGAGCACTACTGAGTATGAAAAACGATTTTGTTTTCTATATTAGACTTGCTTGCTATAAGAAGATTCTTCTTCTTTTGAAAACTAATGAGTAAAATCATCAACGCAAGTCTCCATTTTATTGATATGCTTAAATTAATCATTAACAAAAAAAACAAGAGATTCCAAAATTCTATCACCCCCAATTAAAGTTCATATGCCATAAGCAAATTAGTTTACATATATACATAAAATCATACTTTTTAATTGTGTTAATATGATTAACTCTCAAAACTCTATTGACATTAGATCAGCTGCCTGATCCTATGCAGCTAAGAATGCAGGTCTCGTTCTTTTCTCATGATGAATAAAACCTCATAAAATATTAATAATAAAAACAATAATTGGCTAATATTTCCACAATGAACCAGCTTCACCTGGAAATTCCTGACACTTTTGGGTCCAAATAGAGAACAGAAAAAGCATTATGTTTTTAAAATATATTGCCATAGAACAAACAGAACCTCAAACTGCGTAATGGTAGAGAACTCAAGTAAAAGACCTTTAAGTTCTCTCTATTAAGTATCTGCAGGGGTTGGCAGTCTTTCCAAATGATCTGTGGCTTTTGAGGTAGTCACAAATTTCAGTTCCACTTGACCTGCTTTACAGACATAAAAGTCACATGTCTTAGTCATATGGGTCAGTCATATGTCTTAGAAACTTTCCTGCAACCAGATTTACTTTTTGACCCAAGTATTAGCTCCTGGTTTCTCCCTATCACATCAAAGTATTCTTAACCTGGTAAGGTTGTGTTTGTACTAAAAGATTATACCTACTCGGGACAGTTCTATGACACTGCTTTGCATAGCATAACTTCTACCTAAACTGTTATTCTGCAAAATAGGAAACACCTGTTGGGAGAAGCTCCTGACCTGTGCTAATGCATACATGGAACTTGCTTTGGAGAGTGCAGGTCAGCATAAGCCAAACCTGCCACAAGGATGGTATTTACTATGTAACAACATAGACAGTTAGCTCCCAAAGCTCAGGAGCATTTCTTTGAGGGAATGAAATGCCAAAACATTATATGGAGTGCTCTGCAGACATACATAGACATCATGAACAAAAGCAATACTGTGTCGTTTACAATTTTTAGACCATAAGGACTGTCTGTAAACTTACATCCAAGTGTAATGAATGTAGAAAGATAGTGAGCAGAGGGCGGTTTCCCATTTCATAGGGCAAGGGTTAGGGTGAGTAACGCAAACAGAGAAAGACAAAAGGTACTTGAAGAGACATGTAAGCTTGCCAAAGAATAAGTTTCATTGTGCTTTTGTTTAAAAAAGTAATCTAACTACATGACGAGCCAGAAAGAGCATCTGATGAAAGTTTAAAACCTGTGATATTTTCATAGTCTTCAGTCTTTCTTTTTTTTTTTTTTGGGGGGGGGGGGTCATTGCATGGTAGAAATTTTCTTTTCCTCTCATATTCCTGTTGTGAGTAGGGAAATGGACCAAGGAGAAGGGTTGAGAGAGAAATATGGAGAAAGCCTAGACTTTCGAAAATATTATGCACTAACTGAGCTAATGGCAACATCAAGAAAGAAGATTTTTCAGTTTTGCATAGGCCTTAATAAGACCCAGGAAGAGAGTATGCGGCAAGACAAAAAAAAATGTTGAAAATGGAATCCTGAAAACCACATGAACCATGTCAGCACATTGGCCAGCTGGAACATCAAGCTGACAATTAACAATCACTGACTTAACACTGTCAGACATCAATATTGGCAGAAAACAACATAGGGAAAAATTACCCACACGTCAAGGTGCGGGATAAACTGCTAATTAGGAAGACAGAATTCGTGAAACAGCTGGAGAAAAATGGGCAGTACAATTAAACAAGTTAGTGTGGAGTGCTTCATAAGCTTAGGAGCTAACAAGCAAATTGGGTCACTAAAGAACACGCTTGACTCAAAGCTTTCAAATACCTCTAGTTTATATTATTTCAGTCCTCCAAAATAATAGTCATGACATATCAAACATTGTAAAGCCATCAATTTCTACAGAGATTACTTTTTTAAACTCTACAGGCCTACTGCCAGCAGCTAGGCAAAGCTCCCCGCTCCTTTCGCTGTAACCAATTATCTGTAGGATTCGCTGTACAAGCACCCCTGCCTAAAAGTCCAAACTGAGTGGGCACAAATGCTTACACCTTCTGCTCATCAGCGTGATTTCAATTATTTGCTGTTATAAGGATCGAGTTTTCTTTAAGCTCTCACTGAGTCCATGAGGGCCCTGCTTCGGACTGGAAACAGATGATAAATTGCAAATTTTGGGAGATCCAGACCTCTTAAAGGGCGAGAACTCTCCAACAGAATGGAACATATGCACAAAACTCTTCAGGTATCATAACTAGCATCCTATCCAGAAAGTGATTATCCTAGCTGCAAAGACATAGCAATTCTGGAAGAGATTAAAGACAGAAAATTTGTAACAGAGTTTATTTTGTTATTGAGTAAAGTACCAGCAAATGGTAATAGAATGATGTGCAGGAAAAAAAAAAAAAAAAAAGCAGTTATCATTAATAACTGATCTCTATAGCACAAAATCTTTCAGACAGCCATAGGTTTGCTCAAGGCTACAGATGTTTGTCACAAACAGATGTGATGAAGAGCAGACATCCAAAGCCTACTAACTGAAGAGGGTAACGCCAAAAGAGGGTTTTTAGGCTCAAGGAGCAGTCACACCAGTACCTCTCAAACCATTATTGCAGGGGGATGGTGCATTAGTGATGAGTCTACTTGGTTCGGGATGTATAGGGAAAAATATATATATATATATCAGGATAATCACACAATCAAACAATCCTAATGATTTAAATTGGTCCTCGAGAGAGAAAAGAGTTTGCCATTGCCTAGCTAACACAGAACAAACACTTTCAGGAAGCGTATTTTATTTCCAAAAATGATTTTTTTTTTCCATTCAGGATTGCTGTCCTTAAAAAACAAAACAAAACCCAACTATTTAAGTTTGTTTGTCTGCCTGAGCTTAAGACTAGCTCTGATTTTGTCAGTAAATTAAACCTTTCTGTATGAAGTGACAGAAATGACTCTAAATATTGTGAACAGAATCTCTATCTAAAAAAGTTCAAATTCCCTTTTTTAATCTTACTGAGTTTTTGGCCTAACTGGTCATAAGGAGATACACAATTGTATCACAATTGTAAGAGGCATTGTGTAAAAAGTATTTAATTAGGTAGAAATTTTCCACCTTTCTCTTTGATTGAATATTCCCCTGTTCTTTGCTTTATTCATGACCTTGACATGTTCAAAGACTTATGAGAAATTAATGAGATGTGACTTTTCTTTGCAGAATTCATAGAATTAAACAGCACTTTATGGTGTTAACTCAGATACTTTAGTATTCTTTTCAATTTATTACTATTTATTTTGTAATTATTTCAAAATGAAACCAGAAGCCCCAAGGAAGCTCTGGCTTGAAAACAATAGCAACAGAGGTCATTATGAATATGCATTTCTAGCTCTCTCTCTTTGTGCTAGAACTCCACTGATAATTGAATCCATCTCTAGAATTTTGCCATAATAATCAGTTTGACAGTTTTCAGATATCCAAGAAACAGCTTTTCCTTGCATCCCATGATAGATATAGGAACATCCTTGCATTTCTATGAGAGATTTATATTATTCTAAAAACTAAGTAAAAGATATCTACAGTTGCAAACATAAAAAAGTGTCAAAATTCAGAGGTGCAGGAATTAGCTGTGGAAAAAAAGATATGTTAAAAATTTATCAAGAATATCAGAATTTAGTATTTCAGTATTTTTAGCTTAAGCAAACAGACGACTGCACTATGCATTTCCCTGTTGCAACATCTTATAGATGTTGTAATTCTCCCGTCAGTCACTTTCTCCGAAAAGATTTTATTTCTCATAGCATGTCTTCTGACTGGTTACATTTATGTATAATAAAATAATTGGTTGCAGCCATTCAGGGAAGGAAACTATGTCATTCTCACATAAATCTATTCACTAACATATATACATTCACAAATATATGTTGCTAACAAAAAGTCCCTACTTGCAATTCAGATACATTTGGCATTAACTGAAAAAGAAAAGATATTAGAAAAGATATTGCAAATTTGCAGTACTTCTCAGATTTAACCGAATCAGATACAACAAGAATTTCTGCATTCTGAGAAATATGTATACAGACTTTCTAGTCCAAAACCATAAAAATGTTTTGTTAATTATTTCAGTTACAGAACATATGTCAAAATAATTATTGTTGTTCATAACTTTTGAGTTACTTTATGTTTTACATTTTTGTTTCTGTAATAGCAATGCATCAATGACATTTAGATTATGCCATAACACAATAACATACTTTGGTCCTTTGACCATAGTTTCAAAAGTCTGCCCTATTGCTTGTTTAGTATTAGCTGAAGAATTTTATTTTGTTCTCCAGAAATGTCTCATTTCTTTCTGGTACTGTACTGCTAGGGCCATTGATGCTTAGTCCTGTCCATTAGAACATACAGCACTAATCCTGCTGCACAAATGAGAGGAGTGTACATCTGGGAATTGCATTACTATCAGTACTAAAAAAGCATAAAGTATCATTTTTAATATATATGTGCTTAAACTAGAACCACTTGCAGCTGTAATGACAAATGAGTAGATTTCAATTTTATCCTATTCAAGATTATTGTCCAAACTTTCAGTCAGGGCACATCAGCCAGTATTCATACTGAGTGACCTGATGTCCCTACTTGTTGCATTGATCAAGAAACTGACAGAAACAATCAGTTTGAATTTTAAGTTCAGTTATATTATAGAAAAGCAATTACAAACTATGACAGTTTTTGGCTCTAGATTTGTGGGTTTTCTGCCAAGTATGCAATCACAAGAAATAGCATAATTAGTCTTAAAATGTACACTTGCCAAGTGTATTACCATATGAAAGTGCATTCTTTGTTTATATATTTCTTTTTTTTTTACTAAAGCTAAGCTATAAACCCAAAATCTGTAGCAGCTCTGATAAGGTAAATTGCTCGTGCATTATATATAATCTCAGTCATTTGATTTAGGCAGATGATATGAAAAAGTTTTACAAAATAGTCAGAAGTTAAGTTACAAAATCTCCAACGAAGACTAGGTTAACTCTTTAAGAATAGTAGATTTTGTTAAAACGATAACAAAACAAAGTAAAAATTGTTTCATGTAACAATATTATTACACTGAGTTTATTTAATATATCTTTTCTAGTCTGTGACTTAACCAAAATTATAGACATCTTATGTCATATCAGCTTAGTTCACAGAATATGAGTACAAGTTTTCTTCATTTTTATATATATTCCTGCACATTCCTACACCAGTGAAAGATGCAGACTCATGGGAGTATGCATACAAGATCATGGCCCTCACTACAGAAATGTGTGAAGATATAAAAAAGAGTGTACATTTAAGGAAACAATAAAATAACCCCAAACCTCAATAATATAAACTATCTCTTCTTTTAATACAGATCCTGGCAATTTATGCCCTAAGTTTTAAAACTGCTCTTCTTACATGCTACATTTTCTGCTTGTGAACTGCATGAATATGTTGTCCTACAGAGGGCACATTTCTTTCGCTTCTGCTTGCAGTTTAAGTCTTGTTTTATACTGAAGTCAATTTAATTTTAAAATATTTGACTCCCATTTGCAATCAAGTTATAATTAGCCGCAACATAATAAGTGGCATTTACAGATAGCAACCAGCAAATCTTTGCTTGTATGAAAGTGTGCTTTTTTAGTTATGCTATCACCCCTTGGTGATAAGGGGGATATCAGAAATAGCCTTTGTTTGCTTGATTGTTTGTTTCTTTGTTTTCATTACAAGGCCTTTGTGCTACTCAGTCTGTGAACGAATAAATTGGATAATTAAACAGAACTTCTGTAATATTGTGTATTTTAAATTTCAGCCCTAAATGGAGACAGTTCACTTATTGGTTATGAACAAAAACTACAATGATACGCACTTGATATGAAACCCATCTAAGTTCTGGATAAGGATACATGACTATTTTTCAGAAACATTTAACCCTACAGTGACCTGTAAGATCTTATAGGATTCCTTTACCTGGAATTTGACTTCAGAAATGCCAGTTTGGAAGGAAAAAAAAAAAAAAAAAAGGGCATCTCATTTGAAGTATCATCTGGATTTAAGTAGATAGGCAACTTGGTTCTGACTTACACTGAGGCGGAACGATACTTAATTTCAGCCCAAGACTTCTGGAAAAATCTGAAAAAGGTAAATAATGTTGTGTCTTTATAGTTGCTGAAAGACTGAAGAAACAGCAGATTGGGATTAACACCTGATATGATAGTACCTCTATTTCTCTGTCTTTTGTGCACTGCAAGTTTCCTGAATGAACAGGATGAATCAGAGACAGTTTGAAAAGAAAGGCCAAGTCCATCAAACATGAAAAAAACCCTTCTCCCTTCACCTCACTGAGCTGAACTCCTCACATCCTGCCCTACTTTGTGTGCTTCAACTTCTTTCTGTGTGTTGGCAGGAGATCTTGTGTGATTTCTCTGAGAAAATATCTGAAAAACAGAAAGTTCCACTTATTTCTACTGCATTAATGTTTCATTGAATAGTTCATGAAGGAGCCAGATGAGCACAATATTTAGGGAGAGAGAGAGCAAGTGGAAACACCTAGATAAATTGAGGACGAAGCATTACTATCTTTATGAAAATACTAAACTTTTGGATCTGCTCTGCTGCTGAGTTGCATCTTCAGCTTCAAGTCAGGGAGAGGAAGTCATCTGAATCTCTGTGTTTGAGAAAACTGTGATGTACTTAAGTTTGTGTTAGGCTAATAAGGACCTTGGTCTCCCTCTTCCTGTATGAACACTTGATTGGTATATGTAAAGTCGGTGTCACCTTTTCTTTTTGTTAGGCATCAAAAGAGAGGTCCAGCCTATTATCATTTTTGCTAAATTTACTACATTTTTTATCCAAGGAGGTTTGTTCCTCCTTTGGAAGCATTAGAACATATAGCTGTGCACTGCAAATCCACATGCTATGCTCATTCTAGTCAGGCTCTCTTAAGCTAAAGGATTGCTTGGCTTTTTTTTTCAGTCCCTTCTAGGTCCCTGTTCTTCCCCTGTAAAGCATGAAATCTGTATAAGCCCTGCCATCATTTATATGCAGTGTCTTCTTACCGACAGCAGATCATAATTAATTTTTCATCTTTAATGAGAAGATAAACACCAGAAAACATTATTTTGATATTCGTACTTCATCTAACTTTTATGTCTCCAAATTGAGCTAGGATACTTTCATGTGATGCTCAGAATATGATGTTTCCTTCTCAACACCAATTGAAATTTGTACCTTGGAGTGCATCTATACAATGAGCTGTTTAGATGTATGTGACATGAAGGATGTTGCTGGTGCATTAGATGTTACCAGCTTCCCAGTTCTGGAGCAATGAGCTCATATAACATTTTAGACCACCTGAAATGTTCAGTAATGCTTAGAGCAAATGTCTGCCTTAGAAACCCAAGTATGTCTTACATCTGCTATTCATTTCATGTCTCTATCAGCTATATTATGAAGTGCTCTGCAGTGATTGCATTACAGTAACCATAAGAAATAAAGCAATTTTCTGATTGATTCAGCTTATCTCTACTGGAGAAATCAGGCTATGCTAATGATACAGCTGCCAGACTGAATTCTTGCCAGACTATTACGACGACTTATTCATTTCACATACCTAACTCACTTGATAACTCATATTATCATTGTATTCTTAGATAATCAAATTATTCCCTATTTGCTGCAGGGCCAGGGAAAAAAAAATAGGAGAAATTATTATAACTTGAAAAAGCAAGAGAGGATGCAGAGAACCTCTCAGCAGCCTATAATATTGTCAGTTTTCCAGGATTGAACACAGGAATAAGATGGAGAGAGAGGCTTTGAAAAAATATTTCCTATTGACTATACAAAATAGGTAGGCACCCCAGGTATAAGGGGAGAGTTTGCTTGTTCATTTTTGTCCTGATTACTTATATGTACAAGTAATATTGTAAACTGGACTCTCTAAAATTTTCATTATTTAAGATGGAAATGTATGGCAGTTTCTCATCAATATTTCATCACTCATCTTCTGAAAAATAAATGAACAAGGAGATCTCATGAAGTTTTATAAATTAATTTTTGTGAAACTAACATGCTCTGCATCTTCAAGAAGATACCTTTTGTTACTATCATATATAGCTTTAAATTTGCAGGAGGAATAACAGTAAATAAGACAAAACTCAAGGAAGAGTAGATTATCTGGCAAAACTACTCAGAAGCATCTGCTTTTTTCTCCGTAAGTGGTTGTTTAATCAGAAAAACAATTCAGTCATCCCAAAAGTTTCCCAGCTTCTTTCCAAACATGTTCTTGGTAACATTAAAGAATAGAAATCAAGGTAGATATATGTGTATATATTTTTTTTCTCTTCGAGAGGAATATGAATATGAATCCCACATAAGGAGACAGAAACAAGGAGAAAAGAAAGGCTGCATGGATAAATGGCAACAGTTGACAAATTAAGATTTGAGATTTTAAGATTTACGCTCTGCTCATCATGTGAATATTATCATAAACTCTTAGATTATCACAGAAAATTATTCTGCTGCCCACCACAATAACATACTTTCTACCCAAAACCATTCAATAAATTAGTTGTGCCAAAACCATTCAATAAATTATTTTCATGCATATATCCTGCAAAATATCAATAAAAACATATTGAAACTCAAAACCAATGCAGGTTGCATGTGTGACCAGGGAGAAGTTACCCAGGAACCAGCCTTCTCTTGAAAATATAAGTTTTGTTGATCCCTTCCAGCCTGATACCTCTCTACCTTCTCATAGTTTGTTTTACTTAGCTTACACTGTTCTCTATTGCTCTTCCTATTAAAGAATTAAGGAACTTAAAAATAATTGTCAAGAGAGAGGGTTTATTTAAGCATGTGACTTATCCAAGATTTGTGAGAGGCTTACTTTAAGAAAGCTTGTCTCTTAATGAGGTTCAGGATAGATACAGGGATATATGGACGGATAGCACCCTGAAAATGTGCTATTAAAAAACCTGAAAAGCTGAAAACTGGATAGGTATACAGGTTTATTGAAAATGTACTTAGGTCAGAGGTTTTAACAGTCAAATCTGGTAAACACATAATTTTTACAACCTAGCAAATATACTGCTGAGAGTTATGGCAAGGTTTCAGCATTGTGGGTCTTCTTGGCTTTTACATCTCTGAATTCTTGCATTTCTTCTTGTCCATCACTTGCACTCCTTTTTGTGCATATAGACATCACAGACATCAGTTCTTTGCTTGGAAAGCAAAGGAGGGTGGTCCCCTTTATTTGTATGTCAAGAAGCTATCCATGCCATGCTCTAAAAATTCTTCTATATAAGTTACTATACCATAAAATTATCCACACAGTTTCACCATCTGGGTTTCCAGTATTAACCATAGGTTAATTAATCTAAGCAATTTGGTGCTTCTGTTTACACTGTGGAAAACCTATGACAAATGAAATAACTGTGAAGACTGTGAATTCTGTTCTGTATACTGAAAACTACAAGCTTTCAAGTTTTTTTTTTTTCTCTTTTATCAGGTTTATATTCTAAAGAAGTATACATGAGAGTACAGGCTTTTTTACTGTATTTTGGCTGATTTTTTATTTTCTTTCTTTTTTTTTAATAAATAAGATCTGCAGAACTGTTTTCTCCTATGAGATTATGTATTTTTTTGGAGTAGATCATACTATGTTGTGCTATTCCTTTATTATTCTGAATATTATGGATGAGAAGATGACCTTTGCCACTGGATTTAGATATGCTAGCATGCTGATTTCATTAGGAAAACCTAATATTTTGAGATGTTTCAAAATTCTTTTCAATATCTTTTTTCAAGTAACTGAGTAGGTAAAATGTTTCCAGATATGAAAAAAGCAATCATTCAGAAAAGAAAAAAAAAACTTGCAATAGATTACACTGAAAAAAACAGATGAAATAAGAAAAATGGTTTGAATAACAAAATTTCATCACGTAGAAAAACATGAACATATTAGTGCAATTAGAATTCTCACAGTCATTTAGTGTCTTCTTCAGATACATTAAGTATTCAATTTTTATGCACATTTTGCACAAATTATCTTCATTATTGAAACACCTGTAGGAAAGTCAAGTAAATGCATTTCATTTTGGAAACACTCGTATAAACACGAGTGAATACAGGTAAATATATAGTTTCTACAACTCAGAAAGTAGGCAAAAACCTGAATTTTCTCTTCTTGCTAGCAAGTGCTGAAAAAATCTTTCTATAGCCTGAAGCAGAACAGGAATTTAGAGCAATATATTTTGTTGTTTAAACATAAATAAAGATTCTAAATAGTCACTGCACTGAAATTCTGAATTAGGCTTCATTATAGGCACCAATAGATTTTGTTGAGGAAGAGACTTTTTAACTGTGACCAGTTCTGACATGTTTCATGTAGGTCACTGACAGAAGATGGCATTCTCTATTCTAATTTATAAACTTTTTTAAAAAGACTCTCACATAAAATCCTACATAAAAAGTAATCCCTGAAGTTAAATGGAGGGTGGACAGCAGCATATCAGACTAGATTTACCAAGGGTTTAACAGACTTTCTGTATTTCCCCTTTCATTTACTACTAATGGTTATGGAAGATAGCTTGCCACAATTCCAGGTCCATGCACCTTTTCCTAGCTCAGCTGCTGGTGATGGAAGAGTGACCTGTGAATATATATATATAATGCCTCTTTCCTGTAGTGAGGACCACTGCTGTATTATTCCTCTACTGAGGGAAATGTCTTTTTTTTTTTTTTTTTTTTTTTTAATTCCCTATGGTTACATATTCCTTAGTATGTAGACATTCATATATTTTCATTAGGTTTGCATAAATCTCTCCCATATCTCTCTTTCTGTTATGCACTAGTGAGCCTTGAAGGACATCCCCTGAACAACTAATAATATTTTCCCTTTCAAAATGCTTAGCGCATTTGAGATATTAAAGTGAAAGGTCTCACTGAAATGATACTGCTTTGAAATTATTCATTTCCTGCATTTTAATTTTTAGATGCACATGTCCTCTAAGAAGCAACTTTCTGCAGAATTCTTTATCAGGTATCCTTAACACACTCCAAGTTTAATCATTTCAATTATGGCTTCTTGAAGGAAAAGATGAGTGCATGTATAATACTTCATTACGATATTGATCTGCAACAACTTCATTCAACCATAGAGAAAGTAATCTGATCTACTCTTATCCGCTTACTGCCTCAGGCAGCATGCATAGAAGTACACAGGTTCACAGGCCACTTTGGTGATATCCTTAAAGGCAGAAAAGGCTGAAAATTAGTATTCTAATACTTAAAACAGATATTCTATCCACATAACAGTAATTCTTTAAGGATTACTACCAACACTGCATTTGAGAATTTAGAGAGGAAACCAGACTAGAATACACCAGAGTATAGCTGAAGACTAGGATTTAAATGTAACGCTTGAATTAAATAGTGTAAAAGTCTTAAAGACCACAGTCTTCTCATCAGATAGGTATCATTTCAGGAAGCAGACCACTTTGCAAGTAATTTTTTGCAGTGTTTAAGTGTCTGCCATCCAAATACTGTGTTTTTTTTTTCCTGTTCTCTGGACACAGTACAATTCTGTAGATATATCTGAAATTAAGAAATTCTGTATGCCAGTTGGTTTCCATAGACTAATAATTTATGCATAGATACCTTTCTGGAGGTTGAACTGAATTCCACTTGCCATGCAGGCTGTGGGAACTAAAGTCCAGCCAAACTAGGAAAATTTAGGAAACTAGTACCATTTCAGAGACATTGGAGGAGCTAAGATGTGGAACAGGCAGCATGACAGCCGTATCCTTTTAGAACTGAAGCTAAATATCAGCTGCAATACAGTATGGCATCTCAAATGATACTACAGACCTGGGCTTAGGCTATTGCCCTATTACAGCTGCATTATTTTACTTATTTTATTAATTATGAATTATGATTTTATGAAGCTTTATTTTTCCTTCATCTCACCTTTCTAGAAAGTGCACATCTTTGCCATTGTTTCCTATTGTATAACCAGGCCTTTAAAAATCCTATACGAGCTAGAGACAAAACTTTCTCAGCTGAGAGGATATGAAAATTTAAAACTAGGAAATGATCTCTTGTAGATTAGCTGAATCCAAAAAGAATATTTTCAGAATTTGCCTGGTCATTTTTATCTGAACATGTTTGGTTGCTTACTTGGTTCTTCCATTTCCTGATGCATAAACTTTTTAGCAAATACAATGTCTTATAACTTATGATATCATAGAGTTATCTGAAGTCTTTCCTATTGCTATTTTTTCCACTTGGATCACACTGATACCCAAAATGAAAAGTAACAAAAAAGTGATAAGTAACAGGAATGACTCTTGTTCTATGAAAAGAATGCACATCCGTACTAGCATGAGTTTATACAACACTTCTTTTTGATTGTCTTACATGCTGGAGCCAATTTTATTTTCTAAAGGATTAATACTAATGTGAATGTTCAACATTAATTTTGATTTACAAATACTGAAATTAGAAATTGAAATATCCCCTGTTCTTCATGATGAACATGGTAAAGCTACTTTTACCTTTGGTAAATGGTATATTATGAAAATGACACACTTCCTATAATATGAATTATGCATTACAAGGTACAAGCTACACTAGATCAATTCAGATAGTTTGACATTCATAGAGGATTGACATTTAGATTACAGTAAAAACTTATTCTTGCAGTAGAAAAAGTCCAATAGATAGCAAGAGTTATATTTGTGTTAGAGTACCTCACTAATGTGAGATTGTTTTTCACATCAAGTATGTAAAACACTATCTCTTTTTTTAAATTTGGAATTTTACACAAAGGCATTTTTTTTTTCTTCTGAAGCCAGAGTCAATAATAGCCATGCTTTCCCAGAAATCTACACAATTTTTAAATGTACTATAAGACTCTTCAATTAGATATACTCTTTTTATGCCTTTTTTAAAATAGACGTTACAGGAGAATATGGTCATCTTGAAAAAAACAAAATGTCTATTGTACTTCAAAGTAGTTTTCATATAAAACTTCAGAAAGTGAGTGTGAAAAAACACTACTGGTTACAGATGGGCTCTTTCGCACAGATAACGTACATATCTTGAGAATATTCTTCTGTATGATGTTTGTTATGTTGCACAATCTTCTACAGAGAAAGAAAACCAACAAAATTATGCAGTTCAAAATGTGATAGTAAAAATTCTGGGCTAGAGAATACTTTCATGAAATAGGGAAGTTTTTTTTTTATTTCTTTTTTCTTTTTAGTCTAATGCCACATCTGTCTGGGGGAAAAAAAAAAAAAGTGATCTTTTGACAAGCTCTCCTCAGCTGACCAAAGGACTGGACTGATCAGTTAGTCCTTGTTGTCATCTTATAGGAAGAGAGAGAAAGATTTCTTTGAAAATGTCATGGGTAATATCAATAGGATCTGGAATAAACTCTCTCTGTTCTCAAGTTTTGGACGGGACGTATAAATGACTGATATGGTGAGTGGTGATGATAGAGTAGAGCATATTTAGGGTGTGTTGTAAGAGATCTATTTTAAAAAAACAAGCAAACCTATTTCTCAAATACTACTTTCCTTTGCTGTATGCAAAGAAACTTGCAGTAGTTAACATTTTTGGCAGCCTGTTGAGAAATTTCATGTATAGAGACTGTTTCAGTTATCTTTTACTCTGAACACATGTGCAAACAAAAAGTTCACAACTCTAGGGAGAGAGCTTGGAACTTAACTTGCTTATTGTTGCTTTTCTGGTTTTTTTTGTTCGTTTGTTTGTGGACTTTCTTTTTTTTGATTGTATTATTACATCTGTAAGTGTGAAATAGAACAAAGTCCAAATAAAATGTCTTTAGACAGGACTGGGTTGCTATCCTGAATTAAACTGTTCTATCAATTGATATTTTCTCTTCGACCGCATTTTAGTTATTTCCACACTTGATAGTTACACTCATCTGTTCCTGATATCCCATCCCTACTTTGGAAAACTCTTGATATGGTCTCAAACAAATTATGCAACTTTTTTTCCCTGTAGATGCCATCCCCAAATAACTGAAAGATCCTCCCCCTTTCCAAAAAGAAATAGAGCAATCCAGCAGCTACAGGATCTGCTCATCAGGCAATATTCATAGAAAAATCATCTTTTTTTTTTTTTTTCCAAACTCAAACATTTTTTTCATGTGTCTCCTCAATTTCCCACAACAGTTTGGCGTTGAAAGCATTTAAATGACTATAAAAATCCATTAGGTAAACCAGCTAGCATGACACTCAGCAGATTGAAGGCACAGTTTATGTTAATCAAATGAGCCTTGGATAACTAATGGAATGAAAACAGCTAAGAAAAGTTACCACCCATAAATGCCACAGATTCTGCCATGCATGTTTTTTTTTATTATTATTATTAGACTTGCAGCTTTTAGGATATACAGTCAAAGAAAAAAAAACGCACTTATGTTTCTCAAATATTTCTTCATCAGGGGAAAAAAGAAGAAGGAAAAAAAAAAGTAGTCTCTCTGTATTTCTCTGTATTGTAGGACTTCCATGATTTCATTTGAAATAGTTTGTGGACATGTACTGTTTTCTGTGTGTGCGTTATCATTGTGTAACACTAAGATACCTATTAATGTGAGGATTGTTTAAACTAACTAAGCTAAACTAAATTAAACTAAATATTGTTTATCTTCCACAGGGAAATGATTATTTACCCATGGTCTGCATAAAAATCCCTAGTTACCTATCAGATGAGCAGCTAAGACCAAGTGGTTTCACCAGTGCCTGGAACTAGATTAGTATGAAAAAGACAGATAATTTTGTTCCGTGCATGAAAAAAGGGAGGAGACAGTCACTAAATCTGAGGATATAAGTCAAAACTGCACAAGAATGTATGTTGCTACCTAGGATTTTTTTTTTTCATCTACCTGCCCATTGCCTTAAAACAATAGCACTTTTAAATCTTTATCCTGGTTTGTCACCAGTGTATCAGACTAATGAGCCGTATGATGTAGGGGAAGTAGTATAGCATTTCATAATCAGTGTATGAAAAAGAAAAAGGGAGGAGAATGCAGTAACAGCATATTTGGAGAATTTATGGTGCAGGGCAGTGAACTAGAAAAGATAAGAGAAACTACCTAGTCAAAGAAGAGGTGTTACTCACCTTAGCGGACTTCATTAGCTCTACCCATGAATAGCGAGACATCATAATGTGTTACAGAGACTCACTGATTATTTTTTATCATTACTTTATGCCTACAGTGTATTATACTGATAGGAGAAGTAAAATATTTTTCATGCTGCAAGGAAATTAAAATATCTAAGCAATGTTTCTATATTAATTCTTTTTCCTTGTGGCAAAAAGAAAAGATTTGAAAAGCAATGTATCCCTAAACAGCTGTTAGTCTGCCTGGTAATAAAGAGCAGAGAATAGCTGTTGTGCAAAATGAAGTGTCCACAGTACAATAATTCAGAACAGCTTGTTACATCACATTGGTCACAAGGCTAATAAAATAGAAAGATGGAAAACCAAACTCCTATCAAATCAAATCAACTATTGATAAATCCCACAAACTGTGCTATCACTAAATCCTACTAACAAGGGGAGTAAGAAACAAAACAATAAGCGATTTATGAAGTATTAAATGATTAAATGATTTTTTTCCCTCGGACCTGGAATCCCTTACTTGTTCTCTTTTCCATCCTTATCTATTACGATCAATGTGTATTATGGTCTTAGCTTGGTCTACATTGCACCTTTTTTTTCCCCTCTTGACTTTTTTGTTGTTGTTGCTTTCTAAAACAAAATGTGCAGCATATTAGTCATATCTATTCCATGGATATGAGTGCAGGAGAAGCTTAAAGGACATGTATATATACACACTTATAACTGTATATCTACAAATATATATACCTATAACTTTATTAACATGACAATGCAGAAGAATGCCAAGAAGTTTGTGTCTTTCAATTTTTCTAGCAACAAAATCGGCAACAAAATTTTAAGTTTCAGTTATGCTTTTTAGATTTGCTAAAGTCTTTTCTCTTTTTTCATGTGTTTCTCTTATTTTCAAGGAAATAAGAGTTGATTTTAACAGCATAGAAAATAAAAGCTCTCTCAACTCATTGTCTTTTCTCAGAAAAGAACATGTTTAATGATTTTTAATGGCATTCAACTAATTATGAAACATTTTATTTTCCTTTAAAAAAATGAAAGGAAGTAGAATTGTGCATATTTTGAGAGACTGGCAATTAGAGTGATTGATAAAGTAAAACTTTCATTTTTTTTTAGCTACATATTTTCTTTCACCTCTCTTTTTTGTATAAGTTGAAAAAAAAAGTTTAATTATGAGCACTTGTCATTTGACTAAATGCTGATGTGTCTATACTAAAAAAAAATATGTTGTATTTCCTTGTTCAAGGGGACTAGCATATCTTAATAGCTTTAACTCTTTGAGCCTTCTTATTCCCCTGGTGTTAACATAAGAGTAGCTAAAGGTCCCATAGAAGCACTGGCCACAAGGCTGCTGTTGCGGTAAGTGACATATCTGAAGGATGCTGGAATTAGTGTCATTCATTTGGCTGTAAGGTTCACTAACAAAGTCTCCTAGAAGTTACAGGGACTTTATCCCTCCTGTGAATGAAGAGGCTCATTGAATTTTGTGTATGATCAGCATGGAGAAATGAGAAGATGGATAGAAAGGAAAGCTTCCTTGGTGCTATCACATTCTGCACATTTCAGGTCTTAAATATTCACAAAGAAATCAGCCCATTAATGCATTTTAAAGTGACAGCCCTGTTTATTAACTTCTCCTTAAGATTTATGTGGCTGTATCTTGAATGCGCTAACAAAGCTATACACCATTAGTTATTGTTGATAACACAAAGGCTTTGTTTGCAAGTAAGATTAATTAATTAGATCGATACAATAACTTTTACAAGGTTAATAAATGTCTTAATGCAACTATATTTGATTGCTTACAAAACAAAAGGTACATATGCCTAAATTTATTTTTTATCTAAATATTTATAAATTACACAGTTAAATAAACTTACAGGTCGGCGTTGTAGTGGGGCATATGTTCAAATTTTTATTGAAAGTCTAATATATGTTATTTTCATACTATGTTATTCCCAAAGAAGATGATTTCAAACTGACACATACTCATAGAATGTTAAATTTAACAACACTACTCGTTACAGCTTGCTTTCTTACCTCTATATCCTGCAGATACATGACCTAACTCATAAGCACAGCCAATAGAGGTACTCTCATGAGACCAACTTTGCTAAGCTAAAGGTGTAAATTTTCAAATATGTTGACTTATTCCTCCTGAAAAGTAGTCCAGTGCTGGATACCTTTGGGGATTTTAATCTAACTGCTTATAGCATTGTGCTTTACAGTTACATATTTAGCAACTGATTTTCTGAAAAATACTGATGGTAGGGATAAACTGTTAAAAATAGTCTGTTATGATAAGGTCCTTATTTCTCTACACAAAAATCTCCAGACTTATGGGTCACATTTCAAGAATTTCCTCAACTATTTTATAGACACACTGAAATAGCCAGCTACTTAATGTTAATAAAAATCATAGTCCTTTTTTTTTGATTTGTGGTTTATTCACTCATATTTTTTATTAACTATTTCCAAAGTGGTTGGGATAAGAATGTTTGGGCTGAAACTAACTCTTAACTCCAATCTAATAGTGAATAGAGCTAATAGTGAAGGCAAGAAATATTAAAAATGCTGGAAGAAAAAGCTGGAGTACTGAAAGAAAAAATGCCAAGTCCAGTACAACTACGTGCAACTGTTTTCCAAGCAGGGCAACTGGAAAATTTTTGTCCAGTTGCTTTTTAGCTTGATTTGTTTTAATAATAAATTGACTTCAGTTAAATGCAGTATTTTGTTTGTCAAAATTTTTGGATTAAAAAAACGCAAGGAAAGCCCCTAAAATCCTCAGTTTTAAGGACTTAAAAGCAAACATGAATCCAAACTTATTGGAGATTTTTGTTCTGAGAGGCAAAATTAATGAGAAAAGATAGGAGAGTAGTATTGAACAAGAAGCTATCAATCAGAGTCATTAGTGACTAACTGTAGTTTCTGCTGAAATTAACCACAGTTTTGTTTCTATGATGGCTAGATTTATGTTGATTTAATGTGCAATCACTTGAAACATTTAGACAGGTGCATAAAGCCTCCACTCTAGAGGCTGAAGAAATAAACCTATCAGATAGATAGTATTATTGCTATATTACATGATATCTGCCCATTGATGTAAAGACTTTGGCAGAAATTACTTCTGGTTACAGCCCTGGTTCTTACTGTTTTGAGTGTTGGGTTGGTACTATTACCTGTAAGCAGTCACTGAATAAAACAATGGGAGCTGAATCAGGGTGGTAAATTTGGACATCTTTATAGACACTCAAGAATTTACGAGATATGGAGTCAAGGATTTGCTATTCTTCTATCTACAACAAAATGTGTTTATGGAGGATGCGTTGAAGGAAATAGACCCTGTTGTTCTAGTAATTTGAGAAACCTGCTTGAATTTAATATTTTTTTTTCTTGTGTATGAACTACTAGATCAGGTCCTTTGTATATTTCTAAATTACTCCATAATACTGAAGCAAAATTACAGTACTGAAGCTTAAGGTTTTAAATTTTAATGCATAGACTTATTTTTCTTGAAGGTTTATCATTTAAAATATTATGAAGTAAAAGGATAATTTGTGCTGAAGGACAGAGCATGTATCTTTTAATGAAGTGTTATCTCAGGACAAAAAGATCCAATAGACTTGGTGGAGGTGGGGAGAAATCTCATTATTATCTCATGAGGGGGAACAGGGAAGGCTGAGCCAGAGTCTTTTCAGGAGCACATACTGAAAAGATGAAAATCAGAGGACACACAAAACTTGGAACACACAAAATTCTAACTCTACATAAAAAAAGAAAAAAAAAATGAAGGTGGTGAAACACCGGAACAAGTTGCCCAAAGAAGCTGTGAAATTTCTTTGACAATATTCACACTTTGACTGGGCACAGCCCTGAGCACCTGCTCTGGCTGCGCCTGCTCTGTGCAGGACATTAGACTGGACAGAGTTTGGAGCTCCCATCCAACCTACATGATTCTATGATTACATGATTATGCTCAGCATCCCAAAAGTAATTTCTTTGTGCTCTTTCAAAAATCATCTTTATCCATGATGCCTATAGAAATTTTAACAGTGGTTAGAGCATTTAAAAAACAAGACCATTTTCTATCCTCTAATAATGGTAAACACTTCTTGTCTTTTGTCCTAAATATATGTCTACCTTGTATTTGTCTTACTACAATAAACAAAACTAAAACCGAACCTGTGCCTTAAACTACAATCTAAACTAAGCTTCTAAACTACTAAATCTAAACTAAACAATTAAAACCTAAAGCTTTTAGTTTACAACTGCAAGTAAAAAATTTTAAAAAAATAATAAAAAAGTAGAAAAATTACATATGATTTTTTCCTGGATAATGTTCTTTTTGCGTGTTCAGTGAGATGACTAATTTTTATTTTGTCTATAAGAAACTAAATGTAATTACAATATATCCATTTGATGTTTATAATTATTATATGTTATAATTATGTTATAATTATTATTACTATTTATGCAGGCAAAATCCCTTCAATCATCAGACTTGTCATTCTTCTCAGCTGAATACTATGCAAACAAAACTGAAGGGACTGACTGCAGTAAGTAATTTGCAAATACATTATCTATCATCTTCATTTCTTTTGCTAGATAGAGGTCTTTCAAGACTATTTTCCAAACAGAGAATCAAGGTTAAGTGTTGGAATTATAATCACAAAACAAATCTTTAAGAGATCTGAAAGCTTAACAGAAGACCAACTCGTTGCCCAATACTATAATTACACCAAATGTTTGAAAATGGTATTCTAAATGAGTATTGATGTCAATAACTGAATTCCACATTTTTCATCTTTTTCTAGGATAGTTTGGATAGCTAATTTTCTTCCTCCTTGCTATGCTAATATAGTTACACTCTTTGTGAGCTATAACAAAAAAAATGAGTGGAAATTACAGGTTTCTTTTAAAATTAACATTTTTGATGCATACCTCAAAGGAATAGATTTTCCCGCTTTTACTTTCATGGATTATCTTATTTCTTAATTCATTGATCTCAATGGATCAAAAATATGCTAAGTATCAAAACTTGATAGCAGAATATCTGGACAGCTAATTCTTTTGTTGTGATAAAACAATGTGTGGCTCAACATGTGCTTTAAGTTTAATTCCACAGTAAATTACCCGATTTTTTTTTAAAAGCAAACTTACAGTATGATCAGAATGTTTTGTTTTGGTTCCTGGAAAAGAGTGTTATTGTACAATGTAGTAACAAATGGATAAATCAATTATAAAAATACATGAGTTTAAGATTCCACCAGGTCTAAGGACAATATTATTTGTTAAATATTATTAGATCTTGGAGATGGTGCTTTAGAGACTAACCACAGGAGATTTAAACATATTCCACTCTTAAGTCTAATCACCATTCATTAACTTTTTTGCATTCAGATTCCTCATAGGCACTACTTACAATATCATGGCATATGTTTTGGTTTTATTACAGTGGTGTTTGAATGACAGGTATTTGGGGAGAAATTTTTGAACATACAAGGCATACATCAGGAATCGGTAAAATAAACTGTATATCTGCATTGATTTGATTTAGGTTTTGTTATGTCAACAAGACAATCTTTATATATCTTCTCTAATTTTGAGGGCTAGTATTTTGGAGAGAGACTTCCCTTGAAGTAAATCAGAAATCATTTTAAGCTTTGGAAACTTTCTACCAATTCTTAAGCTTCACCTCTCTTTATCTTCCTTTCTTCATCTTACCTCATACATGATCCTTTTAAAGCTCTACAAAAGTACACAGATAAACACCAATTAAAAATAATCTTTGGAATTTGGCACATTTCTGAGATTGAGTCTGCACAGGACATGTTCAGAAATGGAAGAAAGATTTTATTTTTTTTATGAAAATGAGCATTGGACAGAAATGAAGTATCTTTGCTGAAAATTTTTAGTGCTTTCTAAAATGAAAACAATATTTTGGTTTATGTAACAGACGGCTATGGTTGATTGATTGGATGTCATGGGTCCTTGCCTCACGTCTGTGTGTTTTTGGGACATAACTAATTTAGCAATGTGAAAAGTCATCATGTCTGGAGTAGATGGATGAAAATAGTAGATTAGGGAACTCAGTATTTGAAACTAGGGAGCCGCCCTGGCCAAGCAAGCTTCCTCTTTTCAAATGGGACAACCCCAAGTGCAATTACTGCTGCATATGCATATTTTTATCATAGTCTATAATAGTGAGGCACCTAACTAACTCCTGGAAGTCCTTGGCTTCCTGGGCAACATAAATAAATCATGTGATACTGCACCTGAGATCCAGTGTGTGTTCCCTTGCCACCTGGAATCCCCAACCCTCCGCTACAGTTTGACAAATAAAATATTGTTCTGTATGCTTCAGTACCTATCAACAATTGCAGTTCATTGGCTCTTTGCCTACGTCTGTGTTTGAACTATTAAATAAAGCACACTAGCACCTGCATTTTGAGATGGAGTAGCTTGGAAAGAGGAGCAAACTTTTCTCCTCATAAAATGAATGGTTCGCCTATGCTGTTAATTAGGAGCAGTTCTTGGCTCGTGGTACCTGTGATCTTAGTCAAGCATATGTCTAAAGAGATTGTTAATGGCCATGGACTGAAAGCATGACAAGGAGCATGCTCACACTTACACAGACTGGAGGAAGGTGGGACAGGGTTCTAGTAGTGCATTAGGCTTATCTGATTATTAATTTTGACTTATGCATCCTTCTGAATAGGCCAATATCTCCTGCAATACTCTGCAGTGAGCAAGAAGAGAAGACACAGTAATGTATGGTGAGAGAGATAGTCTAATCAAATTGTCTGGCACAAGAAGAAATAAGGAAAGAGAAAAAAAGAAAACAAACCAAAAAAAGAACGACCTCACAATTCAGTATTTATCGTGGTGCTCATCACAGAGCTTGTGGCATTCCTCCTCACACATTAGAATATATTGGAGTTTTTATCTCCTCTGCTTATTATTATAAAAATCATATAACACATAGATGATGTCATTTTAAGACTGCCTGCTCAGCTAAGAAGGACAAATGGATGTGTTATTGAAAGAACAATTTAACAAAATCATTTTTTCAAAATAAGGCTCTGATAATGAAAGAGTAGTTTGACATATTCGAAGATTACTAGCATTGTTTCTTTACAGGTTTACAGGTTCTTTAACATTTACAGGTGTTACAGTTGGGAAAATGTAGCCACTTATCAAGGTAGTGGTACAGTATCATTTATCTAAACCAAAGATAAGTACTAGGTGATTAAACACTATATTAGTGAGAGAATATCTCTAGGAATTTACCTGTACGATCCTGGTGGGATTAGCAAGTTAAGTAATTAAGATACTAGCCCATCAGCAACCTGGAGGAACAATAGTGAGAACATCAGAATTACTGTGAAAAATGAGTCAGAAGTTTTGCAGTAACAGGATGTATTCCTTTTTACTATCTAGGCATACCAGCATGAAGAGGCTGGTGCAGACTGGCAAGCACCAACACTTGATGACACTTCATACTAAGACTTGCAGTAATATTATATCATTATGAGGGCTTGCACTCAGATTAAAGATGTAGTCTAGGTTCCTCATATAAAAATCACATAGTGACTGTTTGTTTCCAAGAGCATTACTCCCTATTGGCAAGCAAAGCATACACAAATCTATGTGTGCTTTTTGAGCATATACTGACAAGAAAAGTAAACATAACTCCTGGGTAGAACTGTGTAAGGTTGGGTGATAAACTCTGGAATTACCATCATAACATTACTACTCCTATAATATCAGATTTTCATGTTTTTAATTTTTTATTATGAATTGTCATAGCCCACTATAAAGTTGGTTTGTTATTCTGTAGGCTAACATATAATAGCATAATACATATAACGTACAAATTGTCATAGCTTCCACTTAAAGCCAGTGGGTAGTTAAAATCTGTTATCTATGTCTGAAGTTGGTTAATGAAATAATACTTCTTTGTTAAGTTGACAAAGACATATGCTTCTGTGCAAATGCCACAGGCAGGGTCTTACAATTACACTAGTGTGACCGTCAGCTGTATTTGTGATTGTGCCAATGGCTGCTTACTAGGTAAGCATAAACTTGCCATCATTACTTTTTTTTTGTGTGTGTGGAAATAGTCTGATCCTATTCACATGTTTACTTCCCCTCCTTTCAGCTGTCTACTCGTGAGAAATCTGTCAAAAGCATTTCTACTGAATGGTTTACAAAGTTCAAACATAGGGTTGCCTGAAGACCAAGTCATTTTGAGGTTTCAAAAGATATAGATATTAAAAATAAAGCTAAAAAATGTGATTACCATATGTTCAAGAGAAAATATTCTGGAGAATATTCTGGAGCTTATCTTAAAGTATACTTCAAAGGCAGGATTCTGCTTCCTAAGCAATATTTTATGACATTTCTACATGTTGTTCTCCAGTTAGGTCTGTCATCCAATTACTGTGTAGCCTAGTAAGTACAGACTTCATACTATTTTAACAGCTCAAGCTAAAAGCTTTACCAAGAATTGTCTTCAGTGATCCTGGGTCTGTTTTAGCTGCAGCTGCAAAAACTGGTAAAGGTCAGGAAAGGGACAGGATTCGTAAAATGCAATGCTATATTTCCTGTAACTGCACACTGATTCCTTATAGCTTGACAATTCCTTATTTTGCTGTAGTTTAATATTGTTTGTGCAAAGGAAGTCCTTTAGTCACATTTGGTAAAAACCTAATGAAAATAAGTAGCCAATGTAGATACTAACCTATAACCTGTGTAACTAACCTGTGGGCCTATAAGAAAAGCAAGAGTAGCTGAACAGACTGTCAAAAATGCATAAAATTAATCCCAAGTTAACTTCAGATCACGAAGTCACCATCAACTTCATGCTCTTGCCAGGAGAGACCTCAGGACCCTAGGGGTTCATTGCAGTATCAACCCTCCTTCTTAAGAATTCAAAATTATAGACTTTAAGACATTAGAAAAGTTTACATAACACCAAAGAAAAGAGAGTGGATACTAAAAAGTTTGTCTTATAAAAATCAGAACTAGATAGATACTAGAAAGATTAGTCTATCTTTCGAGTCTAAAGATTGTCTCATTGTAACTGGATTAATAACTACTGTTTTATTTTGATCAGACTATTCAGACTTTAAGTATACATTCAGCAATACATTCTTGATTCTACAGATGAAGTGCAATCCCTTTGCTCTAGCAACATCCTGACTTCGGTAGCTGCCCAGGAAGAGTTCCCATCTTTCATAAACCGTGTATCTTCTAGGCCTGTGTGGATATTTTAGATACCCTAAACATCTCAAATGAGCCCAGCTGTGTGGAGCAAAGAATTCTTGCTTCATGGCTAAATCCTACAAGTACAGCCATATCACACAAGTGCAAATGCTACATTCATTTCAAGCACTTCCCTGGACACTAGTAGTATTCATCTATGAAGACTGCAGAACATTTGCACCATATGAGAGGGAAATTAACGTCTTGTGAGAGGTATATCTTGAATGTAATCGTGGATGATAATCTTGAAGAACATCAGAGGTTCTTGACTATAGATTTGCTGGCCATTTTTTTATACTCAGTGGAAAAAAAATATTAATCATATGCAACAGCTAATGCATGTAAATAATTGCTGTACCATTTTCTGGTCTACATGGCATATAATGGGAAATGTTTCCTGCTCTTTTGATACTCCTTTTCATGTTCAGGCTGTTCAGAACAGTTTTGTACTATTGCTCAGAAGTAAACACTCCTTCAATTTTGGAAGGAAAGAAAAAAAAGCACAAGAAGGTGAATTGCTGGAATATAAGAGAAGATACAATATAAAAAAGAGAAGATATAATATAAAAGATCTGCGGGAGAACCTCTTGGAAGAAGCAATCCATTAAACTTTTTAATTTCAGCACCTGTTGGGAAGTGGCACACTTTTTTTTTTTTTTTTTTTTCCCTCAGAAAACAGTATAACATGGTAGTATTGAGGCTTCTCAGCCCTTCTACTCTATATACCTCACTAAGGAACATGCTGCTCAGAAACAAGGATGAGGCTGGCTCTAAAATCATTTGTTGATTTATAAGTTAGGGAAAGAGAATAGTAGTGCTCTGAACTTGTTTTAATGGTAAAACATATTTTATATTAAGACCAAAAAACAAACAAATACTATTCTGATATCTAGCTATGCACCCAAGCAAGGCCATGAAATTGATCATGTTAACACAATTTGGGCTTGAAAAAAAAGAAAGCTCTGAAGCAATGTACTGCTATGTTTATGCACCTAGAGTGAATTTAGTTCAGCTGGCTTCTTCATTTGGTGTCAAAGTCTTACAGTGGACTTCCGAATTGCCTGCTGAGGGGACCTGTCTTTCTAATGGCTATAGATTGTATTCATAACTCAGAGCCTGAGGCCATGTCTATCTATGCTGACCAACTAAATTGCACTAGGACAGGGGCATGAGCACTGGCCCGTGATAATCCGTGTTACTTTACTGTTGGCATTTTATTCAGCATTGGCTTTGACCTTTGCTAGGTAGCACTCTTTGAACACAACTGGGAGTTAGCACAGACTGACAATATTTCCAAAAGGCTGTCTAAAGGTGACCATCCTGTTAGAGAAGCCAAAGCTGTTTAGCAATATCAGAATGGCCAGTCTGTGAAAGCTAATCTCTAGGTCAAATGGACAGCCCCATAAGCATTTATTTTATTGGGAATTGGCTGAAGTGAATTTCATTAAACATAATGAATGTGGCTCATATTTCACTCAAAGAAGTAAGTGAAGCTTCACTCAAAGTTATAAAACACAGTTTTCAAGTTTCTCCAGAGCCTAGGCATGTTGAAAATATCCAGTCATGAAACTCAAGAAACTCCAAAATCTTATTCTGTTTTGCATTACAGATTAAGATGTAGAGTTTGTATACCAGTGATCTTTTCTCTCTCTGAGATAAAAGAAAAAAACTTAAAATTTGTTCATCAAAATGAAATATTATGCCTCCAATATTAGTGTCTCCAAGCAATCCTAATATCATAGAAGACAAAGCAACTGAACAAGGTTGCATGCCTCTAGCAATGCTGCAGTGGATAAAAATTCTCTAATGAGAGGTTTAACAACAGAGTAATTATTGAAAAGGCTTTACTACAATCTTGGATGTCACTGATTCATGTATTTAATGGACATTATTTTCTGTTCTATTACTTCTTATGCAGTCATATAAGAATGTTAAAGGTTATTATGTCAATAATGCATGGATTAAGGTTTTCTCATAGGACACATTGATATATATAAGTATATATATAATAGACAAATGGAGTTCACTCAGACCGTAACAATCTATCACAGAATCACAGAACGGTTGAGGTTGGAAGGGACCTCTAGAGATCATCTAGTCCAATCTCTGTGCAAGCAGGGACACCTAGAGCACGTGGCACAGGGTCGCATGCAGGTGGGTTTTGAAGATGTCCAAAGCAGAAGACTCCACAACCTCTCTGGGCAGCCTGTTCCAGGGCTCTGGCACTCTCACAGTAAAGAATTTCTTCCTCATATGCAGATGGAACTTCCTGTGTTTCAACTCGTACCCATTACCCCTTGCCCTTTCACTGGCCAAAACCGAGAAGAGTCTGGCCCCATCCTCTTTACATTCTCCCCTCAGGTACTTTTACATGTACATGCACAGCCAAACAAAACCAATATCATGACTGCTGAATTACAACTGAACCAGTAATAAAAGACATACACTTTAGCCAAAAAAAAAAAGGCAAAAATAAAACCTGTGTATGAATAGCAATGATAAATTCATTGCCATAACCATCATAAGGTGGAGGGGATGGGAAAAAGCAGGGGCAGAACTGGGGATGGGGCTGGAGGCAGAATTGCTACAGGGTCAGGGGGCAGTGACGGAGGGCCCCAGGATGAGGTGAGATGAGGGCTAGGGCTAGGGTTGGGGGAGGTCCAGGAGGCAGGAACACAGAGATCTAGGAGTGCCCACAGGACCCTCACACATGTATTTTTCAGTTAGCTGAAAGAGAACCAAAAAAGAAGTCCTAACAGATGCCAGAAATTCTAGCAAGTCCATACTAGCAGGATGAACTCTTCCTGCACAGACAATGCAGAGTTAACAGTGGAAAACCTTTAATTTACACATGTAAAAGAACAAGCAGTAAAAGACAAAAGTCTATTTTAAGCACACCTCATAAACAGAGTTGCATCCTGATCAGTCATTTACTCTCAAAACTGACAATGTGAAAACAATCTACTTCTTGGACCTGCTATTTAGAGAGTCAGACTTGCCAAACAAAAAAAGAATCAAGTAGAAATGAACTTTAGACAGATAGAAACAACAAAGATTGGGAGAATGCGCTGCATAATTCTGTGGCTTGAGTAACATCAATTTAATTGTTAATTAAAAATTTCAGTGCAGAACTACTTTTCCGTTGCATTATTTGCGGTGTTTTGCCTTCAGTTACACTTATGCAATCTGACTGAAAGCAATGGAGTTACACAAGTGAATCTGAAGGCAATGTGACCAAAAGTCATTATTATTGGTGAGTCATAAATTAGATAGAAGACAAATAAGCTTCCAAATCCCAGTCCTAATTCACAAGACTGACAGTCAGAAAAGTCACTTTTGTTGTAAACTGAATGAATTTGATTGATTGAGAAATTTTGGAGGGGAAAAAAAAAGAAACCTATTGAAACTGACGATGCTATTTTTATGGAGAGATTTCAGAATAGCCCTGCACTTTAAGAATTAATCACATCCTGCTGCTTATTCCCTACTTGAAGTAAAAATGCTCTACTTTTGATATTACAATTGGTTGCCATAGAAATGATAATCAGGTCAAAAAAAAAGGGATTATGATTTAAGGTGAGGCAAAAGCTGCAGGAACTCAACAAACAAAGAGGTTTCTCTGTTGTAAGTATCACTCAGATGCAAAGCACAGAAATTGAATTGTGTGTATATATACACAATTTTTTATATATATATTTATAGAGAAAGAAATGTAAAAAGACCCTATACCAGCTGATTAGGCCTGTGATACCTAAACTGGCATCATATGGAAGAAAAGGCTCAGTGGACATTCTCTTTACATTCTCCCCTCAGGTACTTGTACATGTTGATCTGATCTCCTCTGTTTTCTCTTCTCTAGGCTAAACAGGCCCAGCTTGCTCAGTCTTTCCTCATAAGACCCATGTTCCAGTCCCTTAATCATCTTGGTCATTGTACACTGGACTCTTTCTAGAAGCTTCACGTCCCTCTTGTACTGGGGAGCCCAGAACTGCACCCAATACTCCAGGTGCAGCCTCACCAGAGCAGAGTAGAGGGGGAGGATCCCCTCCCTCAACCTGCTGGCAACACTCCTCCTGATGCAGGCCAGGATCCCATTGGCCTTCTTGGCCACGAGGGTACATTGCTGACTCATGGTTAACTTGTTGTCAACCAGGACTCCCAACTCCCTCTCCATGGAGCTGCTTTCCAGCAGGTCAACCCTTAATCTGTACTGGTTATTCTTCCCCAGGTGCAGGACCCTGCATTTATCCTTGTTAAATCTCATGAGGTTCCTCTCTGCCCAATTATCCATCCTGTCTAGATCTCTCTGAATGGCAGCATAGCCCTCTGGAGTGTCAGCCACTCCACCCAGTTTGGTGTCATCTGCAAACTTGCTGAGGGTGCACTCTGTCCCCTCATCCAAGTCATTCATGAACAAGTTGAACAGTATTGGGCCCAGTACTGACCCCTGGGGGACACCACTGGCCACAGGCCTCCAAGTAGACATGGCTGTAATAGAAGTCACTTTGGTACTGTGATTGAACTGTATCAGTGCACGCTGGTGTTGTAATTTCAGTATAGAGCTGAATCACACTGCTAAATCAAAAATCCACTGTAATATCAAATATTTTCAAAATAAACTTTTATATTAAACCTTACACTGTCTGTATGTGTGAAATATCAGAACCTGGTATGGTAATACTAAGAGTGAATACTTAGAGGAATAAAGGACGTAGGTCTCTTGTCCTCAGTTTTCAGGTTTTATTAAGGAAGGCTGTGATGCTGCAATAGGGATGTAAAGTGTGGAGACTTTTTATTTAAAGTTTGCCATCACAGCATTAGTCAAGTATGACTTAGATTTTGCCTTTGAACCCACAGGCTTAAACTTAATTACTCCAAATAAAGTTGCATAATGACTGGCAATGTGTGAAGTTGCTTTGGGCCTGTATATTGTCTTGAATAATGGTAAATACTTGCTATACTGGTTAACAATGTGATTTATTTGGGCCAAACAGAGCTTTCAAATCAGAATGCATCCAGTACGCAACTCAAATAAAAAGTAAATGCCAATATATTCTCTAACCTATTTGTTCTGTGTCATTATATAGTCTGTGAGACAGCAATGAAAAAATAAAATAGCCTAGACAGCAAGTAAGGGAATCATGCCCTTCGCTCATCCTCTCCAAACACCCTAAATATTACTAAGGGTTCTATCCTTCCATTTTCTTTCATCTTGCCCAATGAGGTACATTTAACTTGGGAAAAAGTGAAAAGATATTTCCACATAGTGTTATCTAGAGTCTCATTGAGAGGGTATTTTCATAGATGAGGCTTATCTTTCAAGTCTGCCAAATGAGGTACACATTCTCTCGACTGTATGGTATAATGATGTTCACTGTTGATAGTTTAAACCAATATTGCTACATAAGCTATAAATTATGTATCTTTGAAGTGGATTATGAAGCTTTAAAGCAGCACACCCTGCTTTTGTCTGTACTGTTTGCCACAAATGTAAGTGTTTTAACTAACACAGGTAAATACTATCAGGTGACTGATAGCTAAATGATATATAATAAGGCATATATTATTTAAGGGCATAATCTTTTAAAAGATCCAGAGTCTGTGATGTAAGCCAAGTATTTGAAAGTTAGCCATTCTCACCCTCAGCCATGCAGTACATTTGTCCTTGTCTTTAGATTTCACTCTTAGTCCCATGTAAAAAATCTCTTTGATGCAAATTTTGCTTTCTGTAGGCAGAGGAATCCACTTGTCGAGAAAAAAAAATATTCATAGCAGTGAGAAAACAATACAAACATTTATTTCATTACTTATTCTGTTCAGTGCTCTGTCAATTCCTATTTCATCTTTATATTACCCTTCTGTAAATAAGCTCCTTTTATTTGACTATCATAATGATTTCTTCCCTGGGCTACTGACATTTTCTTTGTAGTTTCCCTAAGATGACAATGACAAGCATCTGCAGAGTGTATTTATGATACTTCAATTTTTCACTCATATTTTCATTCCCTGGTTAGAGGCTAATACTGAATGTTGTGTCACTGCTGTATTAATTTTTTTATTTGCCAAACCTATCAGTTGCTCATTTGTTCTGAACTAGTCATATTTTCACTAATAATTTAAGGCTGATATCAGAAAGTAAGACATGTCAAAGAATGGAGTCACTATAGAGGAAGAAAAAAACACTGTCCCCTGAGTTAGGGAATAACAAACTATTCTGTGCAAAAATGTTTCATTATTAGTTGTCAGAATCAGGACTGGTGATAAAGTTTCATAAATACTCATAAAAGAAGTAAATACTGCAAGTGGTTACAGATGATTGCACAAGCACGATACTCAGATACTCTGCTAGTTCAACAGATTAGATGTGTAGGATACATTCAGACATCAATTAGCAGTGGATTTTTTTTCTCCAGGGACTAATTAAAAATATTATAGCTTCACTGTAGACTTGCATGAAGGATATTTACTAGTGAAATGAAAAACTGAAAACTGATGTCAGATGAAGGTGCACCATTGGAGTCCTTTGGAATAATTTAGGAAAGCTAACATCTGTGAAAGTCATAGCGAAACTCCAGATCTGAATATCTTGCCTGGTCTGTTTCCTCCATCATCTTATGAGACATCCCAGAAATCTGTATGGTAAACAGACCTAGATTTTGCTAAACCCTACTTTAAATTTTACAATTTTCTTCTATTATTACAGCATTGGTTGCAAGATGACAATTACACATCTCTGTCCAGCATGCTAAACCAAGTAGAAGACTTGAGAGATACACCAAATTATTCAATTTGTACAGATGTACTAACTGCTCCATGCATACCAGCTCAAAGTGCAGCAGACAGAATAGGTATGTTCATTTTATAAACGTATCAATAATCAAATGGGATTAACTATCCTCAAGAACAGTTTGGGTTAACTAGATGTTCATTAATTGGGAAAAAAGAATGTCCTTCTTGTTTGTTTTCTTTGTTCACTTCAAATTATGACCTGTGTCAGGCTGCATATTCTTCTGTATATTTTCTTCATGGTGTAGTACACAGCTGTTACAACTAAAGATTAAATAGTTATGCCAGTATCCCTTTTCTCTCAGTGACCAGAAACTTTGTGCTTGCTGCAGATAGTGATAATCAAGGGGATCATCTCCTCCATTTGATATTCCAAACTAGGCACAGAGCAGTGAATTAACTCTGTATTAACAAAACAGTAAGTAGGTAAACACCTGAGTTTACTTTTAAGAAAACACTGATTATAAATGCTTGCAGAACACAGGCTTCTAAAAATTGCAATGAAAAATGTTAAACATTTAAGCATCTAGAAATATGTAGAAATTACTAGTTATATCAGGCAATGAAAGATCGGTGGGCTGACATGTCAACATGTTTTTCAGCTACATTTAAAATAACTTAATTTGTCACAAACCTTACTAAGGTTCACCTTTTTAAAATCACTAATCCTGTGCTGTCCCTTCAAGGGCATTTCAGTAAGATCTACCAACCGAAGTTCTCCCATTTTACTTCTCATTTCTACTTTTATTGCAGCACTAGTATTTGAGCTAATCTGCAGCTAAAACATCTGTCTGAGAAGAATTCAGAAAAAAACTCTCAAATAAATCAGTGTCCCTAACTGGTCTACCATCAGGCTACACAGATCTCTATCAAGGTTGCATACGCATAAGAAAGACAGCAGTCTTTCATGTACCAGGAACAGTGCTATCTTTCATATATGACAAATTTATATATCTTTATCAGACTAATCACAGTTTTTGCCTCTTTGATTACTCTAAATTTCCTCTCACCTGTTGATCATGCTTACAGATAGATCCTTACCTGACATGAAGACGTTTGGCTAAATTAATGGCATTGGAGCTGTGTTGACTTGAAGCACGAATCTAGTTCATAATACCTGGAGAAAAAATACACACTGCAAACTTTCTTCCATTCTTTCCACCCCAACAGACCATTTTTAATGATGTTTTTTTAGCTGTTTTATCTGTCGATCTTCTCTGTCCAACAATCATACTGAATCTCTACTATATATGCCTAGAAAAACTCCTACACATTGTAGAAGAATTAAACCACTGGAGTTATAGAGATGACTGACACATGACTTGATATAGAACAATTTATCTCTTCTTAAATTCTTCACAATACTCTGAAAATTTATGTCTAAACTCCCAAGTATTCTATATTAAATCTGTAGGGCTGCTATAAGGACTGTGTCTGTATGTAGTTTATGAAATATGAAAGTTTTCTATCTAAACTTTTATATTTTAAACATGCATTTATAAGTCTGATTTTAACACACTGTAATTTGCCTTTCGTTTTGAACTACAAATTGAACCTTTTATATTACTGTTCTGTATCTGAACATGATGTTCTGAGGGCCTCTATTAGTTTTGATGGGTTACCATAGAAACCAGAGAGCGAGACAGGGAGAGAGAAAGACAATACTTTCGTGTGCTTAAACCTAGTGAGTTGCATCCTTTTTCTGGGCTTCTATGAGGGAAATCAGTGACTAAACATAAAGACCAAAACTACTTTTGACCAAAGCTACTTTTAGAGATGGGCCATGATATACTGTACATTTTTGGTAGGATGGAAGATAATCATGATTTATGCTGGATCTGCATTAAGTGCTTCTATTTATATAAGAGCATGAATGTCACTGACAATGGGAGTTCATGCTAGCTCATATCCTTGTCAACCTATCTGTCTAGACCAAGTGGGGCATAAAAGTGAAAAGTGAGTCCACTAAATTGTGCTGCATGGAGAAGCATCAAAACACACTGCAGCTTCCGAGTGGAACTAATAGCTCCTCTCATGAAGCCTATAGAGACGCTCATGGAGCCTCTCAGATTGTAGTGGCTTTTCCTCCTGAACAGTGTAGATTAAATTTAAAATAGTGACAAAAATGTTATATATGGGATGATGACAACCTTTCACACTTACTTTCACACTCAGTTAAATCCTACATATGTGGAAATTTAACAGAGGAGAGGAATTCCTTGGCTTCCATATCCCACAGCTCTGCTGTAGCACTGGATATTCAGACACTCCAAGAAAACACAACATGATGGCTTCTCCATATGAAGAGGGAAACAGCATCAGTGAACAATACAAAAGGAGCATATGTCCTTTTATTTTCTGAAGAAGTGCTGCACTTTCATGCCTTGATTATGTGATCTGACAACAGGAGCAAGCAAATGACAATGCAAGATTCATGCTTCTGATGTGAGAACCATGCTCTCTTCATACATACAACAAAGTTGGGAAAGAAATCTCTTATCTTAAACAGCAAATATTTGAAATACAGTTAAGTCATTATTACATTTTCCTCAGATTTCGATACCATGTGATGACTTTTGCAGATTCGATCGGCAGTATAATTAAGTTCTGCCATTCTTCATTAAGCCTTGATTGATGGGCCTTCACTGTATCAAAGAAGTCTTGTCTTCGTTAAGATCAATGGTGAACCTTCACTGCTTAACAATCAATCATGGCTGTTTATATGTAAGTATAAAAATGGCTTCAAATTGTTTATCAGAAATGCTTGTCAGTCAATTATATGCAGTGTTTAATTACTTTCAAATTACCATACTAGAAGAAGAAAATTAAATATTCATGTTTAGGATGTGGCTTGATATTTCAAATGAAACAAAAAGTAAAGGAAATAATCTGTATTTACTTCATTTATGAATTTATGAATAATAGCAGGTATGCTAGAGTGAGTATGAACAATATTCAGTGAAACAGTGGGAAGTATATTTTATCTAAGGTTTGACTGCTTTCACTGCTTTGGTACATATTAAAGTGACAAGAACCTTGAAGTTATATTAATAGTAAAAGTAGTCTGCACATTTCCGTAGGCTATACATATTATCTAACAATTCTTTGCTGTGGAGAACAAATATTAGCAAGAAACATTTTAAAATACAACAATGCAAAGTGGTCTCAGTGAAAACAGATGCATTGAAAAAAAAAAAAAAAAAGATTAAGGTTTTGAAAATTGCCCAAATACTGAGTTCTAAGATGACAAAAAGTACGAAAAAATCATTATACAATGATGACAATTGTGCAAGATTGAGTCTAATGCCCAGTATAGTTACTGTTATTATCTTCAACTTCCACATAAAGGCAAGAATCTTACAATTCTCAATATTTCAGGTAAATTACTTTGATATTTAGACATACTTTCTGGAGATCTTTTTGTCAATTTATTTCATATGCAAGAAAAACATTTTTTTTCTCAGTTCAGATGAATCACTCAAACATTACTTCTTTGATGTCAATTTCCATTACTAAGGAATGGTACAGAAACTTCAAAATCGTTTTGACATTATACAAGGGTTGTATTTCCTTCACAATACTGATCTCAAGACAATACTGTTCTGATTAGATGGCATTTGTCTGTAGAAAATTATTGCAGAATTTTAGTGTTCTCAAGCACAGAAATGAAATATTCTTGAATAAAAACAGTACTTTTTAAAGGCTTTTAGTGAATAAAAGAATCCTATCATTCCATAAAATTCATGCTGGTAGTAACCAGTATGTTGTGTTATGTAAGTTTCTATTACACTATTCAGAAAAAGAAATTAAGATTTTCAGCGAAAGAAAATTCCACACATAAATATCACCTTTCCTATGCAATCTGGCGTTCTCAGACACAGACGTAGAAGGTATTACATTTTTGCAAAGATAATATTCTTATAATATCTTATCATACAGTATGCTAAGGAGGTTGTGTCTATTTGGTTATACCATGGCAGCCACTCTCAGATGCAATACAGGTTTCTACTAGTGTTGGTAGAAAGACAGAGGAGCGGGCAATTTGGTCTTAAAAGAGGTAAATTTTAGTTATTTTGAAGTGGGAAGTTTTAAATAGGCTGTAATATGCAATGGTAGAAGTTGAGAGATGAAAGAATTTAGGAGAAATTCTGTAATCAGAAATTCTGTAATTTAGAAGAAATTCTTTTAGCTTAAGTTTGTTTTATAGAGAGTATTTTATCATTTATTGCACATACAATCACTGGGGTACATTATTTAATGTACCTACAGGAAAAAAAGTGCATAAATTATTTATTAATTATATTTTTTCATAGTATAGTAATACACTGATTAATTTACTAAGATATCTACCTTTTATCCCTTCTGTCTTCACAGATTTATCTTTCAGTTTTGAAAGTTGAAATATATTAGTAAGAACAGATGAACCACAACATTCGTTAATGCATTGGTGTTCTTTATAGAGGAAACATCTATTAGTATCCATGAAGTATGGATTTGACTTGTGTATGTGAATATGTGCATACAGGTTAGGACAT
The DNA here is from genome assembly GCF_059628265.1 of Tinamus guttatus. Lineage (NCBI taxonomy): Eukaryota > Metazoa > Chordata > Aves > Tinamiformes > Tinamidae > Tinamus > Tinamus guttatus. The sequence goes on from NW_028289040.1 coordinate 736,468, forward strand.
CAGCCTAGTTTTCTTGCATTTTTAGTATATTAGACCACTAAAATGGAAATTTAAAATATTCTAACTTATATACGGGGAACAATATTTTATTTACATTTTCAAAATAGTCAGGAATTTGTAAGAAAAGTTCCAAATATAAAAACTGAGTTTATTCAATAATGTCAAATAAAAGCTGAAGATGAGACACAAATTTGGCAACTTAAACAACACAAACCCAAATTTACCATCTTCTTGCACAACTAGTTTTCTCATTACAAAATATTGCTACTGCATTTACTTTTTTCAAAGTTGCAACAGCGAAACTCTCAAAACAGATGTTGCTGTTAAAAAATCCCTGATTTTATTAAAGTAATACTATACTTAGGTTTCTGGCAATATGCAAAACTATTATCTATTATATATCAAATCCGTTTGCTGTATAACATATTTTTATTTGTGCTAGGTCAATTTCCCACTGGTAGAGAAAATCATACCTACTTTACATTATACTATTAATCATTTTTAAGCAAAACCCAAATTCCACACATTTCTATTTTCTTCCATATTTTCTAATAAAAAAGACTGAGAGCCTATATAAAGTGTTTATCACTATTTTTATCTCTTATTGAGCAATAGATCCGTTTTAAAGCAGTAAAATCTATCTACAGCTGCTACTGCTGCTAAGATTTTATTTATTCTTATGAGAAATGAAAATTAAAACTATTGTCTTTCATTCTAGTGACATATTTAAGTTCTCATTGAAAAGCGAAGCCCTAATCTCAGAAAGGAATTTTAAATTGAATGCTTTCCCAGTAAAATGTAACAATTTTTGCACAACCCAGGCTAGTTTGGACTTTTTCTTTTTTTTTTTTTTTTTGGTCATGAAAACCATTTGATGACACACAAGTTGCAAAATTTTACTATGTACTGTGATAGTAATGATAGAAGTATCATCAAAATTGCTGCAAATGTGTAGAAACTCCAACTCCCACTTTATTTCTCTTTTATTTAGTTTGAATAAATTATTCCTCTTGATACCTAGCTCTCTTCCAGAAAACATTTGTTTCTAGATTTTTTCCCACCCTTGACCACAAGCTAATTAGATGGGGAAGAATATACCTCATTCACTTACATGGCAGCAGAAAAGGACCAACAGTCTCAGCTTTTAACAAATGCTGTCAGATGACACCCAAACTCTGCAAATTTCTTTGAAGATTAGCGAAGTACACAATTTCTTTCATGACCTTCAGGAAATATCTTGATGAATCTCACAAGTGCCAGCTGCCCTTGTAAGGCCTATATAAACCTTCATTGGTGTAAAATCTGCTGCCACTGATATAGCATGATTTAATCTTGCCTATAATCTTGGTAGTTCTGTAATATTGCACTTTGTTGTTCTCTGAAGTAGCAGTGCAGTAAATAGTTTTGATGCAGGATTGCATTTTAAACTCTCATTTTAATGACATCTTTTTTTTTTTTTTTTAATCCATGCTCATGAATTTCATATTAAATATGAAATAAGGAGTCTGAATGCAGCTGAGACAATCAGCTCTTCAGAACTTCAGTAAATAAGTGTTATTTTTGCACTGGTATCCTGAACATTTTCCCTAAATTTCCTCATTTGAATCCAACCCATGTCAGTGGAAAGTTGTTAAACCAAAAGTTTTTGCCATCTGTCTAATGGTTGATCTCTAAAGAGCACTGAGGAGCTCAGGCTATTTCCTGTGGGATGCTTAATACAGAGATCTACAACAGATCTATCTTTTAAGTGCACTTAAAATCCAAAAACATAGCCAGCTTTTACACATGCTGTGCATGCACATACACACACACACACACATATAACATAGTTTCAAACTCTACAGAAAAATACAAGTGGGACATGCATAAAAGTCTTAATATTCGCTTTTATTGAAATTTTCTTACATAACATAAACATAACATAAAACTTCATTATTCCCAAAGCTTTTTTTTTCTTAATAATACTGTCAATATTCATTCATATTTTAGTTAACTGGTAAGCACTATAATTACTAAATGAAAAATTACTGGAAGATTGTATTCTCTTCTATTATTCACCTACAAACTCCAAGAAAACATGATAATCTTGAAAAAAAAGTAACAAAATATGAAATTCATTACCTTAGTGTGAAAAAAAAATACAAAGAAAAAAAATCAACTTGGTGATGTTCAGCTGGAGTGATAGGGTTATGAAGTTTATTTCAAAATACAGACCAAAACTCTTACAGTAATGAAAAAACCTAAGACATAGCTAACAAACATATGGAGGAAAACAATTTTTTTTTTTTCTTGCCTGAAATCTTTTTCTTTCCCAAATAACGATTAGACTGGAAGGTTAGCCACTCTGGGATTTTTCAGCAAGCAGTAACAGATGGCTAAGTTAGTTATGAACCAGTGAGGGGGCTGGAGAGTTGATTAGGTAGACTAAATGCATGTATCCCAAAACTGGCAGAATGCCTAGTAGAAGCAGTGACCCGTCACTTGAATAAGTCTTTAAAATATTAAGTGGACAGTTATTTTCTGAGGGAAAGAAAAAAAAAAGAAAAAAGATTTATTCTGCCCTTTTTTTTTTTTTCCAAAAAGTTTTGAGGCAGAAACAATTTCCATTCTCAAGCTTGTTCATTTCTGGCATAGTGTTTTTTCCTCCCCCTAATGTTTTAGGATGGGCTTAATTTGCAAGAAGAGTGAGTTTGAATTGCTTAGTGATTTTTTTTCTGAAAAAATGAACATCATCAACAACAACAGCAAAAACTCTCTTTTTCCTTTAAAAAGCATATTTTTGCTTCTGTGATTAAGATGAGGTATTTTAATCATCTAAAAGGAGGGAGTACTATCTTTAGTTTTAAGTGCTAGAAGTAGATGAAGAAGATTAGTATCTTATTCTAGACCAAATGTGGTCCTAGACCACTGGCATTCAAAATTGCGAGCTGTACTGCTATTCCTCTGGAACTTCCATCACATATCTAGAACTCACATATCTATTACTTCCTACTGCCATTAATTTCCTTTCACAAAGCATTAATCCTTATGAAGGTAATAGAGTTTAGTATTTTGGAAATATGAATACTTTTTGCACTTAGAAATATATTATTCTAGAAGGAAATGTGATCAAAACTTTGACTAATGCAGCTTCTCATTGCTCTGTTTGCATCTTGTGCTTTGTTTTGTGGGTAAGACTGGTATGCATGATTAATTGTACATAGTCTAAAATTGTTAAATAGCAGCAGTAATAGTATGCGGTTCCATTTCGCACTTGTCACAAGCTTCCATGTAGGCGAAACTGGTTCTCTGACAGGAGATTTTTAATTCCTGAATAGTATTAAAAGACATAATGAAAACTTCTGGAATTAGAAAAAAAAATACAACATGATAAAATGCATTATGAGTTTGTTTTAATTTTTGATTTTATTCCCCACAACTCCATGGAGACACAAGTAAAATTTTGCCTCTTAGGCTATCTATATGGCATAATGTTGTCACCTGTTTGTACTTTAAATCAGCTCAGATACGGGAATCACCAAAGATACATTGTGAACTGGTTATGTAGAAAAATAATCTCTTTTTTTTTAGAAAAGCCAATCGACCTAAGAAAAATACTGTAGGATATTTCTATGCTTGAAATTTGTTTGGGCTCACTTATTAGTTGAGTATAAGTGTACCCTTTCTGCACGTGTGGTCACACACACCACATGTGTCCGATTCAAACTCATAAGCTTTACAAAGCAAAGAAGTGGTTACCTCATGAGATCGATATAGTTGCTATACTTTGGACATAGACATTCTTGAAATTCAGCAGTACCTACTTTGAGCAGTCTGTTGCATAAGTGTATTAAATTACCATATCTCAGAGATCACTCTCTATTTTGTTTTGTTTTGTTTAGCTAGTTAGGTAGCTAAGGTTATTTTGTGGGCTGCACTTTTTTTTTTTTTTTCTTCCTAGAGTTTGTTACCTGTTGAGATTCTGCTGCAACGAACCACAAATGAATCTCAGTGTAAGACAGTAATCAGAGATGACATAAAATTAATTTCCTTCTAGATATCACTTTTGTTCTTTTTTTATTCTAAATAGCTCTGTATGTTTGATGTAAAATAACGAGAATAATATATATATATACATGTATTTTAGATATGGAATCCCTTTGGCATAAATAAATATCTTTTAAAAAGTATGTTATTTGATACAGCTTTCTGATTTTATACACATAACTTCTTTAGTCTTTTTATCCAGGAGATAATGAAAATGTGCATACTGAAGCATATTTGGGAGATGTTCCTGAATAGAGATACTTTGTTTTGAACCTTTTGCCCCAACTCTTTTTTAACTCCATAAATAGCTACACATATAAGCATGCTTAATATAATCTCCCAGGACAAGAACCTGTATTAATCAGCCAAGTTAAGTACCCTCAGCTAGTGCTGCCTAGATTTAGCTAAAAGTACTTTGTCTCAGACTTCAGTAATTTGCAGGAACTGGTCTTAGAACAGCAATAGCTCCTATTTACTGCAAGTCCTATCCCAGCTTAGCTACAACACTCCAAATTTGCATAATATTCTTCACCATGTGGTAAAAAATGCATGCCCTTAGGATATTTGGATGGTGTAATCAGTTACAAGAATATTTATTTCTGCATATTTTACAGATGAATGGTTAGATATGAGGAAAAATAATTCCAGATACCATATAATAATAACAATTAAAAACTGAATTAAGCTAGAATTTTTGAAATAATTTTATTAGAAAGATAATTTATTTAAGGAAATTATACTTTAAACTATTTATACCTTATATTTGTTAAAAATTCAATACAATATTCTCCTATTCTATTCTCTGATGTTTCTGGAGTTTGATTTTTGTTAATAAATGAAGCAGTAAATACTTAGATATAAAGATTACAATCACTATTTATATATATAAATATATAAATAAATAAATAAATAAATATATAAATGGTTCACATTAGTGTGCTAGCTTCTATAAAATAGGGGAGACATACAAAAGAGAAAAGGTAGGTGGCTCTTTCCTGGAGATGCTCTCTGTGGACGCTTCCAGGCCTAGGCGCTCACAGAGATTGCAAATGTCTCTTTTATTCTCTTGCTTCCAGAGTATAAGAAAAGTATTGGATGTTATGGGGAGACAGTGTTGAAAGTCTTGCTCAAATCAAGGTAGACAACATCCCCTGCTCTTCCTTCATCTACCCAGCAGGTCATTCCGTCATAGAATATTGTCAGGTTCATTAAGAATGATTTCTCCTTGGATCCATGATGATTCTTCCAGATCACCTTGTCTTCCTCGTGCTTGGACATGACATCCAGAATGAGTTGTTCCATGACTGGTGGTGAGGCTGAGTATTCTGTAGTTTCCAGGGTCCTTCTAGAGAGTGACATCTGCCATTTCCCTCATGGGTGCATCCCATCATACTTAAATAGTGATTTCAAGCATATTTTTGGAAAGAGAATTATTTTTAACTGAAAGGCAGTAAAAGTTTTAAAGTCTGTTTTTACCCTTAGTCTTTCAGGAGTTGCTTGAGGAAGACACTAAAGGCCTGTAGGTTTGTCCCAGTGAAGCTTCACCTAGTATGACTGTGAGTAACTCTTCACACAATTCATGAGACTGGGGAAAAGCCACAGTGTCACTCTTGAAGGCTCTCTTCATCTCCTAATTATGTATCAGCCTGTCCAGTTCTGCTGCAAGGTCTGTATTTTTGTCCCAATGCTAACCACCTTCACTGTTAAAAATAATCTCATAGATTTAAAATTTCTAGGTGCAACTCTAGCTTTTTGTTTAGAATATGTTTTCCTGTGTTAGTGCATTTCTCCTCCTACACGCTAATCATATTGTCTGAAACATTTTTGAACTGAGTTCCTCCAGCATCCATTATAAAAACATAAAAGAAATCTTTAATGGAAGAAAGAGAACTTTCCTAATGATTCTGCAGTACTTGTGTATATGAGTATGTCTGTATGCACTTGGGGCAAAGAAAAATGACTGTCTACCTCAGATATGCAGCTGCTTCTGCAGCAATAAAAAGAAAAGTTAATAGCTTCTAGCAATAATTAGAATAGGAAATGAAGAATGCATTAAATTTTTCTGTAACGCACAAAGGTGAATATGAAAAGATAAGGTATGTCATCCACCTTTATTCTTCTCAGACACTGGGATGTTACCCCTAACCTAGCTTCATAGAAAGTGAAATGTAAGTATTAAAGTCTTCAGGGAAAACTATTTTTCTTCTTTGTTAATGTCTGCATCTACAGAATTGATCCCTGAGACAATAGGGCAATTTCTTTACCGAACTATATTCTATGCACCGTGTAATGACTGTCTACAATTTATGAAGATCATGTACCATTTAAAACATGCTCAGTACTCTTCTTGTTATGGCCTAATTCTGGAGAAAAGGTTATGCAATTACATCAAAATCTACTGTTATAAGCACTGCAATTAGTTATTTGAGAATAAGTAAATCCCTTACTGGGTGATTGCTGTGGGTAGCTCCCTGATGCAGGGGAGAGCGGCACCTCTTTTCTCACCTCTTGTCCAGAGAGGTTAATTGCCTGCCAGGTGCTCGAAGATGAGATATCTTAGAAAGACTGCCAGTGCTTGTCCACATGTCTGCTCTTGCCCTCTGCTGCTCTTCCATGTGGGCAAATAATACCAAAGGCAAATTGGAAAACATCAGACAGGATATCAGAGCTCTGGGGATGGTGCTCAAGGGTCTGAGAGCCCAGGTCATATTCTCCTCAGTTCTTCTAGTGAGGGGGATGGGAAGATGAGTAGACAGATTTTTAAAGGTAACAGCTGGCTATGCCACTTATGTTGGCAAAAGGGTTTTGGTTTCTATGACCATGGCAGAAGATGGTCTGTTTGAAGATAGACGACTGATGGGGAGAGATGGAATTCACCTGTCTAAGATGTGCATGCGTGTCTTTGCCAACAAGTTGGCCAATTAGGTAAGGAGGGCTTTAAATTAAGCAAGTGGGGGAAGGGAGAGTTATGGAGTCAGGGCAGTCAGAGAGCGGCTCAGGTTGAGATGCCTCCAACAGGTGCATGTAGCCAGGGAAGTGCATAGGGGCATGACTATAGAGGATCCTCTTACATCTCTCCTGGAAAGCCTGCATGCTCAATTACCTCCCTGAAATGAACAAGAGTTCAAAGTGGAAATTCAAATTTAATAATATAAGTGCTTTTCTTTTTTTCTCTAACAATCTTTTTTCAGAGCTCAATAGAGTTTTCATGCAAAATGTTTTTCATTTTCTCCTTCAGAATTGCTGTATTTATTAAAGATTTCAGTAAAATAAGAATTTGAGGATACATCTCTTCGACTTTGTAATGACTGTAACCTAAAAATATCCTTTGCTTTCAACCACTCATTCCACATGACAGTTGCTATTTTGCCAGCAAGAGGCATCCTTAGGTCATCATTATATTATTACCAGGCAGAATTTTTCAGATCATGCACATGTACAAAAAAAATGTACAAAACCCAAATAACAGGCAATTCTTTCTGAGCATACCAGAATAACTAATCTAGGCAAGTAACTATCTAGACCCTGGACTGTTATTTAAAATGATCAGTGCTATAGATTACAATTACAAACTACCCAGTACAGTTTTGTGGACTTCACTGATCCAAATCAGTGCTTTTCATTTCTTCACAAAAAAAAAAAAAAAAAAAAAAAAAAAGAGTTGTAGTTAGAAAACTCATATTCTCATATTTACTGTGTTACATTAGGGAAAAAAAAAACAGATTAAAACTATACAGAATTTTAAGGTTAAAACAAGAAGAGTGTAGTATTTCATTAATTTCAGAATCTGAGATTGGCAAGGAATTTTTAAAATGTAGAGTGGTAAAAAGAAATATGGCCCGGTTGACTGCAAACATAGTGCTATGAAGATAACTCAGTTACTTGGTTGTTTAGTTCTATTTTAATAGAAGAAATGTGCCTGGGTTGAATTGCTTCATGCAGTAAGGGCAGTAGTAACCATGTAATTCAGCATAGTCTACTTGCAGCCTGTGGATCAAATGTGATCCTTGCGGCATTTCCATACAACCCACTGTTTATTACTGTAGGAGAGAGGGTAGAACTGTTTGAGGAATGAACCCAGACCAAACAACTAAATGCCCAACCTTCATGTACCTGCTGGGAGTCCAAAACATAAAGTCAGGCTGTTACTGGTACTGTGCCTAAAGGACTCTGGTATTGAGAGTCAGTGGCTCTCTTGCTACTGGCTACTTAACACGGTGAGGGAGTCTCCAGTAATTGCTGCCAGATAATAAGACAGGCAGCACCAAGTTCATTTCCAAAATCTGTTTCCTGCCTCTGAAGTTCCCAAGGTTGAATATTACTAGGTAAAAACATCTGTTTTTAATTCATAAGGAAAAGGAAAAAGGAAAAGGAAAAAGGAAAAGGGAAAAAAGCAGCCATGCACAGCTCCACTCAAGGATGGGCCATGAGATCACAATTTTGCTGAGAAAGAATCTTAAGTTAAAGAAAAGTATTTATCACTTCCAAGGAACTTAGGAGTTTGATCTGTATATACGTATATCTGCTATGATGGTTTTTATTATAAGAAATCTAGGAATAGTGATCTCCTAGATATTTTTGAAATACTTAGCATGTTAGGCTTTTAATATGGGTGGAGGTATGAGGCTATCACGTATTTTACATAAAATTGGCAATTGTCACTGACTAATCTTCCAGATCTGAGCAGTGAGGCTTCATGAACTCTCACCAACAAGCTTTAAAATGTAAAATCCCCTTCTGAAGCATTTTTGTTTGTTTATTTTACTCATTCACTGATAGTTACAAAATAGAACTCTAGTATGATATGCTACGTTTCTTAAACAAATAAACAAAGAAATATAAAGACAGCAGGTAACTGTGACTGTTTGTAAAGCTCAGGTTCCATGAATGATTTTTCTGGCTTTGTTCCCCGTATCCTTCTTCCATGTAATGGCTTTCATCCTGTTCACTAGAGAGGAAACCTGGATGCCTAAAAGAAAACGATTGCAAGATTAGATCAGGAAAGCAGGATCTTATGTACCTAGCATGTCATGTTTGACATAAAATTAGACCAGAGGAGATTTCAAAAACAGCTGATATGACAAATGATTGAACTTCACTGTCCTAGCCATTTTCTGGTTTTACAGGTGTAAAAGATTTGGGACACAGAAATTACCATCAAAGGTCAAAGGAGAATATTACAGATGATCTGAAGGATTTATAGGATCATGGATTTATGGTTCATGCTGCTGTAAAATCCAAAATCTAAAGCAATTATGGTCAACAATCAGTAAAGTGAAAGGTAAGTTGCTGTCAGTTTTAGCCTTCATTCTTTCAGCTTTGTGAAATTTAAGCATCTAAATTGAACTCCTTGAAACATAAGTTAGATGAACCGAAAAAGTGAAAGAAATAATGTTTCCAACTGTTCTAACCTTTGATTAAATTTATATATAATATATAATTTGTTGCCTTTATACCTATATCTATATATTTATATCTGTCTACATCTATCTATCTTTCTAAATATCTAATTTATATATTTATATCTACATCAATATCCACCTATCTATATCTATATCTATAAATACAAAATAAAGATATAGATATAAAGGCAACAAATTACTTTTCCTTCAGCAGACCTATAATACATATTCTTCAAACTGGGCATATGTGTCCCCCAGGATGCAGTTACTACGTATAGACATTATTAGATGTCAATGTTAATTGACTCTGCAATAAATTAATAATGATCTACTTTGTAGATGGAGGTAATAGATCTAGATGAATGATCAATTTCAACAGAGAGAACTTAAATTGAAAGAGTTTTAAACTGTGAGAGTTGAGTTACATAAATAAAATGCAATAACAATAGATATAGAAGAGAAGATGCAAGTTCCAACAAGGAAAAGAGAACTATCCCTGCATGCAGTTACCTGCACAAAAAAAAAAAAAAAAGCAAGTAAATATGCTTATAATCAATTTTGATTAGAAATACACTCCACATACATACGGGATATAGACTATCAAGAAACACCTTTGGATATTCAGGTTTAGCAATGGGCAGAATGAGAATAGCTCCAGAATACTTCTGCTATCTCAGCTAAAAATCAATCTTTCACACCACTACAAGTCTTTGGTATTCAGGACTCTGTCTGATTGCCCTGCAGTGAAAACTAGGACTCAGCAAATATTTCATGTTTTAACATGGGTTGGCTGGTGATCTACACATGAATTTTATATGAATTTTATTAAGTTTACATATATTTTGAGGCCTTAATTTTTTGTTTTCCTTAAGAATGAATGAAATAGAAAGAAAGTAAAAAAAAAAAAAAAAACAAAGAATAACAAAACAAAAGATGCCACTACTGGCAAGGAAAAGAGAAATAGTTTTCAAGAGGTATCAATAACTCCTCAAGTTACATAAGCAAATGTTCTGTAAGACTGAACTAAATTCCTCAAATACTTATCATGAGTTATCATGCTTCCCGATGCATCCATTTTCAATTCCTCATTTTATATTTAAAAATACAATTTAAAACAACTACATGTATACTGTACATTTATGTTTATATGTATGTATATAACACATGTAGTGCATAATGCATGTAGAATATAGCTATATATAAGCTGCAATTACTTTGCATTGACTTCCTCTGACATAGAGATGCAAAAGACATAGGCATCTTCTTAATATTTCTCACCACTTTAGAAGTTACTTTCGTACTGTAGTTGTTTTATGATACAGATTATATTTTTCCCCCAGATTTGAGAGAAAATAGACATGTGTTTCCCAGTAAAATATCTGTATTTGGATTTTGCAAGTTTGTATTGTAAAGCTATATTTTTATGAAAACTCTAAAGGAGAATAAAAACACTCATTAGGAAGTCTGGAGGTCTTTTCTTTTTTTCTCTATGCTATCTAGGATATGGGGTTGCTACCTAGAAGATGGGGTCAGCAGCTTTAGGCATCCTGCAAGAATGGATTCTGAGTGAGGGTTAGAATAAGGCAGAATTGCTTTTGGTAGTTTTAACAGTGTATTAGGTGTTGACTGTAAAGAAATACAGACTTAAATATAACAAATGCCTTATTTATCTAATGAACCAATTAAGACATGCACCTTCCATTATATTTGCATTCTGAATTTACTAGTTGTGCTCTTGGGAACAGATACCTCAGCTATTAAATCTATTTTGTTGTGAGATGAACTAACAAGATCAAAAACATACCAATAAAAGGTAGTTTATTCTATTTTTTTTCTGTAATCTTCACTATTGTGAAGTCCAGTAAAAACTGTGTTGTTAAAACTGTTCTCCCTTTGGAAGGCAAGATATACCTTATATCTTAAATTAATAGCAAGCCATTTAAGTGTATAATATAAGCATGTAAGCTTACAAGCATATAAGATTGTAATCAAATGTTTTAATTAACATTAAGCATAGCTATGTAAAAGATAAGTAACCAGTTAGAGCTAATTATCTAGGCTCTTTAGTCAATGGAGAGAAATAGATATCCTTACAATGGTAATATCTTAGCTTTTTTCCAGTATCTCCAGGGAGACCACACAATTATCTTAGATTAAATATCTGGCCTTAAGATATTGTGAATGGAATTCATCTTGACAGCAAATGTCTGCTACTGAGATATCTGTGTAGGCCCTCGTTAGAATTAATGGAGATATAGCCAATACAATCAATGTGGTCTAGAGAACGATTTGTTTCATCCTGAGCCTAGCATCTGAACAGACAACACAATGTTGTGGAATGAACAAGGAAACTGTAGCTGAGATAGATACAGGTATTGATATTGTATCTCACTTATGGTAGGAGACATGAATCCAATCTAACATTCAGTGGGCTGAACCTTGCTTAACTGCAAAGAAGTATGAAAATATGTTAGATCCTAATATAAAGGTTAAGTTAACCAATTTAACATACCATGGGTAATTTAAACAATGGATATTTGATAAAATGTGAAAAAGACAAAATCATATGAAACCCAAGAAGTACATTAAAGCAGTTATATATATGTGTGTGTGTGTGTGTATATATATATTACAAAAACAGGTAGTTGTCTTATTATGGGTAAATAAGTGCATATCAAGAAAGAATCTAAATATTAATTGCTTTGTATTTTTAAGGTTAGTTCATGTTCTTCTAAAATCGAAGTAAAGCAGCAAATGCTGTTAATATCTTCAGTAATAATAGCATTTTAACGCATTGTTAGGATCTTTTCAAGAAAAAAATAGTTTATATTTAATCTCTGTGCTACAGCTTAATTGAATCATGACATATTTAGTCCATGTGAAGTTGTGAGGTAGAAAGTTGCTCTTAATCCTGTTGTAGAAGCTTCATTTGTTTTCTGCTTAAATTCGTTGTTTCGTGGGTGGTGGGTTTGGGGTGTTTTTGTTTGTTTACACAGGCGTGTTGGATGTGGTATACAGTGCTGTTAAATCAAGGATTGGAGGATTATGGAATGTGTTGACTCATTCATTTCAAATAAATTTTGTAATATTCCTTTCCGTAACTTCAATGAGAAGGTAAATATTCCTCTTTCATGCATGGTTTAATTGAAATTAGCTTTTATCATCTTTTCATTACTTTGGTGCCATCACTAGTCCTTTTCTCTCTCTCTCTATTTTTTTTTTTTAATATTTTTATTATGAAGAAAATATGTTACTGTTTTGTACATTTTATTTATATTTTTCCATGTGGAAAATTCCTAAATTTCAAGCTATTATCTAGGCTATTTCTTTAGTTGTTCCTTCATCCATCATGACATAATAAAAATTAATTCAAACATTTAATTTTTATCTACAAACCTTTAAAATCTCAATATATTTTTTTAATTTACCAGTCTACTAAGTCACGTTACACTTAAGCCAAGAGAATCCTAAAGTAGTCAGAAAAGAACCCCCTGTCTCTCTTAATAAACTCTGGAGAGATCTTTCTTACTACAGTTAAAAAGTTCCTTAGGGTTGTTATGTAAATAATTCTCTGTTCAGGTAAATACTCTATACGCAATTGTTTTCATCTATAATCATCACATCAAATAACCTTGCTTCATTGTTTAGGGACAGTCTCACTTTTTGTGAAAAGAAAGTTCTCAACCACAAAATCCACTGCTAAATTAACAGACATATTAGAAATCCTTGACAAATCTTATGTTGTTGTAAGATTTGTTCACCTTACCATCAAAAACTCATTGGATGGGGAGTATTTATACTGTCGCTTTAAATAAACAAATATTTTTGTAAACTGTGACCCCGTCACTTAATTCTGCTTCTTGTCTACTTCTCCCACTATATCCCACTTTATCTCACTCTACTTGTGCTAAGATAATATCTGATAAACCCTATTTTGTCTTCCTTTCCCTTCTGTCTTCATTCCCCTTTTAACTTTTCTCCACCAGCCCAATTTAAAAAAAAAAAAAAAAAAAACAACAATTTCTAGCTTGCAATTCAAGATATAGTCTGTGTGCTTACGTATGTTCCCCTCACTGATTTATTTCAATATGTTGGCTTTTATTCTGTCTCTGCCTTTAATTGTCCCTGCTTTAATTGTGACTACCAGTGTCTGATCACTTTCCAAAGATAAACAGTATAAACTAATTAGCAGTTGATATGAATGATTCATTCTCCACTTCTGACAACAGATAGAAACAGTGTATATATGTGCTTCTGGGAGAACTGGGATTAATATAATTAGGGGGTTAATTTAAAGGTGCTCTTGTGTTTCTTTTTGCCCTGATCTGAATTGCTTTATCTCCACTTCAGATCCAAATACCTCAGATTTCTTTTTCATTCAAATACCCCCGAAGAATATCTTTGTTCTTGCTTTTAAAATCAAAAATAAATTACCTTGGATTAGAGACGCAATCTTTGAGGAGAGACAAAGATTAGTACTGTCCTTTGCCCAAGTATAATCATTTCTGTCAAAAACTTTCAACAGACAGTTGACATTCTTACATGAGGAATATATTTTCAGATATCTAAGACTTCAGACTTTCAGAGCTCTTTAAGAAGGTCTCTGGAAGAAAAAAAAAAAAAAGGCTTTAAGAGAACACTTATTTTAGAAGAGCAATGAAATTTGGAAAAATATAAGAAGGAATGATCACAGAGGAGGGGAAAAAAAATCTCCAGTGTGTTTATGTGAAAAAATCTTACACTGAGGGGAAGGAAAGTAGGATTTACAAGAACATTTCTTAAAGGCAGCCAAACAACTAAACCTGGTTTGGGGATTTGAAGGGCATGGAAGACTGAGCAGAACAAGGGAGAATGAGGAGGAGAAGAGTGTGCTGAATGTGTAATTGATGCAAGTCTTGCAGTGTGGTAGCTTGTAAATTAACAAAATACTTTTGGTTTCTCCAAATCATTTTTGTCACAAGAAATTCTTTTCCTAACCAAATTTCACTTCTCTCTCTCTTTTTTTTTTTTTTTTTTTTTTTAAATATTGATTTGGAATTAATTTTTAAGACCAAAGGGCATTTCATGAGAAAACACTCCTCTTTCCTTGTTTTTCTCATGGTGAGTTCTGGTTTGCTCCTCTGTAATCTGCGACCCTTTCTTCTAGTTTATTGTAATTGCTCTTTAATACTGATATTTAGGAGAATAGAGAAATAGACTATTATAATCTGGGTATTCTTCCAAGACATAAGTGAATTCAAAATTTGGTCATTCCCAGACCACTGATACAGTTTCCGTAGTAAACAATATAGAATGTCTTTTCAAGGCTTAATTTCAGGAAGAATCTGTGATATGAAAACTGACAAGACTTCAAGGTGGAACTATGATGGAAGATTTTTGTTATGTAAAACTGACTTTCCAGAGTAATTTTATTTTTTATTTCTTTGTAAAACTGAGAATTTTGAAAACACCTATCTTACATTAGGTAAGACTATCCAGCTTGCAGAACTGAGAGTGCATCTTCTTAGTGCATCTATGTTCTCCACAGTTTGTGTACCATATCATATACATTTATTTTTTTTAACTGCAAAGAAAAATGTCCTTCTCAAACTATTGTTCATAGAGCCATTGCAGAGAGCATTAGCAGAATCTGTTCAGTCACTTAACAGCTTACATAACTTTTTTTTTAAATTATTATTGTCATCTGAGAAATGACTAGACTGTAGTCATTTTTGGGACTGTAGTCATCCCTGGAAGCTGAGATTTTTCAAGAAGAATTTGGAAATATATTTCCTGGTTTTATTTTCTTTTATGCAGTAGATGTTTGAATATGTTCCCTTTTTTGTCCTTATCAGATGAATTTTTTACATCTTTGAGTACGTATATGCATATATATGAATACAATACATAGTGTAAGACATCAAAAGAATCTAACTTCATCTTGAACAAAATAAGTTAGATTATACTTTAAATAAAGTCCAGGAAGTAGAAAAATCATTTGTGTGCTTTCTTATTTTCACCAATTATTTTTCATGCCAGATTAACTGATCCATGTCTTCAAAGCAATCAAAATACACACCTGAAGCTATAGAGGCTATTTTGAGTTTCTAAAGCAATTATGATGAGCTGACATGACACAGGTTGATCAAACATAAATTTACTACAGTTGAAGATAGAAGTGTTTCCTTAGTCCATTTTTACTCTCTTTTCTCTACCAATTTTCCCATTTAAACATGATTTTCTTCATAACTGAAGAACATCCTGACATATTTTCCAGAGAGATAAGTAGCTCTCTCATAAGTAGCTTTCTGAAGAATATTGTTGAAAATAAATAACAAAAACACAGAACATAAAATAGCGCTGTATATTCCAGGCTAAAGAGTTTATAAAGCGTAACAGTCTTTATGTTAAAATGTCACACTATGTCTTAAAATAACTTACGTTTTGGAGAGCATGCTATAGCAAAATATCAACTTCCTGTGAAAAAATCTAAGTTCTAAGATGAAAGTATTTTGAGAAAATGAGAAATGAATGCCAAACAATCAGTGAACCATCTCCATTAAAGAGAAACTAAACAGCAAAACAGTGTCAGTGGTGAAGACTGAACTTCATCCGCGTTCATCACCATGGTGCTTAATGCCTTAGTAATAAAGCCTACAACAAATAAATATAGGAGCAAATAAATTCCTCAGTATTTTGCCTTAATAAATCAGCTAATCAGCCATGATTCCATGTTTTGACTGGAGTCCCACTGCCCTTGGTTTGTGCTATCTCATCAGATGTTTTTCTTTTTCTTTTCTAACATATTTTCAAGATGCTTCTCAAAGACAAAACTGAATAAGAAATTTACCAGAATTATTAGTCTCCAGATTTATTTCATTCAGTTTTAGACCACAAAATTTTAGCCATCCATGTTCCCTAAACAGTTATTTTTAAAGATGTACACTTCAAGAGGTTGATACATTCCCTTATTGGATCTAAAGAACTGGCGTTCCCTTCATCCTCTCTGCGCCATTTTTTTTTTTTTTTCTCAGACAGGCAGACTGAAACAATTTGACAATTTGACATGTAGATGTACCTCTTAGATATCTAAATTTATTCATAGATTCAATCTCCTAAGTTAATAGAAAAAATGGTTTTCTGAAGCTGTGTTTTTCTCAGGAAGTAGATCTCATATTGTGAGAGCAGGTCAAACATGCCAAGGTAATGGGGTGCTCAGTACATCTGTATCTATGTTCCATCCAGTAGTCCAATTTGCCTATGTAGGAGTTGAAATTAAGATAAAAATATTGGCTTCCAGTGTGCGCTCACGAAGCATATAATTAGTGTACTGTGGAATAGAGAGCTGCAAATGTAAAGAAAGTGGAATATGGTCAATCTTTCTAAGAAAAATGAATTTTACAGAAGTTTTGTGTCTGCAGTTCCACAATATGAGTTTGCATTTGTCATTAATCTCATGAAGAAAAGAGTGTTGTAAAAACAGTGATGACAGCAAGTGAAATGATGACAACTTGGATGAGTTTTATAGCAATGTATTTGGCTGGAAAAGAGCTTTATGAAAAAAAAAAAAAAAGTAGGACTGAGAATCTAATTAGATGTCTGAATTGAACATTCAGAGTAGATGTCAAATCTGAGTGACACTACTACAGTGACTGTGATATGAGGCAGTTAAAAAGGTTCTAAGAGTGGGATCAAGAGTCCTTTTTCAGTGTGAACTCATGGTTATAGTTCAGAGAAAGATTTTTTTAATGTTTTAGTAAAAACCTTGTCTGAATTTAAAGCCAGAGACTGTGTTGTGTGAAGGCTACAAAATGGCCATAGATTTGTCAAACTAGGAGATCTCAGCTACTTTCTACCTCTCTCTTTCAAGAGTTTCAGTCTGAGTGCAAAAGTCAAGCATAGTTGAGGTGTAATACAAGTTTGTTGATAAGAGGATAGTTTCATCATATAGTTTGATCTTAGTATGCAAAGACAGAAATATATCTATTCCAAAGTAATCCTGATGATGTTGCTTTCCATCTGTTTGGGGAGATGAGTTAGTCCTTAGTAAAATGTTAATGTGTCATAAATTCTTATCTATAAATTAAGTTGAAAAATGTTGGTACAGAATTCACGTGTCTACTCCTAAAAAGCAAGGAAATAATTACTGATAAAAAAGTTCTTCTCCTGAAACATCAGATATAATTCACCCTTTCAACTTTATTGATGGTACCTAATGGCCTTAATCAGTCAACCTCAGAACTGTACAAAAATTTATAAGCTGATAATAGATCTCTGATGGTCAGCTTAAGCTCTCCTTCCTGAATTTTGCCTTCAGAATACCCTGGTAACATCACACATGATGGATGGGTGTCTTTAACAATTTTAAATTGCATATTTTTATCTTAATATTGAAACAGTTTAGTGCAATAAACAATGATGAAAAAAGACAATATAATGACCAATGACATGATTATTATCATACCAATTATTTGGAAAATCCAGACTATTGGAGTTTTAGGCAATCTACTTCTACTCTGTTCATTGAATAATATAACAGAATATTGAATAATCTAACAGAATTTTCAGGAGATTAAAGAAATCTATCTGGTGGCAATCCGAGCTAACCTCTTGCTAATTACGTTTCCTGACATCCATGGCATTTTTATATAGGGATTACAGGCAACAGAATGTGAAGTAGAATGCAATTTCCCTCTTAGATAGTGTCAGAACTTTTTTTTTTCTTTTTTTTCTAGTTTGTTTCTAAAAATGTTCCAAATATTTTTTAAGTATATCTTTACAAAGTAATGCTTGCTGAAGTAATTAGAAGCAATATGAAACATAAGATAGCACCAGATATGCCTGAGAAAAAAAAAATGGCTTTCAAAACATGCAAAATCTTACATGATTATTAATACTTTCTTGAGGAACAGAGTAAACCCATCAAATATAAAATCAATATGCAGAACATAAATATCTCACTTGAAGAGGCCTTGAAAGACTTTCATAGAGATCATAGAAGAAATGATCACACTGCACTGTTGCTGTTACCAGCTATCTCTGAATTCCTCATATAAATAAACAGAGGAGAGACACAAATATGATCTGAAAGAACTTTGACTCCAAAATGTTGTGTCTTGACAGTATGTTTTTAGCTAGAATATCTTTAGAATTGGACAAAAAAAATCTCATGACAAGAATCTCTTTTGTTTTGTTTTATTAGTTTATTTTATATTAATTATTAATTTACAAGTCTTTCATCAACCCGTCAATAGCCATGTGAGTTACATTGCAAATATTTTTTGATTATAATATAGTAAAAAAGGCTAATAAGGCCAATATGTATTCATTCCTCTAGTGAAAAGCTTTGATTTTGCCAGACTCATGGATACTGAGAAGCTGTCCTTCCAAACCACTTTCTGGCCACTAAAGTGATAAGCCTGTAGTGCTCAGCCAGACACAAAGTAGTTCTGAGACTAATCTAATGGGGTTAGTGTAGACAGACCCATTTTTTCCTTAAGCTCCAGAGTAAAAGAAAAAGAGACATGGTCAAACTGCATACAGCTCCACAGAGACTCATTACATCACTTTACTGAAACATTAGATAAGATTTTTTTTTCACTATTATTCCTGAAAAGGAAACTTATAAAGGCATAACCAGGGTACTGTTACCCTATGTAACTTGTGCACAGTCAAAAGCAACACTGAACATGACGAACTGCTTCTATCCAGTATCCAGAGAAAAGGTCTCTCTCTGTCTTGTGAAGCCCCGAATTACTGTAGCTATCTGGTTAATTTAGTGTTAAATAGGAAACTTTTAGGTTAATATCTAAAATGAGCTGAAATGACATCAATATACGTTGTACAGAATTTTTCTTTGAAGCAGCTGTAATAACTTACTGAATCAACACCTTCATCTTCTCCAGTAGAAAAATGTGGGCAGTATTTGTCTTCAGCATTTACCACTGAATATAACTGATGTAGTTGTGAAATACAGGGTATAATTATTTACATAAGGTAACTGGTAACATGACCCAGATGAATCAGATTTGTAATGTTATGCTTGGAGAACACTTAGCAAATACACAGTTGTAAAGTCATGGATGGTGGCCTATAGAGCAGAATGGCCATAAATTGTTCAAACTTGTAGATAAAATTCTTATAGGTTCTGCTACAGTAAGGATCTTCAGTGCTAGAGATGGAGAAGGGAGATTTGCTTCCCTATAATGTAAAAATGTCCAGTACTACCAATTTTGAGGTTATAGATGGGGCTTATTACATTATTTTCAGTTAACATTTACCAATGAATAGTTTAACATTTTCTATTCCAATCAAAAAGTTTAAGAAGTAACACATAATGAAGAAAATTGTTTTTGAGAGATTCAGAGCTGTCTGATACCAGTCTTCTGCCTCAGGCAACTGCTTTTAGCAATAAATCCTCCACTATATATTTTATGTGAAAAGATAACCCATTTCTACACACCCTGCAGTCTGGACTATTAAGTGTCTAAAAAAAAAGGGCACTCTTTTATGGTGGGGAGCAGTGTAACAGGACAGCCTAAGAATGGCAGAGTTGCATGAGGACTTTTACATTTGTGGTTCTTCATATAGCAGTCATGCCTTTTTGACTTTCCTGCCACGGCAGCTTTTCCGTTCCCGCAATACTCTGCCTCATTCATTATTGATTTTCTAATTTCTGCAGCGATGAGTAGGGAAAGATAAGAGTGATTGTAAAAAACAACATCATTTACTAAACAACCTTCAATAATTGCCAGAGCAGCTTGTTTCTTGGGTACACAAAGTGTCCTGAGCCTCCATTGTGTTTATATCTAACATCGAGATCACAGGCTAAAATCATATTTTAAGAAAAAGTTCTCCATTGTTCCTTGAACCCCAGAGCAAAAAAAAAGAAAAGTTACTCTCAAAGATTAATGAACTATAAACAAGGCAAACTCAGTGTAGATAAAGAGAGAGAGCTGAAAAAAGAAATCATAAAAAATCTACTGAATATATGGGAAATTATTTTTAAGTGACTGAAGCAATCGTGAAATATCAGGTCATCCATATGCAGAGAATCAGAGGATGATCATTTAGGCTGCTGCCCTATCATGTTCTGCACATCTATGAATCCTGATAAGTATTTTTGTAAAATGTGCTCTGTCATTGACAGGGTTGCTCCAGCTTTCATCAAGGGAGCAGTAAAACACAATACCCCTAACAGACAGAAGATGCAACATGTCATTTGGTCAGTACATATACTATATTTACTGGCCCTCTCAAATCAAGAAAAGGTTTCCTGCAATAACGGATACGTTGTCTGGGGTAGAAAAAAGGGGTTCTGGACTCATAATTCCACATGAATGTGTTTAACAGGTTATAAAATGAGTGATTGTTGCCCAATACGTGGCTCAAACAGATCAGCCAATTTGGAGACATTTGCAACGTATATGAATAAGATTTGCTATACAAGGGGTAGAGGCTATCCTAATGACATTGCATAGATGAAATGGAATTTTTCCTGTGTATTTTTGGAAAAAAAAAAAAAGAAAGAAAAAAACGCATGTAATTTCCAACTGCTAGCTTGGACAGCAGGCCATATCAAACAGTTTTCCTGCTTTGAGGAGAGAATCCTGCACAAAATAGTAACAAGAATATCTACTACAATGCTACAATATGGCAAATGAAAGAACTACAATGATATAGAAAAGGACATCAGCTGAGATAAATTATGACTACCATGACTACTGGCATAGATTAGATATTGTCTTGAAAAGAGAGAATTTCTTTCAGTAAAGACAAAACATCATATTGCCACTGTGTATCTACAGGGCTATATGCAGCAACAGGATCATACATAACTCTATTGTTATAATTAGAAAGTAACTATACTTACATTAAAAGGTGTTAAAATTCTACTGTTTTGTTTCAGTAGGCAAAATGTCAATTTCCAATTGACTCTAATAAAAATATTTAGATAAAATAACAGTATGTTCCAAGAGCCTTTTTTTGCCTTTTTAAGCAAATAAAAAACAACCAACCACAACAAATATTTATACAGCAATGGCTCCTCAAAATAGAGTTTCTCTTCTGATATGGACTCAATTAAGCACAATGGAAAAGATCATTCAGAGTTGAATATGTGGTGCTTGAATTTGTGGTGCTTGATCTGTTTTATTTCCTTTGAACAGAGTTATGCACATACAAACATAAACACATATACATCCAGAAATGGACACACGCATCTATGTACATTTACCTGTATAAAACACAATTCAGATTAATCTCTCCTTTGTAAATCATGGTCATTCCAGCACTCGAGGCAATTATTCTTGTTTTAGTCTGGTCTTCCAATGTGTTTCAAGTGCTGCTGAATGCATTCCACAGATTATAATTTTGGTACTATTAAGAAAAATGAGAGACCTCTTTACAAACTACCCACAACCCTATGCCGTTCTGTCCTCTTTGCTGAAGTGCAAAAACTAAGACTGCTCAAGCTATGGTTATTTAATTTTCTGCCTACAGTAACCCCAAGGACCCTATTAGCAGACTTTCTTTTTACAGAGGTACATATTATTTTCTTACTTCCCACAAAGTTAATAGAAATCTTTCAAGGTTAGTCTAGCTGATATACTCAAAGCTATATTAAATAAATAGCTTATTGAACCATTTCTCTGTTTCTGAACTGTGAAGCTTTGTAAATCTGGCCAAAGTGTACATGACCCATGAATTAACTTTTCTTTTGCAAAAGTTGTGATTCTTTGATAATATCACCCTTCAGCATAACATCTCCTAACAGCAAGCATCATTTTAAACATTTAGGTAAATTTTAACTGCATATTTATGCAGTTAATTTTAAGTTAAGTTTAAAATCCTAACAATGATGAAAGAAGACTTGGCTGGCTCATCTCACTCTTTTCATCACATCCTAATATACTTTTCTGCACGACTTTAATTAGTCCTGTTGCTGCACTCTTTGAGGGGCTATACTTGACTAAAACACAGTAATAACAATTTATAACCAAGGATTAAAACATTTTGTTTAGCTTTATTCCCCTCCACTCTCCACCCTGGAAAAGCTAAATAGCTATATAGCTAAAACAAAGCCATAATTATGGAGATAACTTTAGAATTAAAGTCATGATGTAATTTCATTGCGACTTACCCTAGTTGTGTCCCAAAATAATTGTGTCCCTCCTCTTTTCTCTTCTCTTTTCTCTTCTCTTCTCTTCTCTTCTCTTCTCTTCTCTTCTCTTCTCTTCTCTTCTCTTCTCTTCTCTTCTCTTCTCTTCTCTTCTCTTCTCTTCTCTTCTCTTCTCTTCTCTTCTCTTCTCTTCTCTTCTCTTCTCTTTTCTCTTCTCTCCTAGAGAACTCATGGTGTTTTAAGTCTCATTCATATGTATGTTGAACAGAAAGATTTGAAACAGTGCTGATATTTCACAAGGAAGTTTGGGATCTGTTATAGTGTTGGGAGCAGTACAAACTGAAAAAAAAAAAAGTTTAATTCGTGAGCTTATAAAATGCAACAAGAAAGAGACAGAGGATTTTGATTTTTCTCTTTATATTAGAAGAAATAAACTTTATCCTCCTTAAATGGATATCAGAAGGACTATAACTTTTGTATTCACAATTCTTTTTTGACATTGCCAGCTATAACTACTCATTCTTTCCATTTCCTTTTCTATGGGTGTGTATTTTTTGGCTATTTGTTTTAGCTATGATTTGGAGTTGTTTGTTTGTTTGTTTACATGAAGGTTTCTTTTTCCTAACTTTGAATGCATTCAATATAATATCACTTTTCCTTAGTGTAATGATCTATATGTAGGTTCTCCATTAGAACTGTTTAACCATAGTCAGAAGGATTCATCTTGTTTTTTATGATATCTATCTGCATGTAAAAACATGAGAGTTGATAACTCAGATGCAGTTTCATCTTATTTCTCTGTAAAGATTCAAATTAAAGCCCACTACTTTGGAGGAATCAATTCTTCCTGAAGATCAATTAATAGTTTTCTTTCTTTCACCCACAGAGGTGACATTGTGTGTGTCATTTGCATATACAGCTGAGAAAATACAAAATAAAGTGATTAAAAGTAAATTAAGTAAACAGTCCGCTCTGGACTCCTGGGTAATTAGGAAACATTGTTTTTGATAGTTATATACTACACTGGTGCATGTACAGAATTCAAATGCCAATTATAATTTGTTAACCATTTAAAATTTGCTTTAATTTACTTATGCCTTGTTTTTCTTGTAAGATATAGTAATTTATATAGTTGGGCACAAACTGCTCAGCTATACTTTCAAAGAAAAAAAAAGGAAAAATAGAATAGATTTTGCGGTTCATATAATTGTCTAATTTTTGTTCCAAATGTATCTCTTCCCAAACCATAATAAAATTCGTGCAAACCCTTATGGGAATACCACAGGACCCTCCTGATTCCACACACAATTTACCAGCAAACAAAAAATCGAATAAAATATCATTATAGGAGGTCAATTTCTGAAATGCTTTGTGGGAGTTCTTGAAGAGTCTTTATTGAATCTGCTGTTCAGTTTTCCAAAGTTTACTCTTCAATTAAATGTAGGACTAACTACTTTTAATCAGTTAGATTAAATCTAAAAGCTGTTCAAAGAAATAAATCATTAAATACATTTCTGCAGTTTTTTTTTTAAAAAAAAATCAAAAATCCCTGAAAGTCATTTAAAAAGCTTACTCTTTTGCCTAAAGAAGCATTTGTTTTACATAATCATTTTAGTTTGGGTGGTAATATGGATTATCAGGAGTGCATAAGTCATCACATCTTTCCCAGAATAGCCTGTCTTTATTTTTAACACTTCTTTTCCAGTACTCCTTATCTTCCAACAAATCACAGGATCTTTGATGTGTGAAACATATGATAGGCTTCAAGTTAGAGCTATAAAAACATCGATGTGCATCCTCTGAAGTTTTCATAAACAATTAATTTTATATAGATTGATGTTGTACTCCATAAGAAGTGGGTCACTGAAAGAGAAAAGGTTTCCTTTTTCCTTTAAATAAACCTATAAGAACTTTATATAAAACCTTTAAACATCATGTTTTATATAAACTTCCATTAATGGAAATAACTTGCAGCTTTCACAGGGCAGTTCAACTCATGTTAATATAAATGTCTAATGTCTTTGGGATTAATAATCTTTGGTTTTTCTCCATTTATGGCAGAGGTAGCATTGATGAGTAGCTCAGACTAGCTGATTAGTTTTTGGAAGGCCAAAGCTAAATAACATGAATTCAGACATTTAAGTCATGGGTATCATGGATCATAGATGGGTATATACTAGCTGTAAGTGAATAAAGGTAAGCAGTTTACCTAATCAATCAGAGTGTTCTAATTGCTAGATGGTGATCACACATTTTTATGTGAAGAAAGTCTTTTAAAATTTCCTCATTTTTTTTGTACCTCGATGTGAAATTACCAAAATCTATGTAACTTACTGCTACATTTCCTATGAAATTTTTAACCCTCATGGCTTCTTTGGTACCCTCTCTTTCCTGAATCTCCTGAGAAGTAACCAAAACTAATGCAGTGCAAATCACATTTGGAAACAAAGGATGGTACAGTATGTTGAGGACAACTCAAACAGTAGCTAAAGCACACTTAGGTAAATTCAGCACCTAATAAATTCCTGTAGTATAAAAGGCGTAAAAGACTCCAACCACTAAGACAAAGCAGAACAGTGAATTCAGATGGTGAATTATTCACCTAGAATTTTCTAATTTTCTGCTCATCGTTTCCTGCAGGTCATTTCCGACACACACACACACACACAAAATGGGAGAAAAAAGCATAGTTCTTAAGATTTGAGTTGGATTTGTGTCCTCCCTGCTGTCATTTCTGTTCTTAGGCTTCTGTTCTTATAAAACCAGATCACTGTTTAGTGATGCTTCTCTTCCCTCTGCCCCTAGGTGTATGTAATAATGTCTGTAGATACAGAGTAGTATTTGCTGAGAGAGCAAGTGCAGTATCATGCCTGTAGTAAAAGCAAGAAAGAGTTATAGGGTAAGTCTGGGGGAAGTTTGTGAGCACCAGTGTGTCTGGGCAGGTAAGACCATAAAGAGGAAAATATGAAAAATGAAGATAGACATCATCTTGGACAAAATGTGTATACTGTGGTATTTCAGAACAACATAAAGTAGGGCACTTGGTGAACTGACTGATAGATATATGATGGAAAATAATGACAGCCTCATATTCCATGGAGATAATGGAGAATTAAACATAGGGAGGAAAAAAAGCCTTTGTGCACTGTGGGAATTTGTTAGGAAAATGCTAAGGAAATGAGTTTTTAGTTACACACTAAAAACACAGCATTATTACAAAGGCCTTATTTAAATTTTCTCCGGGACATGTAGCTAGAATGTGGACAAGGATGTCCTAAACCACAAGAAGCAAAATAACTTTAAGATTGTCTACAATTTTATTATAGACTGGGGAAAGGAATATGCTTAGAAGAGTGGGAGAAAAATGTAAAAGTTTGAGGTGGAAATAAAAAACAATCAGTCATCAACTAGGTAAAGAGTCTAAAGAGAATATAATAATTAAGTAAGAAATTTAGGGGTAACAGAGTTACAGAATTTAAAACGTCTTATGTCCCCAGTCTTTCTGCCCAGTTGGCTCAGTAGAACACATCCTAACTGCTGGCAAGATTCAAGTCTACAGCAGGAAAGTAGCATCAAAGTCAGATGGAGAATAAAAAGGACATTTTGAAAGTTTGCCTAAGAAATAGCAAATTATTTTTTAAAAAAAGCAGAAAAGAAAGGCAAAATATTAGAGTAAGCTTCGGTCCCTCTGCTAAATCGCCACAAGACATTTTAGCGTATTTTTAGATGAGTTGTATGTTTTTCTTATGCATAATATGTGCCTAACATTTTTCCCACATGCTTTTATATGCACTGTCTGGTTAAGATATCAAGAGATGACCTCAAAGGTCTTTGGTAGAACTGACAAGATCTCCCCAGTTCCTCCCAAACCACATAAATCATCCTCGAAGATGAAGGCATGCCCATGCCAAATGTTGAGGAGCACTGGGGCTTCTAAGAACACTGACTGTACAGAGCTGAATTCATTTTGTTCCTGCCGGGTAGCAAAATTAAATTCCCCTTGCTCTAGTCTTGCCTGGTTAAATGCTGGTTCTCCATTATCATAACTTGTCCAATTTTTTCATTTTACTATCTCACTGCCAAAGCTGTTCTTTGGCAGTCTGCAAAGTACTAGTTATTTATACTTCTTATTTTTTATTTTATTTTTTTAATAGGAAATAAGGCACTGGACTCAAAATACAATGTATAGCTTGAGTAAGAAAAGCATTTAAAAAAGAATTTTAGGGATAGAGTCAACATTTGTATTTCAGAAGCACAGAGAAATACACTAGATAGATAGGAGAAGATTTCTCTGGTTGTTTTTCTTTTTTGATTATACAAGACCACACAGTTACTGTTTTCACGTGTTCAGGCTGGTTTACCTTGCAATGGCGGTATTTCTGTTCTGATGCTCAAGTCATATTTTCCAATTTTCTTTATCTTTTTTTATTGAAAGATGGAAACGGATCACAGAGGTTTATATGACAAAACAAAAGCATAAGATTTCTCCTCTAAATCTAATCTCATTTGGAGAAATACACAAATAGAGTCTTGATGAAATATGCAGTGCGATTTGATTTAAACCTCTTTCTATGTTATAACAATCTGCTAGATGCTATAACAATCTGCTAGATGCCTTTATCTGTTTGTTTTATTATACAGTTTATGTTGTTCTAGGTATTCAGCAGAAAGACTGTTAATAAAAAGCATTTATGCACCGATACCCTATTGAAATCAATGACCTAAAGTGTATTCTTGAGTGTTATACATTGTTTCACAAAAATACATTAAATTTCTGTAAAAAAATGTGAGTTTGAAAAGTGGGCTCATATATTGAGCTCTGAATTTATTAAAAGTACAAAACCTGAAGGTTTTTTTTTTCAATTTATTTTCCAATTTTTCAGTTTACATTTTACAGTTCCCTTCTCCTAAAAGCTCTTTACGTTAGCTACGTTAATGTAGGCACAGATCACTGATATGAATAAGATATGAGCACAAACAGAGAGAGAAGAAAAAAAAACTGATTTAAACACCCAAAATTAACTAACACCTCATTAATTGGTATTTATTATGTATTTGGAGATTCTTGTCATTAATATATTATCCATATAGATGTGATAGATATCCGTAGATGTGGCCAGTGATGTTCCCCTATGTTTCCCATGCACAGATATGTTTCCTCCAGTCTGATGGTTCTTCCACTCCTGGATGCATGTTGACTTGGCATAAAAAGAGAGTACATGTGAATGGCAATGCACGAAGTGCAGAATTCCCTGGGATAAGGAAATTCTGGCATCCAGTTCCACAGAGCTTGCTTTTTCCATGGATCTTCTGAATTGTAAAATGAAAGGGAACAGGCTTGGATCCTTATTTAATAAAAGAAATGTTCCTCATCCAGAAGATGTTAGCTAACAAACTGGCTTTGAATTAAGTTAGGCAATTTAGCATTCCTTGTTAGTTCCCTATACTGCCATGGGAGTAGCTGCTTGATTAATTTGGAATGGAGCATCTTCTGTTTGTCTCTTTTTAGAGATGTAAACTTGTCTCCGGTTACTTTAATTAGATGCTTATTTCAGGAGGAATGGATTTCCCCTTGTTTGCTCTGTTAGAGCAACTTATTTAAAATTTAGGTGAAGAAAAACTCCAGAAATTTACATGATTACCTGTTTAGTGTGAAAACAAGGAAAATCCCTGTTCTATTTTACCTGCGAGTCCGTAGGCTTTGGAGCCAATGTGGATTCAGTTGATTTTATTGTTTGCGAATATAGATGAAGAAGAATTAAAATGAAAGATTTTGTTTAATTATTTTTACAGTGAGACATCTATTCTCTCCGTACCATCTGCCACTCTGTATATTTCATATTTGTTCCTTTTAAATTAAATTCCCCAAACTACCTCTTAGATTATAACAGAACCCCATGTCATAATGTTCCATTAGAAAGAGAAGGGAAAAATAATTCCCATTAAGTGGTACAGTATTCCCCTATGAAGAAAGGAAAGATCAGCCTTATACATATCTGAACTGATATGTAGACTAAATGGATATAGCAGACTTTTTAGTGCTAGCTGATTTCCATGACTAATAGTACACGGTGGTATAAATGCCACTCCTACCGATATCCTACTGCCATGACTAATGTGACTCAGCTTTAATCTGCTCACAGTGAACTAAGATGAAAAGAAGAGAGAGAATGTCTGTCTTTTTCTGTGCTTTTCAAACTTCTTTGTTGTATTCTTGGCGACACTATAAAGAGAGATGCCAAAATCCCTTCTGTTTAATCTGGACATAGTCTTTGCCTAAAACATAAGCAACCTCCTATAAGCGAATTAATGTGTTTTTCTACCAAAGTGTAAAACCTAGGTAGAAGTTTGTTTTCAAGTCATTGATGAAACGTGATATGATCTATATGAAATGCTATGATTTTATTTATACAATTTATGATCTAAATTAACCTTGTAACTACTAAGGGTCAAATCCTAGTAACCAAAATATTTTGAAGATATTTTTCTATCCCATAGCAGCATTGTTCTTCTCAGACCTGAAAAGAGATAGAACAGTGTTTGACCTCATCTCTGTATTCTAAGACCTAAATAGCTTCATACTAAGTAAAAAGAATATCTTACTAGAAATATATTTGCTTAATTGTTTTGTTCTACTGGACATTTTACTACTTTTACAGTAAAAAAGAAAACCTCACTATACACATTTTTTTTTTAATTATACATAATACAACCCTTTTCCATGTATCAATGTAACAATGAATTTTGACTTAAAAATCAGCATATAGGGACACATTTTTTCACATTACAGAATAAAAAAATGTGAATCAATATGTACACTGAAGTCAGTCTTCAGTATCCACTCTTTTGCTGTTGTCTACGCCTCCATACATGACAAGCATGTGTATTTCCACTTTATACTATAGAATGAAGATTTTCTTTAGTGGGCATTGGAAAACCCATGATACATCCCAACACTTCGGAATTGGAAAACCCCATACATATACCAATAATAATAAAACTCAATTTTTAAACAAAAATTCTGTATTTCTTTTAAATTTTGAATTTGTGAATGAAGAGAGCCCTTAAGAAGTAGTTTTTATTTCATGTAATTTTTAATTATAAATTCAATCTATAAAAAACAATGAAAATTCAACTTCTGCACTTGAAAGAATACCATATTTTCCACACAAGTCTTTAGGAAGATTTAGAGCATATTCTTTCAGAGATGAAGAGCTCTTATTCCAAAGCTTAATTAAAATGAAAACATAGTGGTCATCTAAATGATAATAAAAAGCTACAACATTTTAAATAATACTCAGCCAAAATGTAGGAGACTCAAGAGCGGTGAACAGTCCCAAGCTAGTTAGAAAGTGATTTAGAACTTTTTATTACATCCTGTGGAAAATCAGGCCTAAGATAAACCTTCCATTCTACCTGCTGTTGACACTCATTTTTGTCAGGAGACAAAAGCAAAAATGATCTTGTAGCCTAGTAGTTTGACCACTGCCATGGAAAAAAGAAATTGGTTCTACATCTACTAAATTCAGGTGTGCTGACTCCACATTGATTGAGTGATCTTGAAAGTACTCAAACTAATAGCCCAGTGGTTAGAGAAAGCACTAGAGCTTGGGACAGAAAATGGCTTTGCTACATTCTCAAAGCATACTATAATCATCAAACTATAAGTGAGATATTTTCCTCCAAAGCTTTTCTGAATCTAGCCTTTATGTTTCCTGCATTTCAAGGCAATGAAACTGAGCTTTTCATGTCTTTTTTATAAAGAGCTAAATGAAATCTTTCCACATGAAAACTTTGGCATTGTCTCTGGGGAAAAAAAAAAAAAAAAGGTTTTGATTTATTTGGTACTTAAGCCTAGGTTTAACTTCAGACAGGTAGTATTCCTATTACTTTTTATAGGGACAACTTTATTTCTGAGTATAAGCACTATAGCATTTAAAATTTAATTTGAAATTTTCTATTATACTATCCACACGATACACTTTTCTCTGCTACGCCATGTATTATGCAATAGAAGTAAACAGTTACTGATAAAAAAGCAACACAGTTAAAAGTTTTTCATCTCTGATTCATCCTATACATAATTCCTAAGAGCATAACATTACTTCTAGAATACAATTCTTCCTCAGTTTTTATTTCTGAAATGTAAGATAAGCACATAGTTTTATTTCTCTATACAGAGCAATCAGTTGCCACTTTTTTCATCTGAATTATATTTTATACAGTCATATGAGTATTGAGAGTTTGCAACTTTTCACTAACAGTCAGAACAGTGGCAACTGCTGCTCAAGATTAGAAGAAATGAACAACTATGTGCTATTTACATTTCCTGTAATAACTGAGGAAGTACTTCTAGAAGTATGTTATGCTCTTAGGCATTATGTATAGGATGAGTCAGAGATGAAAATGTCCACCCTGAGACTAGCAGTAGGACAATTGAGGAAATATGAATTTGGAAGTGAATGAATGGTGTTTGTCAACCTACAGGAAGCAACATACAAACCTTAAGTAGAAGTATTATGTTGATGTTTATCAATATAATAATGCTGAGAATTTAATATTTCTGACAGCTAATGTAATTCTGTCTTTCTCCTTTCCATATATTTTGAAGTTGCTGATTACTTAAAGCTTACCTTAATAAAGGAGTAGAGATAGAAAATAATTAATTTATGAAATATTTTGTAGCATTATAGGGCCAGAAAGAGGAGAAGAAGTCAACATGATTTGTGGACATAGGAGAATTATGACATAAAATCAAAAATCTGTGTGGTTTTGACTTTTAACATGAAGAAACCACTCAGAAAAACATTTTGTTTTAATGTACATTTAACTTTTCTGATTTCCTAAATATTGTGTGCTCGTTCTAATTAATCAAACTTTTCTGGGCATTTCTCTGAAAAGTCCTCTTGACTACCACAGTATTGGACCTCTGTTTTCACCCTGATACTTAGTTCCTGTTCCCTGAACCTAGTCTCAGGAAATAAACCCAACAACTAATTTTCTGATAAACATTCCTAACTTAAACCACTCCATTGCCTAAACTTTGCTATGTAGCACAACTGTATAGACATAGAAATGAAGCAATCATTTTGGTTTGATATTCAAAAGATGGATCTCCGTTAGTGTCGTAGTTTGAATCAAAGAGCAGTTTTGACATGAATGTCCTGATTATCACTAAATAAAATGCTTTGCTGGAGAAGTCTTAGAACTATATTCCTTTTATATGAAAATAAACTGACAATGTGTGTCTGGAGCACATCTAATGCATCCTGGCTACAAAAGGACTTTCACTTCAAGGAATCAGATTAATTAGATTTTTTTTTTTTTTTTTGTGAATCTCAGACCTCCAGCACCAGGTATTTCACTCCACTTCTACTGGCCTGCACTAACTACTAATACAAACACAAAGTATTCTTCAACTCATTTGGAGAATAGTTAGGACTCAAGTTAGTATGGCTCCTGTAGACACCCTGCATGTATTCTGAGTTATTAGTTAAGGACTCCAACTGTCTGAGGAGCTTGATGCATGGTCAGTAGCTTGTGCTCTGGTGTCTTAAATTGCTTGATTTATATTATGAGTAGTTCAATTACTCAAGATGCCCAAATCTAGTGCTCCAGGGCTTCGTTAATTCTGGTGCTTAAACAGGGGAATGTCATTATTTCTTGGCAGAAAACTTTGTTCCTGACAAACATAATCATATCTTGCTCATTAAAAGCCTGATTCTGAAAAGACTGTTAGTCAAAGTTTAGAATTGATCCAAGTTACATCATATAGGGTATACTGTGAAAAATAATCAACCAGTGACGTTGTTTGCTTAGCTTGAAATTCTATCACCTTTGGCACTTTAATCCATGATCTGTTATTCTCAGTGGTGTATTTTCATTTCGTATTTTCTGCCTTATTCTGAGTTTTGTTCTACAAGGAAAGTGTATTTTCTCTTCTATTATAGGTATCTTTAAGATAGCCTTAAAAACACATTTTCAAAGAAACACAGCAGCATTTTCTGCATGATAGAATAAATGGTACAGAGTAAAAATCTAAAATGTTTTTTTTTTCTCCATAAAACAGTGAAACAAAATTGAGGATCCTAATTTTTATTGGAGTGGAAAAGCTTTATTCTTAAAAATGCTACCTGTCTTTCTTAGAATAATAGTGGGTAGGAAAAGCTAACACATTTGGAGTAGACAACAGTGAAGGAAAGTCTTCATTTTAACAACATATATTATTTCTTCCTTCTTTGAAGGAATTGTCCCCCCACACATTATTCTATCGTGAGATACTTCTATTAGCTCCCATTGTTATTGTTATTGCTTCTGTTCTTGTTCCTGAAAACACAGTTTCTGGAAAATAAAAGAACAATACACACAGAAAGAATGAAGAGAAGAGCTACAAAGGGAATGCACTGTTTGTAGTGTTGTCTCTATTTGTGATCTCACTGCTGGAGAGTGACAGACACAGATGACCTGACTAATTTGTACCATTATCAGACTTAAGTCATTTTAGTCATATCCCAAAAGGGTCACAAAGAAAATGGACTTGGCTGGCTAAGACAGACTTTTTTTTTTTTTTTTTTTTTCCCTGAGTAATAATAAAAGCTTAATTTGGAAAAAAAAAAAAGGAAATAAGATGTGGAAAAGAAGTTATTGCAGAAAAGCTGGTAGCAAGATAGAGGGAGATTAGGAGATTAGGATAAGAAAAGGGACAGGACGATAGAAGTAGAAGCTTTATGTTTGACATTTGACAAAATATTTGTTGAAAATAAGTGTAAGTTTGACTATATATGCATAGATGTGGATATACCAAATGGAGCTAGAAATGAAATATTTATGAGAGCAGAATAAGCACTTAAAGCACTTAAATTAAGATTTTTACTTCAGTTGACCTAATCTTGGAAAAAGCTTTCAGGGATTTTTCGTAGGAGCTAGGCTAACAAAAATGTGACAACAAACTTAATACAGCTGTCATAATTTCATCCAAGGAATCTGACCATCTTTCTCAGATCTTAATTCTTATGCTGCTTATTCATTTTGGACACAAAGTAAGTACTTTTTAAACAATAATTCAGTGTTTAGCTAAATATGTTTATTATCTTCCATTGGTTTATACTGTCTTCCTCTTCTCTGGCACCATATTTCTCAACGGCTATGGTCCAGTTTTATTTCTAATTCTTCTCAGTTCATATAGGACATTTTTGCAAGATATTTAATGCAGAGAAATCTTTCTTATAGGAGAAAAACACTGAAGAAAAAAAGCAATCTTTAAAAGTTGTCTTTAATGTCAGAAAAAGCTACAAACTTTAAAGATTACTTTGGTACTTTCC
Source organism: Tinamus guttatus (assembly GCF_059628265.1). Lineage (NCBI taxonomy): Eukaryota > Metazoa > Chordata > Aves > Tinamiformes > Tinamidae > Tinamus > Tinamus guttatus. The sequence goes on from NW_028289040.1 coordinate 770,316, forward strand.
ATATTAAATCTGATTTAATTACAGCATCTATCAGAAATAAACCATAAACATCCTGGTTTATAAATCAAAGGTTACAATGTAGCACCAGCGAGAAACATTATTTGAAATTACAGAATACTAATGTATGTTTTGTGTGCTTGAGGAAGATGTTCTGAAATGTTTTCAGGAAGTTTCCCATATTAGTTATGTTTCCCTATTATCGGAAGTACTGTCCTTCATCTTCTGCTAATGCTTTTAAAAGAGGAGGCTGGAAATCAGTCTGTCATGATCCAACTAAGAACATTTCTCACAACTCTAACCACTGGTTTTCTACTGTGACTTATTATTGCTCTTCTGCTTGTTTTTTATGGCTGAAGTATGCATCTCAGAGGCAGGCTCCTGGAAGATGCATTTATCTAATAACCAAATCAATTCTACTAACTTTGGACTTATCCTTAAGAATGTATGCACATCACTGTTCTGTCACATCCTAATTTAAACTGAACTGAGAAAAAAAGTGTCACACTACTTACAAGCTCTCATTTTTTATGCTGAAGATATGTCAGTTGTTCTCTGAAGAAAGTATTAATAGACTTTTATTCTTCATATTTTCAGATACTCTGACTGTATTTACAGATTATCCCTATGCTTTATTCAGACTCCAAACTAATTAATGGCAGTAAACATTAAAGACTGCAGTAAACTCGTCCCCAAATCTATCAGAATGTTACAACAAACATCTATATTTTCCAGCAGACTGGGGGAGGACAAGGCTTCTCAAAAAAAACTCTCCAAAAGCCACACATGATTTATAGGTAGGTGACTCTATTATCATCTTAAGCAGCTATCTTTTAAAAAGCTCTACTCTGCCAAAACGCAATGGATCGCCATAGGGATCTGCCATCTGGAACTCAGGTCAGTAGCTGTATCATGACATCTTTTCTAATATATCATGCTGCTAGGATAGAGGAGGTGTGCAAGAGTTGCCTGATAATACAGTGCAGATGATAGAAACAGATGGGACTCAAGATCTGAACAGACACAATTCTTGATTAAAGAAACAAAATTTTTTCAGGTCACAAGGCCTGCTTTTGCAAAAAGATGTCACAGCATGCCCATCAGCAATGCCAGTGTGCTCGCCAGCCAATAAATGATTACGAAAAATAAACATTTGTATCACTGACAGAAAAAACAGATGATATTCCAGAGATTCATTTTTCAGTCAGAGAACAATGAGGAATACAATAATAATAATAAAAATTAATACAATAATTACTATTAATATAATTAAATAAGATGCAATGTAATTGAGAACAAATGAGCTCTAAGAAGTACTTCATCTCTGAAAAAATATGCTACTGAATAATATGCTTTCAAAAAGAATGATTGGCAACCTGTCAAACTGAAAATGTATGAAATCGATACAGATCTAAAACTCAAAAAGTAGCTTTCTCAGAAGACTGATCTGCCTGAAATACAGGATTATTTGGTATTATTGTATGTATGCCACTATCCCCAAAGCACTCCATCTAAGTATCGAGTATGAGCCAGTTTACACTGCAAAACTTCATAACTCTAGGCAGGAAACTATAAGGAAGTGAAAATTATGTGTGCCAAGTCCAAATATAGCTAGTGACAGAAATAGAAAACTCGATACTTATCTCACTTACACCTGTTTTTAGCCCTGGAATTCCTTTGCATTCAAAAGAAATAATCTAGGCACAAACCTAATGTAAACTGGTATAAGCATTAGGAGAGTTAAATCCATAATACTAAAAAAACTCCTTTAAATTAAGGGTGGCTATATTTTAGGAAAACATAATTCTGGCTTTTCACACAATATATAGTGAAAACATAAGAAGCGGTTATAGATTTTGAATTAGATGTCTTTATCTTCCGATGGTAAAAGTGACTAAAAGAGTTAGTAATGCTAGGAATATTCTGGAGGAAAGAAGAATAAACTAAGAGTGCCTTTAAAATGTGATTATATCAGTTGCCAAGAATATAGACTGGCAGTTAAACTGACTGTATGGATGCTGGTGGATGCAGTAGCTGGACAAAAGAGGAATGGTAGTGAAGAGTTTTAGTCAAGAATCAAATCCTGATCCTACACTTTGACATAATTTGTTATGAAGCTAAGTAGATTTGTTATAAAGCTAAGGAAACTGGTTAGATAAAGAGTGGAAGCTCCTTTTAGCTACTGTACTGAAGGCAATGGCATCCTCAAATGAGTTTCTGCTAACAGCTTGACCCTTCTTTTCAGTGAGAAACTACCCCAAAACTATTTCTGAGCCTGAAATTTATAAACAGCAGGAAATAAAGCCCCTACAAAGCCTCAGATCTACTACTGGTATAGAAGTGAAACAGTTAAATGATGAGACACGTAAATGCACACTGTCTTGAATGATGAACTACTGATGAATGCATGAACTATTTTCTACGTAAAACTGAGCAAAAATCAGTAAAAAAAATAGAGGAACCATTTAGCAGTAGGATATTTTAGAAAAATAAACAACAACAACAACAACAACAAAAAAAAGAATGCAGAAGAATGCAGAAACAAAGAATGCAAAAGAATTGTTCCTTTTTGTACTTTGCAGTCCTTTTGAATATAAACTAATCCTGAGACTCACTGTAACTGCCATCAATTACCAATCTGATTAGCAATATTTGAAATATCTCTAGAAAAGTAACAGCAAAGCCATCAGAGAATTCAAAGTTGGAAAAAATGTAGAACTATATTTCCCAACAGGTGGAAATTATATAATTTAATATAGATTTCTGTAACCACTTTTGGCCTTGAAGAAACCATTTACAATGAAAGCCACATTTTTCTCTATTAAGAGACATTTAAATTGTATATTAGAACCTAAAGGCAGAGTATTAAAATACACCCACTTTCACCTTCTGATTTTAAACCTTATGAAAGTTGACTGACTCAATCTCCATAAATGCCCAATTCTACTTCATGCAAAAGCTTTTTCTTTCAAAAGAGTGAAACTATACAATTATTTTAAAATATCCACAATCTTATTTTATAATTTGGATAAAAAAGTTCTCTAGAATTTTAAAAGGTTACTTATTCCAAATAGACCTAATTTCAGAATATTGTTCAGTGAACATTTTTCCATGCTATTTTTGTGTTGCTTAGGAAAACAATGATTTGGAAAAAGGTACAAGCTGTGTAGCCTTCAGTACTCCTTATTTCCAAGTGCTAAACAACACTAAAAAATAGCAAAAGTTAATTTTTAAATCTGCTTAAAGTTTTTGAATTGTTATCTGGTTTCATCTGAGAACAATAAAATAAATCTGATTACTGTGAAAATAACAAAAGCCATGGCTTACTGTTTAATACAGGTATTTTATGTACAGATAATGGTTCTAAAAGGGGTAATGGTACCAAAGGTGCATTAGATAAATATTAATGAATCACCTATCTTCCTTTTACTATCACTGCACTGAACTTGAAAACAATCAGGTATAATTATAGAAGTACTTCATAAGTGCTTTAGTGTTTACATAAACATATAAAAATGCTTATTTGTCCACATGTCCAAATACTTTCTATTTGCACCTCCAAGAATGCAGAAATGCACGCTTTTCGCATCCTCGGGTTCCTATTCTGTGCCTCTGTTTAGATGAGAAAATGAATATCCAATGTTACTAGATGCGGTAGTGAACAAGATTAGTAGAATTTTTGAATTTCTGTAAAAAATATGGGAATGAAAATGGGTCCAAATCTTTATTTGCATTTCTGTTTGTGACATTCCATAAGTAAAAAAAAAAAGACTTGAGAAAGATCAGAAAGATTTAGAATCTTCTGTATATAAAATTAAATGATCTGCTGGTGCTATAGTTTGATATGCACATCAAACTCAGCATCATATAATAATTATTTTTATTTTGTGTAGACTCATTAGTCACCACAAGTTCCCCTTTGTGATTTAGAAGTGTATAAATGGTCCAATAGTTTGAAAATCATTGTAAAAGTAAACACAACACTTAGCACTATTTTGCTTGAGCCAATATATTCTCCTTCCCTTAACACTTCTGTAAAGTCAGTATTTTCCATCTCACTGCACACATCTCTCACTGTTATCCATGTAGCAATTTCTAACTGTTAGTAAAATCTTGCTTTACTGATTATTTTTGCAGAGATTACAATTTTGTTTCATCATTATGGCACTTATTGTACTGTCCAATTAATCTTTGCCTGCTTTGGTTTAGTTAAACTGGATAATATAATAAATTTAAGGCCGTAGACAAAGTTTTATGAGAAGAAAGGAAAGAAGCAATTTTTTCTATGTGAAGCTATGTATCAGGACTACATCTGCCTTTCATTTGTAAACAGAGTGAATTCTACTTAAATTATTATATCATGGTCATTCTTTTTCTACTAGCCTAGTCTGTTATAACAAACAAATATGCATCATTAATCTGTCTTCTCCAGGCCTTGCTGTCTAAGAAATGCAGGCGACATGTAAGATCTTTACAAGCAAAACTACACATACTTCTTGAAAAGATGGAACTTTGTCTTAAAAAAGGTTCAGTGACATAAGTTGGACATTCTTATGAGCAAGTAAACAGCTCCTCTGGGGATAAAAGGGTCAATGTCTTTACACTTTAAGGTAAACGTTCCTTGTCTGCTTTCTCAGGACAATATCCTCTGGAGAGGTCATGTCAATGGAAACTGGAATTGAGTTTTTCTTTCTTTTTTTTTTTTTTAATGAAGCAAAGGACCTTTCCTCACCACTACTCAGACACTTATTTTTATGTCTCTCTGTGATACTTTCAGTTTAATTTTTCCCCTAAGCACAAAGGATTAAGAGTTCCTGTTAAGCTCAGTACTGGACACACTTATATTTTCTATTTCTCTTGTCTTTTGTGTTTTGCTGAAGGGCGCTTCAGGTACTCTGAAGCTAAAAGGATAATTTTGTGATAGGAGCATCTGATAGAACAAAGTACAGATCGTTCCTGTACATCTTTCATTATTTTCTTGTATCAACACAGTAGCTCAATTCATATATGACCTGTCTATGTGCCTTTTAAAATGTACTAAAATTTTATTTTAGATATTGAAGATATTTAGGAATTCAAATCTGTTTTTATTATCTGCTATCTAAGAAATATAAATAATACACAAAAAGAATTTCATTTTTGGTTTTTTTTTTTTTTTTTGAGTCTGACATGATCTCTATGCTCCATAAAAGGGACTAGTTTGACCTCCCTCTATAGTCAAGGGAGAGAGAGCATAAGTGTTCTGAGGCTAAATCATTGTATCTAATATAAAATAGTTTGAATTCCTCAGGACTCTATTTCTCTTTAAGGTGTATAGAAGGAAGAATTCAAATTAAATTCATAGCTTTTAAATTGTAGAACTTATATGTGAATTTCACTATTGGAATCACCTCCGTTTAATTGATTATTGTCTGCTTGCAATGATAAACAGCAGCTACCTGCATTGTGTATTATGAACACAAGCTGTTCAGTGTTACAGAAATGTATCAGAAACTAGATTTACTGCTTTGGTGAACTTCAGTTAGAAAGGTTAATATGAGAGAGAGTGTGTTAAAGGCAACTGTCAGGCCCCTGAGTACATGCAGAGGGTTTGCAACCTCTTCTTCATTGCTGAGAGTTAAGTTGCCCTTGACCCATCAGGAGCAGTGAAGCAAGGATGCTTTACAAGGTAATGTGAGCCAGGAGCCCAGGGTGACAGCAAGGCCAGCAGTGCCTGAACAAGGACTACACTTGTAGGCTCAGGAAAGGGCCAACACAGCCAAACTCCTAGGGAAGGGGAAAGCAAGAGGTTGCTGAGCCTGCTAGTGCATTCAGGATACTGCTAATACAGGAGAAAATGTATTACAATAGAAGTTTAACAATTTGTGTCAGATTATTTTCTATTTACAAATCACTTTCCACAGTGCAACTCTGATTAGAAAGTCTCAGACTGTTGAAATGCTCAGTGATTCATGCAGGAATGCAGTGATCAGTGCTTTTAATGTGACATTTTATTCTTTGTGTATAACAATATCAGATATTAAAAGCACTCACATTATCCAGAAGTTCTAACCTATCTTCCGAAATTTCTGATAATTATTTACACACAAAAATCTCTTCTACTTTCTAAAGATTTGTTTATTTCTTTCCTTTCCAAGTCTCTTGCATTAATACTTGAAACAAAAGGTGACGTTTTCTATTTATAATATTACTGAGAGCTTAGTTATCTGCTTTGCCTCACTCTCTTGATCTACTAGGAAACGAAAGGAAGCCAAAAACATTTAATGTTGTTGTATATTATAATTCTTTTCCAATTTTCAAGTCATTGGTGACAAACCTGTATTTCTTGAATTATGTGTGCCTCAGGAGTATGTTAGCATAACAAAATTCCACTACTTCAACTGTATGTGACCCCAGTGGATATACATAATTATGAGGGAAAGCTTAATGGTGTCCTCTACTGATAATACCAAGTGATGGAGATGGAATTAAAGAATCAAAAAGTGTAGGAAACAGGCACCTATTTGCTCAAGAGGGATTTTTTAAAGTTCAGAGCTAAATTATGGTATGAATGTTGTTCATTTGCATAATGGTACAGAAGAATATAATTTACTCCCAGAAAGCTTATTTCAAATGGCATCTTACCTTATGAAATGCATTCAAGTGTCCTGGAGACTCCTTGTACCCCAGACATTGCTGTTACACGGCTATCATTTCCAGATTTTCACTAAGGTAGCAACTTGAGATCTTGTAAATCTGTTAAAGTAATTATAAAAAGCATGCAAAAGCAGATAGAAGGGAACAAGGGGAACGGATAAAGAAATATTTATGCCTTTCTCTCAGTGGCATAGTCCTACTGACCCTTGGAAAGTATGTGTGTGACATTGCATTTGAACTTACCTTTCTAATTTATAACAGCTTTGTCATCAGTAATCACATTTCAACTAAATATAACATTCCTTTTTATTAGATTAGACTGTATATTTAAATGTTTTTATTAGTAGTGCAGTTAATCAAGAATGCTGTGAGGAGGCAAATTGTGGTTAATCAAGATTAGCAGCTCTTTGTTCTCAAAACAATCTTGTTTTAGGACTCAAATAAATTATTATTTGTGTTTTAAAGATACCGGAGTGATTATATTTTATTATCTTTTCTGTTCATTCTTAGATGATAGCTTACACTGATTTCCAGAATGCTTGTAAGCGAAATGATATGTTTACTCATTATTTCTTTTTTTCTTTCCCACTGCAGACTAAAAAAGTTGGTCATTTATAGTCAGATGCATAAGAAGAATAAGAAGAACTTAAATATATGTATATTTTATCAGGCTCCCATGCTATCTCAGTCTTTATTATCAGTCATAAAACTTTTTTCTAGTGAGCTTACAAAAAGACCATAGTTAAAAAGAAATGTTTCAAATGTTGCACTTTACTATTAAATAATTCAATTTTTTTTTTTGGGGGGGGGGTGTTCTTTTATCTAGCATGTCATCACTGCTGTTCTTATCTCTATAGTATTGTGTTCCTTAGGGAAAGGTATGTAATTATTTGATTATTATTACTTTATTATTATTATTATTGTTAAGGTGCTATGTGACTTTTCCAGGAAGCTTTATTTAACTGCAATAAACATTTCTTTTGGCAATAGACAAAAACAATCATTCTGAGCTTACGTTACAGAGCATAGAAAAAGACTGAAAAAGAGAATACCACATGAGATTTACTGGTTTTCACAGATAGTAATGACTAGAAATTCTACTAACAACATAGAGGGTAGTCATTTAATAGCAATTTAATCTACAAATTATCACAAATTCACATGCAACTTTCTCCAACATGATTAATCTTATTCATTGATAATGGGTTCATTATGGAAAAGAGTGGGCTACACTTCCAAGCCAGACCACATAAAGTGACAGAAGTACAATTCTTTATATTCCCACCATGCAGAGGTCAGTGTCAGACAATCATACAAAATACATTTATAAGCAATTTATCTAAACCTAAAGTAGATATAGATAAAATAAGCCAAATGCAATACAGCAAAATAGTTGTGGTCTCCCAAACGAATGCTCTTGCTGTTGCTCTGCAGAGTCAGAATCTTCTCTCTGGAGGAGTGTAAAGGCACTTCCCCAGGAAGGGGGCAATGTAAAGTGGCAATCACTTAGAGCTCTTTAGACTGCAATTTTGAGCAGAGAAGCTTAAATGCCAGTTAAGTCTTCTAATTGATTTAGCCCCCAGGAAATTGTAGAAATTGTTAGAAAAAGCAAATGACAATTTCTTGTTTGCTTGGTGTACTGCAGACAGATGGAAACTCACTCTGCATCAGTTAAGAGCCGGGCACAAGTCGGAGTTTATTATTCAGACTTAGTTATAAACTGTTTTTGACTGCTCTGAATGCTTTACATGCTCATTTCTTGTCCCACTACAACTGTCATGAAAAAAACTCTGCTTCCTTGGGGTTAAGACTATACACTTGTATTCATCCAGTAGAAGGCCTAATCTGTAATTGTATCAGAGATTACACAATAACTACTCTTCTTGAGAGTTATAAGTATGATTGTTTTGAAATCCCACAGACACTGATAAAAGAAAAATCAAAAAATATTTTAACAGATACTTGTTTTGTTGGTCAAAATTTATGTGTCATTGACATGAAAAAAAAAAGAAAAGAAAAATTAAAAAAAGAGAAATTGAAATTTCATGAATTGAAATTATCTTTATAAAACAAGTATAAAGTAAGGATTCATAACTTTTTAGGAGTGATCCCTACATTAGGGATTGTGCTTGATGTGTCTGCACATCTCTAATAAGAATTTTTTGATTAATAATGGCTTTCCTACACCAACACTGACAGCAGGTAGAGGAAGGGAAAGACAATCATATGATGAAAGAACGGTATAAGGACTGAGAAAAGTGTCTGATTATCTATTCTTTTACATATAGATAGATAGATATTATTGACTCAATCATTTCACACTTTTTCTACACAAAGTAGAAGTTTTGGCAGGTGCAACCTCTGTGCATCCCCATCCTTTTAAAATTCTCAGCAAATACAAATTACATCAATATCATTGACACAAGAGACTACTAATGAAATACCTGAAAAATCTCTGTAAATGTAATCATAAATGAGGACACTCATCAAATCAAATCAAATCATGTAATGTTATAATTAAAATGTTCTTGTAAGCCAGGTCCAAAATCTGAGGTCATAATTCTCCAGATATGCAAGAGAAATGAGAAATTGTAATGATAAAGAAAGCAGAAGTGAAAGAATACGAAATGAGACTGCTGTCCTACTGCAGTATAGGACTGAAAACTCATCATTAAAAATTCCATACAGCAGTATGGGAAGGGTCTACATAAATCAGTATCTATCTTGATGTTATTTCTCTGTAAAAATAGCAGAAGTTTAAGCAAAACTTTTCCAGATTCTCTTGGTCTTCCAGGAAATTCATGAATGAAAATTACTGTGGGTCACTGTCTGCAGTAGTCACTGACGAACCCATCTTCTTTGTATTTGTGAAAGCCTTTATGAGTATACTTTTATTTGGCTTCTACCACATCTTGAGATAACATGTTTCATGATGTAAAGCTTCAGTGCAATTTTTTAATTATTATTTCATTTTAAGGCTGCTTCCTGATTATTTCTTTATACTTAGTTTTCTAAACCTCATACTATTTTAAATAATTATCGCAACCTCATACACATTTTTCCAATTCCACCTATTCCATTATTTTAAAGACATTGATCTACTATCTTATATATATAATAGGATATGTGATTTCTTGTGTAAAAAATATTCCATATATCTGATCATCTTTGTTACCATTCCTTGCACTTTCCTTTTTCAATTTTTATTTTTCATATGAACTGAACTCCATCCAAGATGTATTTATTAACACAATAATTTATTAACATAATTAACATAATATTATCTTCTAGGGTTTTCTCTCCCTCTTCTTTTTTATTAATATTGTGTTATTTGTTTCTTTCCTAAGTCTATTTTCTGTATTTTATTTTGTTGTTGCTGTTGTTTAAGCTTTTTTTTTTTTACCATTGGCAGTTTTAGAGAATGGTATCTAGACTCCCTCAGGGGTAGCGCTAGCTAACTAAAAGTTCACTGGACATGAGCTGGATTTCCCTCTGTACATTACCTCTCACTTTTATGCATTAAATTGCATATCTTTTTACTTCCATCTTTTCATCCTGTTTATCTACTTTCCCTTAATGTCACAATATCTGCTGTATCTTTCTCAACTTATTAGATTTCACTATTCTGAATAAGTTAATTTTACTGGCAAATACTCTTAATATATACCACTTAATTTGTGCTATTTATTCTAGATTGTTTAAGAATATACACCACCAAAGACTGTTGGGACATTCTGATGTTGACCTTCCTCTTTTGTGAATATTGCCCATTCACTTCTTCTATAGTGCATTACAATATTTATTTGTCGTTATATATATATATATAAATGGACTATCAATGCCCCAAAAGACCTTTCCTAATACCCTACAAGAGTTTACTTTCTTCAAGACCCTTTGAACAAATATTTTCCTGATCAACCAGACAACTTTTGAACACATTATTGAATCCTTCAAAGAGTGCTAGTTGTTTTTGAGACGGCATTCTGAATCTTCTTGAATCATCATGTTTATTCATGTATCTATATGAATGTATTATTTACTATTGGTTGCATCAGTTTTCCTTATATGAAGACAGAACTATTCTTGAAATCATTTGTAAAGACTAATGTTATTTTTACTACTTTCAGGTCCTTTGACACAGACATTAATGCTGAACGAAGTCCACCATTACTAGTTCTGCTTTCTCATGTTTTAGTTCTTTTAAAACTCTACAGTCACTGCTATCCGGTCTTGGTTAGCAGTTACTTTATTCATTACTTCTAAAACATTTTCTGTTTGAAATACAAATGTAAGACAGCTCTTTCCAATAAGGAGTGACCTTCTCTGCTGTGAATATCAATGTAATAAATATAGTTTGATTTTTCTTCATGTTATCTTTGTGTTCAACTTTTACACCATGGGCTACACTAATTCCTAACTCCCAGTCATCAAAATCTACTCGTCATAGGTTCCTGGTTTTGTCAGCTTCAGTCTTCCTGCAGCTTCTAGCATGCCATGCACACACATTTTACAGGCTTTCTTAGGATGTCAGTCTTTCCTCTTGTTGCCATCTTACTTCCTCTTGCTCCAAATTCAGATACTTCAAATTCATTCTAGACCCATATATTTTCCTTCCATAACATTCAAAATAATCCCATTTTAACTTCACGTAATTTTGCACTCAAATATCTATCCTAATGATTTATTTTTAATGTTTTTCCTGAGCCTTTCATACTCTGGAATCCAAATTAATATGCTAGCTCAGCAGGACTCTATTTTTTGTCATTTCTTTCAAAATGCTCAAGTAAAACACAACCGAAATTACTCGTGAAATAAATGTGTTTCAACTGAAGACAGTTCAGAGATATTTCTGAGAAATCTAAGTGGCTATGTGTGCCTATTAAACTACAAAATACATGTTTATATATAGCATCTGCAATATGAAGTAAAGATAAACTTTCTTTCGAAAAGCGAGAGAATAAGAAATGGCTGCGCAGCATACCATGTAGACTGAAATTGAATGGTTATAGGTTTGTATATTTCAATAACATTTTTGTATGGGTGAATGGTTTCTGCATCCTTTTTCTATGCAAATTATTCATTTATTTCCAATCATTGGGCTAGCACACAAGGAAATGGAGGAAAATGAATTATTTTTCCTCCATTTGGTGCTAATATCTATCTTGAATGTCCTATGAAAATTTGTGCACCATTAAAAATTCAAGTGAAAACTGATTTTTAACATGAAAAGCATGAGTCTCAGCAGGCTGTTTGTAACTTTTGTACATTCTTTTTTTAATAATGCTCCATTTCTCTTAGTATATCATTTCAAAGACAATGAAATATTCTGTTCTTGGGTCTAACAGTGAAAGTTCACGGGAAGAGGAGTTAAACTGATGGAGAGAAGGACAGGTTCAGGGAAACTATCAGGAAATTTATAGGCAAATATCTAATTGGACTTCATCAGAGGTGCCAGGAAATTTAGAGAGAGAGAAAAAAAAAAAGGATATTATAAAAGACATGCTGGTTTATGTGAATAACAGTTACAGTATTTTTATTTTCCTACTCTTTCTCTAAGTTGGAAGTTTCTTAGAGCAGGATGACAAGATGTGCAGAGCACAGACTTTGTTCTGTTCTACTTTTTATTTCATTCAGCACGGTGATCTTAAGATGTGATCTTAAATGCTGTGTATTTAGGTTATTGAGGAATGACACCGTCAGTCATTCCTGCTTATGTCCTTTAGTTTTTTAGAGGCAACTTTATATGCACAAATTCTAAGAATTTATCTTTCTAAGTTTCTTACTTATCGGTTCATTTCTTCAGAAGTAAATTCTTTCTTATTCTTTTCTCCTCATTTGATTGCACATTTTCAACTTTTACAACAGTCAGATGTCCCACTGAGCTCTGAGTAACTGGTGTTAATAAATACATTGATTTCCTGTTATGCTGCAGGAGACATACTGTTAGGTTTCTCTCTGTAACTCATATGAAAAGTAACGTAACACAGCATGTACTTCATTCAGAGAATGGCTTCTTAAAAATGCAAGTGCTTATGCTTGAAGTAATTTTGATGTAGATTCTGAATTTAGCACTGCATCAACTCAGGTGCCAAGGAGTTAGCAAAGGGCCTTTTGCACACAAAAGAACTCCACTTTGGATTAACTACCACATATGATCTGGGAGAATTCCTGCCTGGTGACTTTTCTGTTGTGCAAGAGGCAGAAAAAGGAAGAAAAATGCAAAGGCAATGCAATACACACAGCTCAGAAACTGACTGTCAGTAACTGACAGATTCTGACTGAATTCTGTCAGCTTCTGAACAGTGATGTACTTTCCTCCACAAGTCCTTGCTGCCACTTGCACTGATGTTCATCCCATTTACCCCTGACGCTCATCACAGAAAATGATTAGAGTATGATAATCCTGTATAAATTCCGAGAAAACACAAGTACACAAAATGGAGACGAATCAAATAAAGTAGTCTGTGGTATACCCTGAATCAAGATATACAAAGAGCTCATTCACTAGGAGCAAACACATTCTATTTAGGGGAACTTATCTGCTGCAGAAATCTAAAACAGATTGTTTAAAGTTAGGATTATCTACTAGAAAACACAAAGCTATTGACATTGACAAAGGTAATCAAAAACTGATAAAAATCATCCTTGAGTCTTCCATATGCTTGGATCTGTATATTTTAATGTTTATCACAACAGCCTTAATAAGGCTTAGCAAAGACCTTAAGATTCATTTAGCATAGCCCGTTTTGGGAAGTATTCATATGGATTATTCTAAGTTTCATGCATTCTTATCGTTATCATGCAGCTTCCATGAGCAAGAAGCAGAACTCCTAATAGTAAGGAAGGCAGCTTTGCAGAGGGTCTTTCATATTGTCTGAGAATTCTTTCATGCTCACAAAATTAGGATAGGATTGTAGGACCATTTTATTGGCTCATTTTCATGTTTCCTGAGCCCAAGGTAGATTATATTGATCAAATTATAACACTGGAATGCTTTTGAGAGAATTTAGCTGAGCAAAACCAGTAACTTCGACTGTCAAAAAGCTTGAAAGGCATAGCCAGTCCTGGGATTTTATTTAAGGTTATAGAAGACTTTATTCAATTTGAGCTCTTCAAGTGATCATGGTAGACTGTTCAGGCACTAAAAATCTATTTTTTCAATTAAGTTTTAATTAATGCCAGCTCAGTATATAGCATATTGTTCAAAGTTTAAAATTTTACTCAACAGGAGGTTTAACAAAAAATCCATTTGATACAAAAATGGATGATCTTGCTGAAATTATTTATCCTAATTAAAAGTAATTTAGGACTTCTATTATGTCTTAAATGGTGACATCTTATTATGATTTAGCTTTTGTCATATGAATTGGGCACTTAAAGGAACTGACACTGTGGACAAATATATCATAATGAATAGACTAATTTTCAGTTTCTCCCTTTAACAATAAAGTATAATACATTTTACATCTCTACCTGATATTCCATAACAAAACAAATGATATGGAAAATAAATTACTCTGTTCATTCCTTATGAACATAACATTTGATGATATTTGGAAAAAATCTATTTTTATACTTAGTATGCTTTAGTAGAAAGCAAGAAATTATCTTAATAATTTAAAAAGCAGTGTACGAAAATCTTGTTGGATTCTTTTCATAAGCATATCATTGAGGACAAATGCTTGTCCTTGAATAAATGCAAATGAGTAATAACAAAATCTATCGTGCTGTCATTTATTGCCCAAATATTGCCAGGATTTGCTGTGCAGAAAATGACCTGAGAGGACAGCAAACTGTGCATAAGCCAGCAATGGGCTCTTGTGGGCAAAAAGGCCAATGGTATTCTCGTCTAGACCAGGAATAGCATCGCCTGCAGGTTGAGGGTGCTCAGTCCTCAGCTGTCAGCTCAGTTAGGCCACACTTGGGAGTATTATGTCTATTTGTGGGTTCCCACAATAAGAGAACTTCCACCAAAAGCTGCTAAGATGGTGAAGGAATTGGAGCACCTTTCATATGAGGAAAGACAGAGAGCTGGGACTATTCAGGCTACAGAAAAGAAGACTGAGGGGGGATCCTAATGTGCGTAAGCACTTGGAGGCAGTGTGAAGAGGATGGGGCCAGACTCATTTCAGCAGTGCCCCGAACAGGACAAGAGACAACAGGTACAAACTGAAACTACATGTGCCATTCTACAAAGTCAATATCTCTCCTGCTACTTGTAGGAACATAGATCTAGAATTAATCATTTCCTTTGTGTGTCTTCAGTCAGAAACAATAGCAGCACCAGTGATTACAGGAAATATGTCATATGCTAATCAGTTCACAGCTATCTTACAATCTTGACCTGCCTGAAATGAAACCATATTAGTCTAATCTAAAACCTGTTCCAGGCACATTTATCATGATGCATGGACTAAGTTTTCCATACTATTTGTCTCCGTCCCTCAGCCAATATATCCAAGCCTTGATGTTGCTCATTCATAGTGTCTTATTTACACCTAGGTAAAAGGCTATGTCCAGAAACGTAAGGTCCTATTTTGCTTGCTGCAATATTAGTTAACCCATCACATCTAATCAGGTGTAGAAAAACATGTATGGTGACTATATACCCATTCCTTTTTTTTTTTTTTTTTTTTGTAACAATCTCCCAGAAACTCTTAATCTCTGCATAATGCCACAGATTCTTTTTCTTAGTTTAAACAGTTGTTCTTACTCTAAGTGAAACAGTACAATCTGTATTCTACTCCTTCTGCGTTCATTTCACTGCTTCCTCTACTAAAAGTCTTGCATACTATCCTAGATATACCCTATATACCCTATACAGCATATTTTCCTTAAACAATTATAGGAAAAACAATTTTAGACATTTCAGAGTCTTTCATTTATCCTTGCCATTATGATACCTTTCAAAGACTAACTTAGCTTTCTGAATAAATAAGTAGTCAATAAGAGAAACATTTTTAATGAGCAAAATCTGAGTGTATGTAAATGTTAAGTTTCAGATAGCCGACATGAGTAAAAAGAGTAATAATGTTTTTTACTGATGTTCCACATCTGTCATTATAGATATTGACTTAAGGTTTACAACTGGATATTCTCTTATGTTTTTGGACAATAATGATTTTATCTGGAGTTTCAAGGAAGTACTGAGTCTCTTTTCATTACAATTTATAGTTCCTTCTGATTTTCAGTTGCAATATATTAAATGTGAGTCTTTCAAAAAGGTTTAAAATAAATGATAAATCCAAACTAGCCAAACCAAGCTGAACAAAACCATGACAGACTTCCTTCCCCTATTCCCACAAAATTTGTCATGAATGCTGAAAGCAGCTCCTTCTGTTCTCAAAGAAATACTTGTCTGTCTTTACCACCTGTACCTGCAAATCTAGTCAATTTATGGATCTTTCTTATATAGCTTGAGCAGATACTCCCTTCCCTTGTTAATTTAGTTTTATTAAAACGGGCACACATCACATTTTAAGAAAAAAAAATGTCAACAAGAAAACCTGCAGAACTACCTTTCAGCTTTTTTCACTAAACCCTCACCCAGCTTTTTTCTTCCCACCTCGCAGGAGGAAGTCATGTCTATACACTATGATTTATGAAACTTACTGGCAGTGGGACAGGGTTATTCAACTAAATATCTTCCAAATTCTGTTCAATCTTCTTTGCCTATCATATGAGCAAATTGTGCACAGTGTTTGTTTATCACTGGACAGATTGTATCAGAGTACTCAGGCAGCTCTAGTATAATGGTGTATTTTCTGCAAATTCTTCAGATGACAGCTAAAGTGTACATTACTGAAATAAAAGTTAAAACTGATTTCACTTAGCACAACATTTTCCAGGAATTAACTACAAACTATGCGGATATTGCAGAAAGTAAAATATAACTTACTATGTTCTTTATTTCTTTTGTTGTGTCATTATTTACATAAAATATCTATTTTTTTTTTTAGAAATTTAGTCAACTCTTATTAGAAATATAATGTTAAGCAATTTCAAGATTTTGCACACTATACAAAATTAATAACAAATGAGATTTTTTTTATATAATCATAAAAATATCATAATGGGTCAAAATATCTCTTAAAATCCTTAAGAAGATGCTAAAACTCAGTCACACCAATTTACCACTATCTCAGACTTTACCTTCATATCCAATTTCAAGCAGTGGATTTTAATGAAACACGAATTCTATGTTTTTTTTTTTACAGGTTTGCTCTATGGCTATCTGTATAAACATGTTTATGTAAAACACAAGTTACAGTATGTACAGACACTAATTATTGAAGTATGAATCTACTTTCTACTGGAAGAAAAGTACTATTTCCTCTCAGTGGATTAACAAGCTTTTTTAAAGATACCAACCGATACTGGTACATGTTCAATATCAATATCTGTACTAGTGCCAGGAATCTCACTAAGAAGATCAAACATGACCATAAAATTCTGCAGCACAGTGAAAAGGATCAAAAAGTAGATAATGTTCTTGTTAATATTTTAAAAGCTCGAGTAGGAATAGATGTATCCTCCAGATAAATACATGGCTCTGCAGGTGTAGATGCTAGCAAAATTTTGCTTTATAAATATCTCTAAGTCATCCTGTATTGACATAATAAAGTTGAGTGAGAGCTTTAATCAAAGATCAGGAGTGAAAAGTAACAAAGACTGAGATGAAAGCCAAAGCAGAAGTTATTTGAATAAGGCCTGTTATGTAGAAGGGACAAGTCTTAGACTACAACAGAGAAAGAACAGAAAGGAGAGTGGGTATAAAGTATTGAAAATGCTATTATCTGAGGAGTTTCATGCAAAGTTACTTAAAGAAGTAACATTTTAAAGTTACTTCTGACCTTGTTTGGAAACAAACAGATGACAGGTACATCAGGATATTAGAGAATCTGAGAAGAATAAATCTTATATTTATTCTTCAATGAAGAGGAAAAAACAAAAGTCATATATATCTTTAATTCTAGGAAAAAAATACTGAATATATTAATCCCATAAAATGTTTACAAGCACTAAGAAATAAATCTTTGAGAAATGAGTAACACGGATTTGACTTTACCCTATTTGATTTCCTGGTATGGAAGAAATGAAACCCTCCTAACAAAAGATGAAAGAAAAGTCATAGGTCTTGACACTAGGGTTTTGACAAATTTCTTGTGGCATTTGTATAAACAAGACAAAGTCTACAGAAAGACAAATCTACAGTAAAGTAGACTTTCTTGAAAATCTTGCTGGAAAACTCTCATAATGGTTATCTTTGGATCACTGTTCAAAATTCATTGAGCAGAGGTCCTCCAGAACCTATGGCAGATTGAGTATTGGTCCAATTAATAAAATGGAAAACAACGCAAAAATGAATAGAAGAATAAAAATACAACTTATAAAGCAAATAGGCATTTCTAGCTAAAGGCTGAGCAAACTTAAAACTGTAATCTGCAGGAAAGAATTTCAAGGCCCATAGGATTCCGATTCCCTGGAAGATTCAAAAACTAAGAGTAGTTATACAAGTAATCAAGGTTCATAAGCACAGGATACTCCCTTTCAGAAGCAATCTGGTATGTAATGCAGGAAAAAAGACAGAAATCCTGCATGAGACGTATCAAAAAAAGTTTATAAGGTAAATCAGCTGAAAAAAAAAAAGGCTTGACAAATTTCATCTTGGTTTTAGCAGATGAAGAATGTATTTTTGGGCTCATTCCTCCCATGTGTTTTTAATACTTTCTAATCACGTGTTCTGTGGTAGCTATTTTTTTTTTTAATGTGGATTTGCTATTTTTTAGTTTTTAGTTTAACTTTATATAATTCAGATTATTCTCAATATGACTGTCTTTTCCTCCCCTAAGGTTGTAGTACATCTCTGGACTAGAGAACTGGGATACTTTTGAAGATTCTGCAGCTATCCAGTAAATTCCCAAGGGCATCCAACAAAATGCACTCACATGGCTGGGACTATTTTTATACCCAGTAAAGGCAGGGAAAGAAGAAAACCTTCCAGTGAACATTTAGCCATAATCTTTGGTTGAACATGAGGTAGTGAGGAGCACATGAGAACTCCAAGCATAGTCAGGGTGTACGAAGATCTTTGAAGATCCTTACCCACAAACTAGACAGACAGTAGCATGAAAGGGTATCAGAGTACAGGGTATAGGGCATGACTTCATGGTGGGAGATGGGCATGAAGATTTCTAAGGTTTCTTCCAACCCTGAGAGAGTTCAAGGTAACAACTGGAAAACAAGCTGTAGTATTTTTCTGCCTATGTATATTGTGACAAACTCTGGAAAAAAAACAAACAAACAAACAAACAAAAAAAAAACTTTGAGTAGCCAGTAACCCAAAGCAATTTTCCTGGGCACCTCAAGAGCATCAAGGTACTTCCACAAAATAGTACAGGCAGTAGGATCTTATAATTCTCATAGTTGGATAAGTATGGGAAAGATATCTTTTAATGGCTAACACTAATAGTAAATACCCAAAAAAGGAAAGAAAAAAAAAAAAAAACACAGAATGAAACCCCTAAGAAAGAAGTATATCTTGTTGCATTTTTGTTAATCATATACTATATGACTATATACTATATAGATATTAATTGCGAAATATATCCAAATGCTCAGAAAAAAAAAAAAGCAACTATTTTTATTATTTAACCACTTCCATATGTAACGTTGCAAATCTTTAAAAAGAGAAAATGTTTCTCTAAGTAGATGTAGAGAGACTCTTTCGGTTGGTTGGTTGGTTTCTGTGCTTAGTTCAGATGAAGAACTGTTCTCATTTCTCTTCTGCAAAACATATTTTTTCCCCATGGGAAATCTAATACAGGCTAGTTAAGATGTTATTTTCCCTTTGGATTTTCTCAATTTGCTCTCAGTGAAGCAGGAAGAGAACTACTTTTTTTTCCCCTGTTGTTACATATTAACAACGATTTACTTTACATCCACTGACATTGTTGACATTTTGCCTTTAAAGTGACAGCCATTTGGAGAACACTTACACTGTGCAGAACTCACCACATCTGCTGTACACAAATATAAAATTTTTCTATCACTGTGTCCTCTCTTCTGCCCCATTTACCCCATTTAAGTGTCCCTCTTTTTCATAGAACTAGACCTTATTCATACAGAACTGAGTGAAGTTCACTTTATTCTTCAGTTAGGTATACATTAAACTGATACACATATTTATATTACAAGATTACAGCATTAAAGAAGCCTGACTATGACAAACATACAGTGGTTCCACTTTAAGCAATGTCTATTGTGCTAATACTGATTTTGCTAAAGTTTCCAGAAAGAGACCTTTTTTCCTGAAAATTTCAAAGTCTGAGGGTTTTGTCTGATGATTTGACTGTATATTGCAGTATTAGGCTTGAGCCATAGCTTCTCTCCTTTATGTCTTGTATACCTAATTTTATTTCCTTTGATCCTTCTTTCCTCCTCTTTGCTGATATGTTCTTTGTTCTTTTGCTTCCCTCATCCTTGTGCTTTGCTCTAGTAAGGCTCATTCACCTTAATTTTCATGTAATCTCTGCCTGTGCTGCCACCTGTATCTTTGTTGTCACAGTTCTGATGTGTCTTTACTGGTTTTCTTTTTATCTGGCTATCTGATTTTGTTTGGCTTTTAATCTTTTAAATTCTCTCCATCGCTTCAGTCTCTTTTAATCTTCCCTTAGTATTGCTTCTTGTTACAGCTCTTGATCTTTCAGAGAGGAATGACAAAGCTGACAGGGACCATTGCTTATTAAATTTAAATTTAAAACAAAAATAAGTATCCACTTTTTTGCTGCTTGTGACCAGAATTCAAGATACGTAGCACGGAAGTAGAGCTTTGCTCTGAGATGTTCAGAGACTGAATTTAAGGCTGCTGGCCACTCAGAATCAGTGAGGGGTGAACTTTTTGACCAAGTGTGACTTCTGTTTGCCAATTAATCTTGGGTTTTATATGCATAGTTGATTTAATCATACATTCCTCACAGATAATTATAGCCAAGTGCAGGGATGCTAACCTGGAGGTCTTGGAGAAGTGTTGTGTTTACTGCTGTATAGAGAACACAGGCTGTGCCACTGTGCAATTGGCTTCCTAACCCACATGATAAGCATCTTCCTCTCCAATTGGCTATACCTAATATATATGGAAATGTAGTACCTCAGTATATTAAACAGGATAATTAAATATATTACTAGAAATGATACTGTGCATTTTATTGTGGATGAAAGAATCAAAATAGCAAGGGTTGCATTTAAAAAAGACTTAAACTATCTGAAATCTTGTATGGACTTCCTCAGTCTTTCCATCTGTTTATGTATCCAGAGGAGGTTGCTTTCTAACGCAAGAAACATTCCTACTTTTTGAATTTGGGGGGAGAAAGCATCTATAATCTTATATGAACTTAAAGTTTCTTTTCAAGTTTTCATATGAAATTACAAAAGGAGGAGAAATTCAACAGATGGACTGAGGTCAAGCTCCTTTTAGCAATGTGAGCATCTCTCATCCTTTTGTTGGACATATAAACATCTACTGTTTTCTACCTCTTTCTAAAGCTAAAACAATGAATGCATTCTCTATATTTGCAAGTTCAAGAGTTTGTAAGTTTATGAACCTAAGCTGAAGGTATCTGAAATCAGCAGATGCATGGAAAAAAAAATATGTAGTTTTACCTTCAATTGTTCTGATTTTTTTTTTTTAAGTATATTAGATGTCATTGTGAGAAAACTTCTGGCAGTAACATTTTTATTGAATAAGTTTTGTATCAATACTGATACTAATATTTGGTATCCTTTTTGTCCTTTATTATTTATCAACTTGAGAAAAAAAGGTTTGAAGTTGCCATAAAGGCTACCATCTGCAAGTTATTTCATGTGTGACCCATTCTCTTCAGAACCAAACCTCATTTGATATTGTTTGATAATATTTGCATACTCACACAGCAGAAGGTCTTTGTTAGCTAAGAAATTAGTTGCACTTACATTGTATCTGCCATGCTGCATTTTGTAGATGTGACAGATGCTGTTCTTCAAATTACTGGAAAAATTCCAGGTGAGAAGCCTCACTATCAGTAAGGCTATATATATAAGGTTTTTTTTTTTTTCTTTTTTTGAAGGGTTATATTTTTAAAAGAAAATATTGAATTCTGGTACATATAAGGAGATCATACTTAGAGATCAATGAGTAACATGTCACTGCACCTGAAATCTATTTCAGTCCTTCAGACTGCATTCAAAATTCAGACTCATGCAAAGATGTGTTTTGAGCACTGCTTCTGGAATGTGCCTTGACATGTAGACGCAGGCATAAACCTCACTAGGAAGTGTGTTGATAGTTATAAAATATGCCAATTCTTGTGAATCGGTGCTTCAGGCCATTCTCTCCCCCATTTAATTCATTTAAAAAATATAGCTCACAAGAAATCCACAACTTGATCAACCTTTTGATCAATCTCCTTGTTAACATTCCATAGCTCGTAAGAAAAAAATAGTCGCTATAGAAATTGGTTGCTATAGAATGCTATAGAAATAAAATAAAAGCTATAAAAATATTAAGAGATCTATATAAGCTCCTATTTTATTAATATATTTTATGAAGATATGTATAAGTATATACTATACACACACACACATATATGCATTTATATATAAGCCTACAGTTCAACATATATCTGTTTTTCCCAAAGGACCTCTTGGGAGCCACCCTTTCTTTCAGATTATGTCATATTTTCAAACATATTAGACATAAACTCAACAAACAGAAAATTCAGAGCTGGTCTTAAGCCCATCTTTCAGGGCATAGTTCATCACCAGAGATCTCTGGACTCCGAATGAAAAAAAAACGGCTGATGGTACCTACAGCATCACTCTTTCTTTGAAGTCTTTACAGACCATTTTGTCATGGTTCCATCCTGTCTTATGAAGAAAAAAATATAAACAATAATACATATATATACATATATATATATACACACACATATATATATACATACACATATATATATACATATATACATAAATATACATTATATATATATCATAATACATATATATGAACAGTATTAAGTACATTGGTCTACTTTCAACATGTTTTACCTAGACTTCTCTTCCTCCCTTTTCCATGTTATTATGAGCACTGTAGAACTATCTCCAGTGCCCTTCTTCAATTGGTTCTTCCTTGGCTGAAAGAGACTAGCTATCAGTATTTCTGAAATTTCAAAACAAGAACATGAAAACTCAAAAAGATCCTTCTTTTTTAAATTCTACATACCAGAGTCCCACTGAAAAGCTTCTATAAATTCTGATTAAATCCAGCTATTCACGCTTATCAGCAACTTGCCTTTATTCCTGGAGAACTTGCTCCCTTGTTTTCAGCCTTTCTTCACAGGGATCCTGAGCCAAAGCAGTCAGTTTAATTGCTGGTTCACTGCACACCTAAGGACAGCACTGCAAGGAAGTCAGTGGGTAGCCAACTCATAATTGACTTCCAGGTTTAGTGAGGGTGATGGTGTGACTGATTAAAGCTTTACTGCATGTGACACACTGACAGGCAGAGAGAAAGTGAAAGAAGTGTAAAAAAGTCCTCATCTACCTCCTTTTATTCTAAAGTCTGCCTCATATGAAGATTGAGTAAGTTCCTAGTCCCCACCACCACCTTTTCTAGCATTTCTAAATCTGCAAAACTTAAACTTTCTTTAAAAATATATACTTCAGTTCACAAATAAGTGCAGCTCTGAGTAAACCTGAAATATTAAACATTTAGTTCCAAACTCTAATTGCCTTTTTTTTCTCTCTCTCTCTTCACATCAATAATATAAAGGAGTTTAACTTCCTAGTCAAGTAATAATATATTCTCCCCACCTAAATATTCCAGGGCATCTAGCATGTATCTAATCTTGTACAATGTACCTATATAAAATTTGTGGTTTATAGACTTACAGAGTTATAGATTAAAAAAAAAAAAAAAAAAAAAGATATGTATCTCACTCTATTTTTCATTGTATAAGAATTCTTTTATTTGCAGCAAAAGAACACCACATTCATTTAGCTGTGCTGTCAGCTAAAACAGTGTTTTAAAAAGTATTCATAGGCATTTCACAAAGTTACTAAAACATACCCATAAAAAAAAAGTCTCAAAATATATTTAAATACCAGATATATGCAACCAAGTAATGAGAAAAGAGTCAAAGGGTCAAAGGAAAAACAAAATGTTATGTGACAAGTGTGTGTGAAACCAAAAGAGTCCGAGTTATCCTGGCTTAAGTCTCTACCTGCATTAACCTACAGATATTTAAAACTCGAAGAAGGTCTTGGCATCACAAATATTGCAAGGAGATATCAGGCTACTTAACTGGTTCTTGGGGATCAAAGGAACACAAAGTTGGGTACTGAGGATTAAGAAAAGTTCAAAAGATCAGAGAATCACACTCAGTTTTCAAAATACACTGCACAAGACTGTTTCTGTCATGCAGAAGATACCTCTTGGGAACTTGAAGAGCACTAAAACTCTCTGGACTAGAGAAAAGAACTGATTTCAGTCAGACTAAAGAGAAGAACTGGTTTCAGTCAGATCATGAATTTTAGCTTTTCTCTGCTGATTTCAGCAAGCTGTTTTTGCATTAGGTGTTCTGATAACTTCACGTGCAACAAACTCAAACTGTATTTACAGAACATCGTCTTTGCACACAAATTAATTGTTCTCTATTGCCTTGTTGGGATAATTGTTATAAATGCATAGAATATGAGCCCTTGTCTACAAGAATAAACAGTTATTAGGATAGCTGGGGACTTGATCTGATTTTAAAAGGAACAAAATCCAAATGTAACATAGTTGACAGTAGAGTTATCCCAGAAATCAAAGTGGTGAAACATCCTTAGCTAATCATATTCAAAATGAAAATATTTACAAAATAGGTAAGACATGGAGTATGAAAGAAGAGTTAATATTCCCATTGGTGACAGCTGGAAAGAAACAATTTACTACTTGATGGAATTTCCTTGAGGGGATTCTTGCATGAAGAAAACATGTTTAATTGAAGCTGCCAAAATCGATATAGAGAAAAACAAAAATCGTGATCTCTGAGTTGAAATAAATTTAGATAAAATACTTAAAGATACAGACCAAGCAAAAATGGCACAGCAGAACAAGAATACGGTATACTCCAGAAGTCAGAAAGGAAGTCAGAAAGCAGAATACTAAGCATGTGAACATAGAGTATAATTTAACAGAAATTAATTACTTTCTAAGAGGAATAGAAGGAGGAAATACAGTAAGGATTTTTTACAGAAAATATATGACTATTTTCTGAACATATATATTTATAAAAAAAATGTAAAAGTTATATTCTTTTTATATGTACTCCTCATAAGGAGTAACCATAGCAGAAAATTCAGAAACAAAAAAAAAATTAACAACAATGGTCAAGTCCCTATACAACATAAAATTATTTATTATGTCAATATATATCACCTGAATAACAGATGTATTAGGTTTACATTGAAATTGCAAAATCCAAGCACTGCAAGTTTGTATTACCGCCAGCAGGAAACATTCAGGATGGCTTCAGCACATCGTATTTGCTTCTAAAAAAGACTGTAACTTCAAGAAGTATCTGTGCATGTATGCAATGTTGGGGCCAGTTTCAGAAGGTAAAGATGGTACCTGACTTAGGTCAGAAGTCCTGAGTCCGATTCTTGCCTACCTCTGCAGACAGGGATATGTGTGGGCTTTTGCCCCACAAATGCATGCCTAAATATAACCTGGCATCAAAAAACAAACAAACAAACAAAAGAGACATGAAGTTTGGGCATGGACATGAAGTATAATTCCTTGTCATCATTGAGAGACTGAGATCTCTGGGGTTCTGAGGCTGTGGCAAGTTCAGATATGGAGAACCTTCTGCTTATTAGTACAATCTATGAAGCTCCCAGGAATATCAATCCCACAGGGCAATGCCAGAGTCCGGAGAGCTCATTCGATTTGGGAAATGTTTTGTTTCTGTTGTATAAACAATCTGTTGCTGTGCGAACGTGTGTGTGTTTTTAAACATATTTTCTATTAAAAAGTTTCACGCTAATTCATTCATTTTAAGACATCCTTAAAAAAATGATTACAAAAGCAAATTCATGAAGGAAATGAAGTGTAATAAATCACACTTGCTACTATTCCATTATATACCTAATTTAATCAAGTGAAATTAAGGTTTAAAAGGGTAATGTGAAAGAACATAGAGGCAGAGGACAGCAATGTAAAAACTTTGTATAAATGTAGGTTTCTGAGTTTACTTACAGCCAGATACCAGATCTGGGATAATATAGTGTTTATTTGTATTATTCAGAATTCAAAAGAGAGTCTCAGAAAACCCAAGGAAAACAAACCGGAAAGGAAAACTTACAAAGCACTGTAAAACAACTCTGTCTGTTTTATGCCATACATTTACAATCCAGAAGAGTGGAGTCCTTCAGTTTGTTTTAATAGCAACTACACAAATAATGACCCAAGCTGGCACTGCTCTAGGCATCTGACAAGCTGACATTGACAGTAATATAAGCAGCAATATTGAGATTGTCCACATGAAAGTCACGGCAATAGCTACAAAGCAGGCCGAGTTCTAGCTTTCAGTGTCAAAGCTCCTCATCCTTCTGCTCTAAACAAATACATTAATCAAAGATATTGCAAGGAAAGCATTTTATCTAATTTTTCACAGACTAAACCAAATGGTCCGGTTAGATTTGAACTTAATGGAGGGATGTGGATGTGCTATGCCTTTGCTAAATCTGCTCTGTGCAGCAGATGTCTCATGATGATCACATCTATCTGACTGCACATTCTTTCTGCTTGGACTTCATACAATAATTTAAAAAAAGGGTACAAGTGTATTGTAATTATTCCAAAAAATGTTACCCAGTCAAGCAATTCACTTTAAATACAAAAGAACACTGAACACATTAACATAGATAAATATTCAATCAAAACATCTAGAGCAATTTTAGATCTTCTTTTAATGCTTCTCTGTTATAACATACCGATATACTTAGCATAGGACTAGATTTGATGTAAATGATTTTAAGAACATATTAGAGCTCTTCACTTTATTCCTCTGCAATATCTATAAAAGAGTTGAATTAATGATAACTTTAATTAATTATTTTCATGATACAGTTACACCTCAGGAAACCAATCTTCTCGCAGTGCAGGAGAGCTTCCATTTTTACATAAAGTGCAAAATTAATGTTCTCACCAGCTATAGTAATCAAGGCTCTTGTGGCACTTCTAACACTCATAGAGATGTTAATTCCAGAGCCTTGGTTAAATTGCACTTCGGGCAAATCAATTTACTGCCCAATTCCAGTTAGACAGTTCTAGTCTTCATATCTTCTGCTACATTACCATAAATCAGCACAATCCAAGTGGTTACACTTCAGTGGAAGGGATGCAATTTCTATGTGTTTCTATGTGTTCGGGTCTGCAAATTCCTCTGGGATTTTCTGAAGTAATAGTTTTAAAAAATCATAAAGACAAGGAGCAAAATTCCTCCCTGGGGTAAAATGGGTTCATTAAACTGAAAAAAAATACTTTTTTTTGTTGTTGTTTTTATGAGGAATGAATAGTGATGACCAGAATTATTAAGAAGTCTCAGATATGTTTTAAATAAAAAAAGACTTGCATTCTTGCATTCTTAATTCCACAGAATATACTATTCCCTCAAAATCGCTTTGTATCCATCCACTTCACAGGAAGAAAAAAAAAAAAAAGGAATGAAAAGAATCTTTAGGTAGGCTGTTTTCTGAAAGCAAACAATGAAAATTTACATTCTATCACTCTCTCCTGAATTAATTTTGACTGCTCAATCTGAAAAAGAGAAGAAGGTATATTTTATCACTTCAGGGTGTAACATGATTAATCAAAAATAATAATAAAATTTAGACTTGTCAGCAACTGCTTTGTCAATGTACATTCCAGTTATTTTTAACAATTTGGCCCAACACTAATTATCTCCATGCTTGAGAATACGCCCGAGAATAACAGCAAAAACACAGATTCAGTGCAAACCTGAATTATATATGGATTACTTCTCTGGAGCTAAAACATTTTCTTTCCTTAGTAGCACGAAGAAACAGGAAAGTATTACAAAGAACATTTCATCTAAATTATTATAATTTCATAAATTGTGTTTAGTAGATCATTTAAGTTCATAAAAGAAAAAAAATAGGAAAAGTAAAAAGAATTTGTTCCCTCGTTCACTGCATTTGAATCTTACATGCTTGTTTTTTCTTAAATACGTAAGGCATTTTTTTCTAGTGGATAATCTGTGAAAATAACATCATCTGTTTGTTTGTCAAGGGAATTATGATTTTGGCATTTAGTAGAAAATGCAGATGTCTCAGATACACAGTTTGGATTGTAAGATTATCCTTGTAGAACTTTCCTTTCTTCCCTAGTTTGTATTATGGATTATTTACATATTTTAAATCATATATCAGTACACAAAAAAGAAGGGCTTAAAATCTGCCCTATTTCTCTTTAAATAATTTAGAACTCTTGTGTTCCTTTGATTGTGAGTTGTTTTAGTGCTGAAAAAATTAATTTGGAAAGATTTGGCCACCTGCCTCTCTTGATTGCCTAATAAGTGCCCATTTTTATTTTCCATGTTTTAGAATCATAGAATCATTAAGGTTGGAAGGGACCTTTAGAGATCATCTAGTCCAACTCCCCTGCACAAGCAGGGTCACCTACAGCATGTGTCACAGGATTGCTTCCAAGCGTGTTTTGAAGATCTCTGGAGAAGGAGACTCCACACCTCTCTTGGCAACCTGCTCCAGTGCTCTGTGGCCCTCACTGTCAATAATTTTTTCCTGAGGAACTTTTGATGCTTCAGTTTGTAGTCCTTTCCTCTAGTCTTATTGCTGGCTCTAGTCTTTCCTCTAGTCTTATTGAAAAGAGGCTGACACCATCCTCCTCACTGCCCTTAAGGTGACAGTGATCAGACAGTGATCAGGTCCCCTCTCAGCCTTCTCTTCTCCAGGCTGAACAGGCCCAATTCTCTCAGCCTTTCCTCATAGGGCAGATGTTCCAGGGTCCTGACCATCCTTGTAGCCCTGCAATAGACACTCTCCAGCAGCTCCACATCCCTCTTGTACTGGGGAGCTCAGAACCGGACACAATACTCCAGATGTGGCCTCATCAGGGCTGAGTAGAGAGGCAGGATCACCTCCCTCGACCTGCTGGATGTGCGCTTCTTAATGAACCCCAGGATCCCACTGGCTTTCTTAGCCACAAGGGCACACTGCTGCCTCATGGTCAACTGGTCATGATGCCCAGGTCCTTCTCTGCAGAGCTGCTCTCCAGGCCAGTACCTAGCCTGTACTGATGCATAGGGGTTATTCCTTGCAAGGCTACTTACAGCCTTACTTCCTCCTCATTGGAACCTGAACTCCACCAACTCAAAATCACTGCAGCCAAGGCTACCCCACACATTCACATCTCCTACAAGTCCCTCTCTATTTGTTAGTAGTACGTCCAGTAGCCCACTTCTCCTCATTGGTTCCTCCATAACCTGTGTCAAAAAGTTAATATCAATGCTCTGCAGGAACCTCCAGGACTTTTTGTGACTGGCTGTGTTGTCTTTCCAGCTGGTATCAGGGCAGATGAGGTTCCCCATGAGAACCAGGGCCTGAGACCATGAGACTATTTCCAGCTGTCTGTAGAAGGCCTCATCAGCTTCCTCATCCTGATCAGGTAGCCTGTAGCAAATGCCACAGTGTCTCCCATGTTAGCATGCCCTCTAATCCTTACCCACAACCTCTCAACTCGCTCATCATCCACCTCCAGTCTGAGCTCCATGCATTCCAGTTGCTCTCTCACATAAAAAGCAACTCCACCACCTTGACTTCCCAGCTTGTCCTTCCTAAAAAGCACATAGCCATCCCTGACAGTACTCCAGTCATGTGAGCCCACCATGTCTCTGTAACTGTGATGAGATCACGATCCGGGGACAGCACACAGATCTCCAGTTCCTCCTGTTTATTCCCCGTGCTGCATTTCAGAGCCTGCAGATTTCCCGGGAGGGGTGACAGAGGGCCAATCCTCTATAATCATATCTTATATTCCCCACTTCCATGCTACTGCTGGACGGCTTCTGACTTTGGCTGCATCACACTGATTGCCCCATCCATGTCATAGAAACCAAAACCCTGTTGCCAAGACCAGCGGCACAGCCAGATGTTAACCTACAATATCCACCTTTTCCTCCTCATATCCATTCCCCTCATTGGCAGGATAGAGGAGAACACAACCTGGGCTCCCAGACCTTTGACTACTATCCCTAGAGTTCTGAGATCTTGTTTGACTTTGCTCAGTTTCCCCATGGCATCATTAGTGCCACATGTAATAGTAACAAGGGATAATAGTCAGACATCTGGACAAGCCTTGGGAATCTCTCTGTGACATTCCTTATTCAAGCCCCTGGCAGGCAACAGACCTCTCTGGGCAAGGGGTTGGGTATCTGCAGATTGATGCCTCTGCCTTGCAGCAGGGAGTCACTCACAACAATCACACGCCACTTCTTCCGGGTGCTCCTTTTCTCCTTAGTGGAAGTGGCCTTAAGGCATGACTTACCCTAGACAAGCCCTCCAGGAGGGACCTTGGTCCTTGACCTCATTTGTCTGGCTGTCAAGCTCCAGGGTCTTATACCTGTTGAACATGGTCACCTGTGCGGGCGAGGTGGGGTGGGAAAGAGTTCTCCTGCCAATTGAAACAGGAACCCATTTCCATTCTTGTTCATCTCATAATAATTAATTCTGCCCCCTCCACACTATGGCAAAAGGGTAGGGGATCTTCAGATCGATTCGGGGTTTTCCCTGGGTGCACTTC
The DNA here is from genome assembly GCF_059628265.1 of Tinamus guttatus. NCBI lineage: Eukaryota > Metazoa > Chordata > Aves > Tinamiformes > Tinamidae > Tinamus > Tinamus guttatus. Next base: position 800,809 of record NW_028289040.1, read on the forward strand.
CTGGGATGACCTCAGAGCATGGCTCCACCAGTCTATTTCTTTCTTGCATTCTCTGATGGCCCTCAGCCTCTCTACCTTCAGTTCCACCACCAGTCTAAGTAGGTCATCCACCTCCTCTGCTCACACCTAAGGCAGGGGTTGTTTTTGCTACTCCCTGGTAACATGGAGAGGTTCAGACACTCTGTACAGCTAGAGACCTGGACTGTAGCATGTTTCTGTGGCAGTTCAGTCTGTGTTGCCACAGTCTTCCTGGTGGAGGCTCTCTGCTGAGTGGAGTCCATGGCTTTGCCTGATTTCTCAGCGAGGGAAGAGACCACGGAGAGCGAGCTCTTTCCCTGACTCGGGAGGAGACTCCCTGCAGCCCCTGCCTGCACAAACTGCAGCCCAGACGCTGCGGTCCTGGTCGCTCGCCCTCCCCAGGGGCGGCTCTCGAGGTGCCTTCCCTGCTGGCACCACTCGTGCGGGGGTCGCGGTTGGGGCGGCTTCCTGCTCCCTGCGCTTTCCTGCTCGGCGGCTTTTTTCCGCGACTTATTTTTTTACTACTGCTTGCATATATGTTTGTTCCCCAAGTGAATGTGGTAGGACGAAAAGTTTCATTCTGACAAGTTAGAAATTACCTTTTTGCTCACAGGCTTTTGAAAGATGACTCAAATCACTGATATCAGTTGGAACGCCAATAAACTCCTTAACAAGAACAGTTACTAGTCAGGGTGTGTATATTACAGCCTTGTGTAATCGCAGGTTATAATAGATGCCTCAAAGAGTGGAAATACAGAGATTTTCTGTTTTACGGCTAGGCTTTCTTTATTTTTTCATATTCAAAGGGGTCTTCAGCAGACTAAATAAGGAAAAGGACTAGCCATCATCATCTCTGTGCCTTTTTCTGAGATCTTCCTGAAATGTGAACTTAAGTTTTTGGCTCTTACCTCTCTTCTGGGTCAGTTTCTATTGCTGTCGTTTTTCTACCACCTATCCTTGATCTTTTTAATTTTCCTTTCCATCTATTAGAAATTTGTGCCAGCCAGGCAGCCAGTGGAACATAGGTGGGGCCAATTTGGCACACTAAAAGCACTACTGTGTTCTATGCTTTTTCTAGCAACCGAGTTGCAGGAAAGAGAGAAAGTGGCGGCTTTTTCTTTTCCTTTCTTTCTTTTTTATTTTTTCCTGTCTGCACATGTCTGCATAGAATGTGGCCATTAATGCTTGCCTTGTTGCATCCCAAAAGAAACTGTCATGTTTCAAAAGAAACTCATGTATGTGAGTACTTAGAGGAAATGTCCAAAACTAACCTGCTTGCTTTTTTTTTTTTTTTTGACAAAAACTGCAATAAAATTCTCTTTTAGAAAGTAGAAATAATAGTTCAATATTTTCCCCCTCATTCATAACAAGACTCTATAACTAACCAAATTATAAGACAGTTCTTTCTTTAAAACAGTGTAATTTCAGGTTTTCAATTTCAGCTATTTTCTACATGGATATTTCCTGTTGTCTCTTTTCTTTCATTGTATATATAATTAATGGTAAGAGTAACTTCTTGTTTGATAATGTACAGCAGCAGCAACTTCTCGTTTGATAATGCACAGCAGCTGCTCTTCCTGCACCAAAACATCAAAATGAAATTAGTCAATAGTACAGCAGGAAATAAATAAACAAACAAACAAATAAATAAATAACAAGTGGCTTAAAAACCTCCCTATGTTATTCAAAGGGAATCCCTGAACTAGTAGTTTTCATTCTCCATCAGAAAGAAAAAATTCTCCTATGTCCCTATATATAACTGTAGCAGTTTTCACAGAATTATTCCAGTAACCTCATCCAGAACATGTTGTCATCCACATCTTTGCTAAAAGATGATGGTTCCAGATACAGACGTCTAGTCAAAACAACAGCAACAACAGCAAAACAAACAGCAGGAGCAAAATATTATAATCTCTCTTCCTGGAAAATAAAGTTGTGCCTCCTAGATAAGAAGTACAGGCTTCATTGTTACTACTGTACTGTAGTACTATCCATAGGTAAACAGAAAAACCATTTTTTTGGGATTCAGCCAGAAGAGATTTTGCTTTGGAATAATACAGGTATTTAGAGTATTCTTAATAAAATGCTTAAGACTTAAAGTCGTTAAATATGCATATCTGCTTACATATTGCTTTATAAGCTATCATGTAGTATGGATGGTCAAAAATTGTTCTCCTTCCAAAAAATTGCAAAACCTACTTCATACTAAATGGCATTCATTTATGGTTGAATGACCATGTGGACATAACAAACGGCTACATACTTCCTCCTATCTTCCTGTTATCTACCTATATAAATTACTGGTTTGGTTATTAAGGAAAAAGGATATTTAGTCTCTGAAAGGCAGTATGCTATTTGATGAAGAAGAGATCATGCCTTTTGCCTTACTCCTTTACAGGTCTTATTCCTAGCCCATTGGCATCAGGGCTGTGGTAAAATTCTTTGAAATGCTGAATTCTCCAATCATTTTTATGTGCTTGGAAAGGGTGGGATAAGGACGGCAGCACGAATAATATTTTTATGAAGGATTTGGGGAAATAAATCCTTTTGATTGTATTTTTCTGCAGTGCCTGCACAACAGGATTCTGACACTGGCTATAGTCTCCAGAAAAACCTGTTATACAAAATGACAATAATAATAATTAGGGAAAGTGAAATAGATACTTTGTTTTACTTTTATTCCACCCTATACTCAGAGAAAAACTCTTTATGCTGTCATTCATGTTATGTCCAAGAGATTGCTATCCATTAGTATTGACAAATGTAGTTTCAGTAGATGGAGTATATGGCAATGCTTTGGAGAAAGCAGTTGCTAATACCTGCCATGAGCCTCATCCTTTTTGTCACACCAATTTCTGATCTTTAAAGATCTTTTTCTTTATTTTTAGTTTTTCTCCTGTGTGAAAGGACAGCAAAGCAGCTATTTAAACCCACTGATTATATATTCAGTGTTCACACTAACTTATTACAAAGGAAATTTTTTAAAAGAGTGCCTTGAGCGTGACATTATGGGAAATCTCTAAGGCAGCAAGTTTTCTCTGTCAGAGATTTTTTTGCCAAATGAAAGAGATTATACCAGATGCTTTCTGTTCCTCCTCATTCCTCATCCTGATCTAGTCATCTAGTCTTGCTGCCAAAGGCAGAAGATCAGGGATTTTTTTTTTTTTTGTCAGTAAGTTTTCTATAATCATTTGAATTTTTATGCCTAAGGTCATTATTTACAGAAAAGAAAATGAAAGAAAATGAAAGAAAATGGAAGGGAAGGGAAGGGAAGGGAAGGGAAGGGAAGGGAAGGGAAGGGAAGGGAAGGGAAGGGAAGGGAAGGGAAGGGAAGGGAAGGGAAGGGAAGGGAAGGGAAGGGAAGGGAAGGGAAGGGAAGGGAAGGGAAGGGAAGGGAAGGGAAGGGAAGGGAAGGGAAGGGAAGGGAAGGGAAGGGAAGGGAAGGGAAGGGAAGGGAAGGGAAGGGAAGGGAAGGGAAGGGAAGGGAAGGGAAGGGAAGGGAAGGGAAGGGAAGGGAAGGGAAGGGAAGGGAAGGGAAGGGAAGGGAAGGGAAGGGAAGGGAAGGGAAGGGAAGGGAAGGGAAGGGAAGGGAAGGGAAGGGAAGGAAAGGAAAGGAAAGGAAAGGAAAGGAAAGGAAAGGAAAGGAAAGGAAAGGAAAGGAAAGGAAAGGAAAGGAAAGGAAAGGAAAGGAAAAGAGAGTGCATGTTCAACCTCTAGAATCAAAGTCTATTCATGTGACTTACAGCAACCATTCCTAAATCAACTAGCAGAGGGTATTGTGATATTCAATACCCACAGTATGTAAAGAAAGATGCTCACAAAAATCCTGACTTATTAAGGAAAACAAGATAAGTTTTAATTACGTATGACAATTTTTCACTGCACCAACTATATTTCAGCAGTGTTTGACTTGTTGGTGCTGGGGCTTAAACTGAAAATAGGATATACCAAAAAAGAAGGGACAGACCATGGAGTAAAACAACAAATTCCTCATCAAATAATACCTAGAGATCCCACTACGTGGATTGGAATTGACTTTGTGTGTGTGTGTGTGTGTGTGTGAAGTTTACTTAGAGAAATATTACCAAAAAATCCATCAAAGAAGAGACACGGAAGAGTGAATGCAGAGAAAAAAAAAAAGATAAAAGGGCATGTATGTGTATAGAGCAGGAGACAAAAAGTTATGATTCATAAATGAAAACCTTATAGAATTAGCTCTGCTAATGGTTAAGTTATGTACAGGAGAGAGAGGAGAAACATAATTAGAGGGTGAAAACACTGCTTAGATGATCAAAGATGTATTTTTAAATAGGCAATGATTAAAATGTGGAAACCAAAGAAGATTAAAATAGAGAGGTGATAATTGGAATCATCTGTTCATTTTTTTTCCCCATTAACTCATATACCAGTGCTGTTCTGATTTGCAAGTTTATGAATTTCTAGACTTTTAACCCAAATTCTTCATAGCCAATTTGCTCACATTTAGTCTAGAAGCTATTAGTAGACTCCACAGGTAGAAGTGTTTTGTGTCTGCTGTACGATATTGCTTTTACATTTCTGAAGAGGTTCCAGCTTTTCATCATTTTAGGTTCATGACATCATGGAGTTATACATATAACACAAAAGTGCATTTATCTAAATAATGAAAGGCTGAATTCACACTGACAGTGAAAATAGCATTTGTTTGTTGTCTCTGAAGAAGCTATGATATGTTTCCCTGGCAAAAACAAAAAAAGAATTATTGAAAGAGATTGTTTTCTCATTTTGCTGTATCAGAAAAACGCATGGCCATGTATAACAATTTTATTAGAGGGGAAGGGTTGTAACAGTACTACTTGATATAGATTAGGTGGTGTGCAAAGAATAATACATATTCATACTGGTGACCTTTATGTTAAATAGGTTGAATTAGATTAATAGTTTCGGGGGGGTGGGGAGGGGGAAGAAGTATTTTACTATTAATTCTTTAATAATATTTTCATTTGCTGCCCACATTTATCCTTTTCCAACACTGCTAAAAGCCTCCAGTGACCAACTGGAATTTCAGTCAATTTTCAGCCAGTGTACTAAGAAAACACAAATCTCAGCATCTGAGCACAACCATAAGAATAAGCAAATCAACCAACAAAAAGCATAAAAACAAGTGTCTTTAAAAATGGCTCTGTTAGTTAACAAAATAAACAGTAATCAACCTCTGTTTTCATCTGCTGAGTTCTTTCCCTGTTATGACTGGTGTCTCCTTTCAAATAAATAACCTGCACCTAGTTAATTGTAACCATTGGACATAATTTTGATATCATGAGACCCTCCCTTAGGTGTTTATTGTATGATTACCTTGCAATCCACTCAGATGCTTTCACTTTTGAATTATACTTATAAGGTAGCTAGTTAGTTAGTTAGTTGGTGTGAACTTATAAACTTTTGGATTGCTTAGACAGCAGTCCACTAACATGCTTTCACTTTTGAATTATATCCAATTATTATTTCATTGTGAGTTTTTTTGATTCATTTGTTTTTGTTTTTGTTTTTGCTTTTCTGCTAGGGTACCCATAAATCAGTTAGCCATCTGCTCAGGCTTTACATTCACTTTGATTTAAGGGAATTTTTAGCAGCTTCTAATGTTGCTGTCTTATTGGCATAATTATATGGTCCGAGTAGGCCATTTGTCTGCAAACCTCAACATCAGCTTTCGGGTCCAAATATGTACCTTACTTCTTTGAACAGAAAAGCACCCCCATATTTGTCTTTTCTGCTGTGTGGGATTCATCATGAGCCATGTAACTACTTTAAAAGGTGAGCACAAGCTAGGTAGGTTATTTTGACTTCTGCTGTGAAAGGAGCAAGCTTTCCTCCAAAGGGATGAATCACCCTTTAACAGTGGCTGTCTCTTTTGCTGTTTTGATCACAGCATCTGGGTGCTTCTCTGAACTGAGTCACGTCACAGAAGCACCATGCGTGCATGCGTGCAGGCCTCAACCTACTCCTTCTTCTGTCATATTTGTGGGAAAACTTTTTGTGTCTAAATCTTTCAAAATTTAATAAATAATTAAGGAACATTTGAGCATAATTCTTGTAGTTACTACTGTGAGGAGAAATCCTCTTTATGCTCTTGTGGAACCAGTGGAGACCCATGGGTAAAAAAGGCTTTAATGTTTTCTCCACAGGGACAACATTGCTGTGTAAATTTAAAGATATCCACAAGACTTTATGAAGTTTTAGAGAAAAACTCAGTTGTGTAACAAGATTCAGTTCAACATGATAAATAAAATCACTTATGATAAAGGATACTTCCACAAGTAACCAATTAAGCATACTGAAGTCTATTAAATTGTTTCTTTCTTTCTTTTTTTTTTTTACAAAATACTATTTTTCCCCATTGAATGTTTTTCTATGTTGCAATGTGAAATGTTATTTTAAAGAAAAATCTTTTTTTTTTTGCTTATTGGCTCATTTCTCTATCTTGTTTTCTTTTCAGTTCATTTTTTTAAATTTAATTATTTTCTTTAAACTTTAATGTTTTTCCTTTTTTAACTTTCTTATGCTGCTTTTCTCTTAATTTCTATCTTCTTGGATTTTTTACAGTTATTCATCTTAAGAGCAGTAGCAAGATTTCATCAATACATAACATTTGATGGAAAAAAGGAATAGATACTTAACAAAATAACAATAATAATAAATTCTAAATTAATTTATTTTCTGTATATTGTCAATGTTTTATCTTAGAAGCCATCATTAACATTCTGGAAAGTTAGAAATATATTAAAAGAAGGGCTTGCCTATCTATGTTTCCATTGAATGCAACCGTGAAAACAGAAGCAAAGAGTTAACTGGAGTTATTTGTAATGGCTTCAGAGAACATACTGTTCTCATTAAATGATTTAACCTATTTTTTAAATCTATTTTACTTGGCAATTATACTATGCTCTTATCTTTTTAAAATGAAATAATCAACAGATGATAAAGAAGACTTTCTTAGCACTTTCATGACACATTTCCACCTGAGAAAAACAGCTTTGGCAATCAGTGTTCGTATGTGGGATAAAGAATGCTTGACATGCTGAATGCTATCAACTGTCCATTAGTAAAAGAAATCAAGAAATATGCAAGAAAGGTCTGTTTACAAGGAGATTTCAAAAAAATTGTATGGAAAAATTTCATATTTAATCCCAAATCAGAGACTGGTTTCACACACACAAAAAAAATGGACAGGGTCCTACTTGGACAGGATTCTTTAAAAGAAATAATAAAAGTTTCAGACATTTACTTTTATTTAAAATATATATATATCTAAACACTTTGTCTAGGTGATTATTAATATTTGGGCTGGAAGAGAATGTTATATATAAGCATAGAAGTAACCAAATGGAAAGATGTGAGGATATTTTATAAAATGGTAATAAATGTGCACTGATCCAGACTTTCAATTGGAAAATTCACTCCTATTTCATGTCTTTTTTTCAGCACGATGCAATCATTCTTAAGAATACTTTCAACACCAAGAATTCATAGTACTAGAAACAGAGCCTGTGCATGAGGTCTCTCACCTCTTTATAAAGTTATACTCCAGCCTAATGTGACACTATGAAAAAGTACCTTGTAATTAAAATACGGGTTAGTTCCAGTATAGAGGATCAGTAATAAAAATATAATGTGAAATATGAAAAATATATAATATGAAAAGGTTACACAAAGTTTGGTCTGCTTCACGGAAAATGCTTTCAAGCTCTTCAGTCTTAGAAATCTGTGTTTGCTACTGCAACAACAACAACAAAAAAGAATAATTTTAATGATCTTGAAAACCTTTTGATTTTTCTCCCTCAAATTTTTAAGATTAGAGTGAAATCTACATTTAGGAAAATATTTACTGGAAGAGTAAGAGGTTTAGTCTTTCAGAGCTGAACATTTGCACGGAACTTTAAATATATCTTATTTGCTCAAATATATTTTGTTTCGTCTCAAAAATGTATATTTAAAAAAAATACCTAAAGGTAGAGGATTAGCTCAAATGATTCTTTAATGAATTTTCCAAAGTAAAAACTGTTTGTCTCTCACTTCACTGATTCAGGCTTTCTAAAAAGTAGTAAAAAAACACACCTATGCAAGAAGGCTCTTCTTTAACAGGTGCTGATTCTTTGAATGCATATAGAAAACATACACAGAGGGGCATATCGATGCCACAATCTCTTTGTCTTTAAGTACTAAACTCCTCTTTTTTTTGCATTTAAGGACAAAAGTTGTTCACTCTGCCTTCTGCACTGTATTTTATGAGGTGAACCCCAAACTACAGCATTTTTGTTGCTTTTATCACAGTGAGGTAGCAAACTTTAGCCATTATGGGAGCTATGCCATCCACCTGCTTAATTCAGAAATTATGCCTGTTATTGCGTCACAGCCAAGAAACTGATAAACATTTAAGACCATATGTTATGCAGAGTTGGTCAAATCTTCTAGTCTTTTTACCCACAGAGAAGATTTCTTGCAGTGACTTCGTTAGACATCATGGCTGGGTTTTCATTTTATCTATCTTTAGCTGCCTATAATCAGGTGAGTAGTCCATATAATCACCCAGTACCCCTCTAGGCTGTTGAAGTGGGTGATCTGGTGAATCATATGTCCCCATGATAGAAAGGATGAGTTGCCAGCTGGAGTGCCTATCTCTCTTCTCTGGCAGTAGCAGAAGCCGGTATGCTTACCCTAAAATAGGTGACTAATTTTAGGTGGTTTGAACAAGACAAGAAAAATCCATTCCCACAGAAGGCAATATGAGCATAGTCCTATGACTAAAATTAACTTATCATAAAATTCCTTATTGTTAGAGTCCTGATTTCAGCTAGCCATTTTTTTTTTCTGTTTATTTTTTAACTGATCCTCCATTATATCCCCAAGTCAGACAGGTCAATGCAGCCATTTACCAACAGTCATCTCGGACCAGTAAGCTATGGATGCTAGAATTAGATCAAAGATTTTCACAAGGCTACTCAGGATGAAGTTTGCAGAAATATAAAAGGGGAAATTTACAATAAATCTACCGAACTTGCTTTCTATATCAATCACGTTTTTAAAAGCAAACAACTAGAATTTATTTTCATTGATTAGATTAATATCGTGTCTATATATTTATTTCACTGAATTATTGAAGACATTATTTGAATATTAAGCCTTGCATCAAAATAACTGCACAAACAACAGAGTTCACTTAAAACTCTTGCAGACCTCAAAATCTTCAGTCTATATTCTCCTATATTCTTAGGTGGAAACTAGACAACATGGTAGAACTTTCAAAAAAATTTAAAAAATCTAGCTTCTGGAGGACAAGAAGAATGAAAAGAAGAAAAGAATGGTAAAAGAAGGCCAATATCAAAAGAGAGAATGTCCACTGCCAAGATTGAATTAGAATCTATCAGGAGAGTAAAATGGGTCAACAGAGGTGTATAAAATTGTAAAGAGAAGGTCAATCTTAGAACAGTTTCTCCTTTTCAGGGTTCAGAAGTCAAATATATCACATATTTCCTCCAATTTAGCCGTGGATTTCTGATATTTTGAGCTGAGAAATTGATTTCTTGACTAGATAGGTCTCTTTCAGAAGAGTTAAAAATATTTTTAACCAAATTTAATAGATTCTCACACAAGTTGCTTTCTATAAACCAGCTTTTATAGCACAGAACAATTTAGAATCTTGGGCATGCAATTCACAGTGTGTGGATTTCTTATAGCTTCAGAGAAAAAAAAAACCTATGTACAATGATTTTTTATATATATTTTAGTCTCTCTGACCTTTTCTTTATCTTAAGCTCTTAGTGTTCAGCACTTCCTATGCAGCCTCAATATTGAATTTATGTCCTAGCATAATATTAATTGTAAATTCATTAAATTTATTACTAAAACGATCTTTATTAAAATGATATTTATTTTTATTTATTCTAAAAATAAAAAAAATAGAAGTGAATGTGATAAATATTTGTTATTTTCCCAACTTACTGCAGGATGGCATACAGATACTATAATAAATGATGTGATATAATACAGTAAACTGAATTTCTATCCAACTTGCTATTGATTGAGGTCAATTATTATGCTTAGTATTGTATTATGCAATAATAACTATTCTCCACCATTTTATTTTATTCATAATCAAAACATTTTTGGAAACAATTGAAATATTGAAATATTAGCAGTAATTGCACATACACATAGGTATGTTGAAAAATTATTGGAAAAACTGGCAACATGGGACTATGGGGATAATAAGGTGAAAAAGAAGTACTAAGCTAGTAATATTATTAAAGATGCTGTGTCCACAGTGCAATTTAACTGAATCTGAGCTTACAGTGTGGCCCAAGAATCTTGAGTTTTGAACAAGTTTTGAAGAATTAGAAAAGTTTCTGGAAAACAGAAAAGCAGAATCAATCTAGGGCCAATAAAATCTGTTTGGATATACTGAATATGTCACCCTAACAGATTTACTTTGCCAGTAGGTGCATTCAGCAGTGTCTAGAAAATGTTATGCCCTGAGAGCTTAGAAAGAAGGAACTGACAGAACATACTATAGTGAAAACTAAGCGGAGATGTCATGTACACCTTAGTCTTCTTCTGACATGATCTAGCATGTAACAAAATGCATCCCAGATACCAAGTATAAAGTCCGCAAATGTAAACCACTAGGATCAAAGTCTAATACAGACAGATCTGTGCCTGTGTGGAGACCTGATTAATTTGATCCTCCACTCTCCTCTCAGAAGGAGAGTGGAAACACAGAAGCACTAATCTGGTTTTCTTAAGTTCTTCAGCTCTTAAATTCCGATGTGCTCTTCAAGGTTCTTAACTTCAGGCCACATTTCTATATGTAATGTGTCCTGTTGTAGAATCATAAAATGAGGAACTGTTGGCTAAAAATATCCATCTGATATCCACCAAAGGCATGTGGGGGTATTCAGCAATCTTGAATGTTAGTCTGTCAAATGGCAGTGTGCATACATCTGGGGTAAGCCAAGGGAAAGACAGATAATGGAAGTGCTGTTGCTTCAGAAATCCTGAGACCACCAAATTATAGACTTTATACAGAAACAGCTGTAAAGGACTCAGATAAGAGAGATATTATGCAACAACATGGAAAAGGGCTGAGAGAACAGAAATAGCCACAGTGGACTAGAGATAAATTACAAATAAAGATTATACAGTTTAGTTACAAAGAAGGAAAGCAGGTTCCTCTGAAGTCTGGGCTTCTAATGTGTACCTCCAGAGGTTCAGGGATTTGTGCTAGGTGCTTTTTTGCCATTTTTAAAAGGTATTTTAAAAATACCATGTACTTAGCAGTAAGAAGACAGAATTGCATCTAGTGTTATGTCATCACTATGTGAAGTTAGCATGTGTTTCCACAGTATGTTTAGCATGTCTCCTGTTAGTACATATTTCAACTATATTTTGGTATGTTCATATCCCACACTTCTATTATTCTTCTGTTACTTGTGTGTTCATCGGTTTATGTCTTCATTTGCAGGATTGAGAATTTTTCCATATGTATTTTGAATACTTTAGTGAACATTAGCTGCTATTGTATTTTGCTCTTATTTGCTGTTAGCTTTGAATTGATCTGTAATTATTAGGCTAAAGAACAACTACTAAAGCAATAAATGTACCTAGCAAGGAAAAGCTATGTTCTCTAAATAAATTTATTTTTATATTTAAATCTTGTATTTAAATGGGGAAATTTGTGTTGTTTTCAAACCTATGCAAATATATGTAGCATGTAATGACAAACAAGTAAAGATAAGCCCTGTCTTCCAGTCTGTTGAAGCTTATGTGTTTGTTTATATAATTCCAGCCTTCAGATGGTCAGAGCATTTCTTGCAAATAAAAGTTTCAGGAATGTTTTTTAACTTTTTAGTTCAAGCTGAGGATAAAGAATATAGTCTTTGTATATTCTTTTTATCAGAAAAAAAAAAAAAGAAGAAGAATAAGGAAAAAAAAGAATATTTAAATGTTTAATAAATGTTGTACAAAAAATGTTTACTTTTCTGAGAGACATGAGAAAAGTTGAACACAACACAATGTTAAAATTGTTAATTGCTCAAGATTGTTAGCAAAGACATACAAAACTAAATGAACTAAATGAAGAGCTGTGCTCTTTATGCGACATGAAATATGGTATAGAAGCGGATAATGTAGCAACGTTCCACCAAGGAAGACAACAACCTACAGGGAATAATTTTGATCAGTTGTTCCTGGGCAGCTGTAGGCATCCTTTGAGGCTAACATAACAAGTGAGGTCCTAATTTTCAGCATTTTGTGTAGTAAACTGTTGATAGGTATGTAACATCCCACTTGCACATTTGAGCCCACCCAGAGAGTCCTACTCACCCAATAAATTTCTAAATTTTAGTTTTGGAAGACAAGCACTTCCTAAAAGTTAAAATTTGCAGTACTGTCTTTTAATGCTTTCTGTGGATTTCCTGTTTCTTGTGCCTCAGCACAGGCAATGGCAGTAGACTGCTTCTTATATCTGCTTCTAAGCTGTACCAAAGATACAGAAAAGCCTAGGGAGAGCTCCTAAGTCTGCTTGTTTTCAGTTTTCTTTTCCCTACTTCCCAGTTTCAGTAAACCACACAGGAACGTACTCCTCTGATACTTGGGTATCAGGAGCTGCAGCCAATGGTATCTCATGAGAAAGCAATAACTCTTGTTTGTGTTTTGGCATACTCACCTAGCTGCAGTTTGACAAAATCTGTGAGATGTGTCAGCGAAGAAACTTGGATTTTATTGCAGCTAGCGCTATGTAGTTTCTCTTTTAAGTCCCCTAGAGTAGGTTCTAGTAGCAGAAATGCAGGATACCAGAAAACATACCTTCTAACTCATCTGTTGTTACTATTCTACCACAGAATGAAGCCTTTGGGTATAAAAAGAAGCCTGGAATACAAAAGCACTTAGAGTAATAAAATTTTAAAGATTTTAAATACTCAAAATTAATCATCATTTGACAGTTAAGAATGTTAAGTGTGTGAAAACTGTACTGGCATACTTTCAGAGCGTAGTATGGACTTTGATTTAGATACCTTGGATTTAATGACTAACATATGGAAAGTCCATTTAAAGACACCCCACTGACTGCATTATTCACATAACAAATCACATTCTGAGTCACTACAGAAAACCTACATATAGTTTCTACACTGCTGCCAGACCATAGCATTCACGTTTATAATGACTATTGAATTTTGTCACTTGTTGTCGGCACTGCAGTGTGGCAGCCGCATTCTGTCAATTTGACAGTGAGTCATGAGAACGAAGATCTATTTTTAAACCTGCCATTGTAGAATATCTCATTAAAACAGCAATGAATTGTTTCTTCCCGTTCTTCCATTTTCCCAATGAGAATTTTTTTTCCCATTTTAGATTTGTATATTCAAGCAATTTTAATTGGTTTAGAAAATATTCCATGCCTCATAATACTTGCAAAGTGCTACCATTGCTAAAAATTTATATCCACAAAAAAATCACAGAACCTGAATCAGTGTCACAATTGCTAGGAAAATTCGTATGCAAAAATACCTATGTAAACATTATCTAAGAGACCTCATGATATGACTTCAAAATGTGTTCTATCAGAAAATATTGAGAGTTGCTAATATTCTGATGACAGGAGGAAAAAATGTAAAAATTACACAGAAGATTACAAAATTCAGGGAAAAAAATGTATTTTATGATTTTTTTTAAATGAGAAATAGCATAGAAATGGTAACTGAAAAAAAAAGTATGATTATGATGACAGGATGTACTAAAACGGTGGTTGTGCAGTTAATTAAATTAAAAATAATTATATAAAATTTTCTTAATTCTTAATTGTGACAACTATTGATACATCTCAAGGGAATTTGAGATGTATTTTCTCTAATCGTATTTCATTTAAATATTTCCAAAAGTTACTTCATCAAAATTTAAGCTCTGTACATTTTTCGGGGAGGAGGAAGGCCTTTTGATTCAGAAATGTGTCTTTTTAAGTATCAGGGTAACTCTTCCCTTCAGTGTTCATAAATAACCTCATCGACAGTCCTGGACACAGACTGAAGCTTCTTTCTGGGACCTCTGTTTCAGGTCCACAGTCAAGTGGACCAAAAATCCTATCTAGAGGTCTTTGAATGCTTCAGAATGTTTAATATTATTAATCAAGTAGAGCACCAGAATAATTTCTTTTTTCCCCACTGAGTTAATAGAAAAATCTGTCTTTTCATCTTTTCAGAGGAAAGATCCACAAAGATCTTTATTATTTTTCAGAACTGTTGGAAGTATAAAGAAATATTTTCAAAATTCATGGTCATACTACTACCAAAGTAAAGATAGTCATTAAATTGTGTAGTCCCTTAATTTTCTGCCATAGGGAGTGCCCATTTGTCAATTGGCCATTAGTCAGTTAGTCCATGCTACTGCACCTGCACTGTTAAAGAAATACAAAATTGCAAGGTTAAAAGTAGATCTGGAAATGCAACTACAGTCAGCTAAAATAGTAGAGAGGAAACATATCCTGAAAGGTAACTTTAGCTAGCTCCTCACCCACTCTGCCAATTTCTGTAATAACTTCTTAAGCCTCCTATCTTCTCTCATATAGGGAACCTGAGTGCTTAACTTAAGGCAGAAGAACCCATTAAGCAGCAGGGAGCCTAAAAGTCACAGATTCAGTACACAGTCTAGACCATCTTTGGATCCATCTAAGCTGATTCTGGAAATGCTTCTCTCCCACCGAATCCAGCTGTGCGATTCTGGCCTTGTATTCTGTATCAGGTGAAATCAGGTATTTTTCAGGGTCCTTTACTCCACCCCGCTCTCCATCTGTCTCCCTTGCACAAGGTACATAGGCCAGAAATAATCTGGGACATTCTCCATCCAGGTCCCAAATTTGGTTGTGGTGTGACAAAAAGTTGTGATTTAATGACAGCTGTGTGTCTTAAAGCTTGATCCTGCATCCCCCTGAAGTCTGCAGTAAACTTATCTGCCCTTAGTAATATACTGTGAGGGATTCAGAGAGCAATAATGCAGTAGATGTGGATATCTCACTCTGCAACTGAAAATGTATGCAGGTTGACTTCCTAGCATATCTTAGAATGAAAAGCTTCAGTGTTCCTTAGATAGTTAAAGCTTACTGTTCAGCCAGCCGAATGTGTGTTTTTTTTCTGTAGCAGAATAAGCATGAAATTATTACATGCATGATAATTACTCCATTCTGCACAGAATTCATCTAAAGATCTATCTATAACTAAGGTTAGCAAGTGAGGCATTAATAAAGATTGTGAAGTACTTTCTGTGAAATAACTCAAAGATTATCATCTATTGGGATAATTACACATTTTACTCCAGCTGGACTTTATTGCAAAGCCTGTATGTCAGGAATTGAGATGGACCTAAACTTAGCATATTTTGTATAATAATTTGTGTTACCTTTTTCAAATCTAAAGTAAGCAGTGCTAGCTCCTACTGCTAATCAAAACAAACTTGCTCCTTTGCAATTATAACATCTTGACCTTTTCAATCTATATATTAAGTGTTTGAAACCTAGTGCTGGTGAATGTTGTGGGCTCTTTTTGCTGTTAATTTCAAGCACTGAACTGAATACAAACTATTAACATTACTAAATATTAATTAAGTAGATATTACTCATATAATCAGAAATAAGTGTTGAAAAAGTTCATTAATATTATTTCCCCTCAACCTTTAGGCAAAATAATGCCTCCTTACCAAATTAGATAATTTGTATTAGCCTTTGCAGTTCTTCATTGCTGTTTAGAGTTTGCGGGGCAGGAGTTTGTGAGTATGTGTAAGCATACAAATATATATATGCATATGTCTCCCTCACTTTATACAAACTATATATAGAATAGTATGGTAGCCTTCCTACAGAGATACTTACGCAAACACACATACACAGACATACTCAGGCCCTTAAAATGTTCAGGAAAGATGCTTTTATCTTTGTGAAGCTTGTGAATGCCAGCAACTTCAGAGAACATTCATTAACAGCACTCTGGGACGTAGCTGCAGTATAATGGACACACTTATGCCGCACACAGAAAGGAAATTAGGCAGGTTGTGAAGGTCAGAGTTTTCAAAAATATGTACTTTCAAGTAGTTCCTCAAAGTTATTCCAAGATTTATAGTTTACTAAGTCTATTTGTAGACTATCACATTTGGGCAGTTGGGATGACGGCTATGTTTTCAAATATATTTACGCAAATATGGATGAGCTGAGACATTATTACTGGTTCTATGTTTCTGTCAGCCCACTTCCCAGTTCCAACATAGCAGCCCAGCAATTTAAGGGAATTTCTATAGCTACCCGTCACACTTCTGCCATGTTTACTGATACCTATAGCAGATCTTCATTATGGTTATTTGGATTGATGGTACCATAGCTGCCCTAGCAGGACTAAAGCTCCTACATTAGTCTCTAAAATTGAACTTATTTTAGGTTCCTAAAGTAGTACAAAGTACCTGGCTCCTTTACCCCTTTCTTAGTGGCATTTACAAAAGCACCTGAGAAACATCTCAAGGTGGTTTAAAAGAAATTAAAGCTGCTAAATCAACACAACTCCTGTGAAAATCACTTTTGACACTACTAGAATCTTTTGGTGCCTAAGCACTTCTAAAACTAGTGTTCAGGTGACTTTTCAAAAACACTAAAGTGCCGGAACACAACAGTCCTTGTGCCATTGACCTTGCAATATTATATCCTTGCATTTACTTAATGTAGAGAGATTTATAATAGAATTAAGTCAATAGAAAAAGTACTTCTCAATCCTAGTTACATTTATGTGAGGTGTATAAAAGCATGCTCAAAAAAATATTTTTTTCCTGTTAACTTTTAAGCAACCTTTGAAAAATCTGTTATTGAAACAAAACAAATATTCCAGGTTGACAAAATCATTCAAGCTTTCTAGATTTAAATTTGAAATGGTCCCAAATGAAGGTCAAAAAAGTTAAGGTCATTGTCACAGCTGGGGAGTTTCCTATGCTTGGCTTGAGCAATGTTAAAAAAATGACTGATGTTGAGCATATGATTCAAGACTTCGCTGATTTATTTTAACCTTTAAATAGCAAATCAGCTCAGTATGTGGGTTAAATCACATTTCTACACTTTTTTTTTATTCTTCGTGCTCTGAGTCTCACTGCTCCACAGCATGCTGACTGGAATTTTTGACCAATTTTCGGTATGTGAACACTGTCTAGCTGATATAATATCTAAGATGTCATTTAAATGCTATTTGAGCTATTTAGTGACAAAGAAAAAAAATCTTTTTTTTTTTTTTTTTTAGGGTCTGACGTGCAAAAGAAGAAAACTTAGATTTAGAATTTAAAATCTATACATATTTTCGCCCTATGTTACTGAACATAAGAGACCTGAAAGAATAACTTTATCTAAAAATGCATGACCTGTGGCTGGAAAAATTGGATGCTATGCTTTCACCACTATCTTTTGTTATCTGGGGCAATCCTATTTCTTTGCCACAGGATTTCACCTGAAGTAAAGAAAAATATGTCTGGTGGGTCTCTCACAGGAGAATCAAAATTTTCTGTGGTTAAACCTCTTCATGGGTTGGGTGTGCTGTTAAACCCAAAGTGTTTTAAACCTAAAGTGGATAAGTGGTTTATTTTCTGTTTCTAACACACACAAAATTCATTTATGTCCTTTTCAGATACTCTTACAATTTAGAAACTAGAAATTTAGAAAAAAAACAAGCCCTTCTTCCTCTATATATCTCACGATTCCTATGTCTTTACAAGGCTTCCTGAGTTTTCCACATAACCATTAAAGACAGTACTTGAATTTAATGTTATTTCTTTTCCCCCTGCTTTTCGGTCCTCTATTGCAAACAGGGAAATTGTTAGCTTTACCTTGCCAACTCATTCATTCTGTGAAAATGATAGTCATCAAGATCAAAAAATCCTCTGCTTGCCCCTTATATGGTGCACGCCAGAAAGATCCTTTATATAATGCAGCTGAATCTATGTACCTAATTGTTTGCAGGACAGGATAATTCAGTACACTCAGTCATAGGCTGTAGAAATACAGATTTCCCCAGACTGCCTAATCTAAAAGAGTTGTGGATTCTCTCTTCTTTCAAAATAAGAGAATTCTGTTGCTGTAGCAAGTGGGTTTTAATCTGTTTATTAAGTGTGTGAACAGAAGGAACCAACACGTGTGAAGAAAGAAGTTATTAGATAAGAATAGTTATGTGCATCCTCCATGAATCATGTGATTGCACAGGGGTAGAGTAGGAGTCAGAACATGTCTGGAAATATGATTGCAGTGTAGGAAAAGAGAGGCATAAGATTCATAAGAAACGCAAAGCATTGGGGAAGTCAAGTAAGCAGAAATATATATATATTATTTCAAGACTGTAGGTGATGTCTAGATAAAAAGGACTACTAGTAGGGGAAACGTTTGTTTGGCAGAGAAGGATCTCATGAATTGCCTAATAGCCACAGACATCACCAAGTTATTTCACCCAAAGCTATTAAGCAAACATAGCACATCTAAAATTTGATTATTACAGATGAAAGCTATGTTTATTTATGTGTATAATTTGCATGTTTATAATTCTATAAATATGAGACTCTTAATGTGATGTGGTATGATGTGACCATGCATTACTACAAATTATGTCATTGCTAGTTTAAAAGATTTATTGGGTTAATCCCTGCACAGCTTTATATGTTTAATTTGTATATTTTCTCTTACTTTTCAAGAAACAAAATATCCTCAGAGGTAATATAGATAATTAAATTCCTATTCTGAAACAACATAAACTTTAAATCTTAAGCATAATTTCACAAGCAGCAGATTTTTTTTTAGCTTTTTTTTCTGAATCTTACTGCTTTAAAGAATAGCTTCTGTGATTCTTGGGTTAAGCAGATAAATATAAATATCTAATGTTATTCCAAAAACATAAAAGAAAAAGAAAACCATATCAATTCCTATTTAAACAACTGCAGCTATTTTAACTTCATCATCATAATCTGATGCATTCTCTATCACTACCCATAAAAATTGCTCACTGGATTTAATTTAGGATCCTAGGATCCTAGCTGTACTAGAACATATTAGCCAGTATTGCCTAGTCAGCTAATTATTTAACACCACAGAATCTGGGACATCATGAAAGAATGTCATATCACAATTTGTTAGTTAGTTTTGTCCCAGAATAATTAAAGAAAATTCACTTCACCATCATAGATCAGATAAGAAGTATCCTAGATGATAAATGTTGATCTGATTGAATGTGGAAGTTAGCAAGAAATACCAGAGGGAATGCAAAAGGGAAATACCAGAGTGAGTAATGCCAGACATGTTATCATACTTTTTACTTACTCCAGTTATTCCAAAAACATAAACATTCAGATATCATCCAGGGATCAAAATGCACTTATACATTGCTCCCACTCTTAAAATGTTTGACTTTTTCAGTTAATGAAAAACACACAACACAAAATCAAAATCCAAACAGAATTATCATCTCAATGCATACATTAGCTAGAAGGCTAGAAGGCAATAAGTCTAACTAACCTAAATGCTAAGACAGGAGCTTCAACTGTTACATACTAAAGAAAAATAAATAGTTCTCTCAATTTTCAAAATTAATTTTTAAAAACTCACAATTGCCATGATTTTCCCTTCAGAAATATTACTTCAAAGTATATGATAGCCAAAAACCAAATTATTTCTAAACAGAAGAGGAGCATTGAAAAAATTAATTGGAAGTAGCTGTTATGCAAAAGCCTACTTAGATAAATATTTGAACTGTTACATGGGAAATGTTATGTGCAGATACTTAATATTACTTCCCATCTGTCCATTGACATCACACAGTCAAAACAAATGTAACAGAAAAAGGAAGACTAAAAATAATAAAAATTATTTTAAAAATATCAGAACACTAGCATGACAATTATGACCCTGATGACTTTTGAGAATATTTTAAAAATAACAGGCAAGGCATTACAGGAAGCAGATTTTTAAAAAATAATAATAAATAAAACCAATTTTGCAGATATAGAAAAAAATCAAGCCCCAACTGAATAGAATATGCACTCAAGAGTAGCATAGAGAGACAAAGATGATTAAGGGTCTCGAACATCTACCTTATGAGGAAAGACTAAGTGAGCTAGGTCTCTTTAGCCTGGAAAGGAGAAGACTCAGAGGGGATCTTATCAAATTGTACAAATATCTAAATTGTACAAATTGTACAAATTGTACAAATAATTGTATCAAATATTGCATTCCTATTGCTATATGTAACATAGAGTAATGTGTTTTTAATATGCCTTAGAGTTTCTCAGAAAAAAAAATTCCTTTCCTTCTCACTTCTTTTCTTTGCATAAAAGCTAACATTTTTTAAAATATTCACATGCTAAGAAGAATTTTTCAGATAGGCAGTAGAATGCCAAAACTCTAATACTATTATAAGATACACATCTAAAAACTTTCAGTCATGTAATTCTGTCTTTACCTTTCCCATCTTAAACTCTTATTCTTTCAGTTTATTTCTGCTAAGTTCTGCTCAGTTATCCAAACAGTTAACATAATAAAACATCTTAAATTATCTTTTACTGATCTAGTTACTGATCTAGTTACTGATCTATGTTAACCTCTCAGATATTGGGTTCATATGATAGTAATTTTAATATAATTTCCTTTTTTTTTTTTTTTTAATCTTGGACAGTATAAATACACTAGTTCTTCTTCATGTTCATAACTATGTGAAAAGGAGAGTTCAAAATAACCAGTACTGAGCTTTAGAATAACCATGTCAGATTCCCCTATCCTCCTGTGAAATATTGTTATAGAGTAAAATATATTGATGAGCAAAAAGAACTGTGGAGTCTATTTGTTGCTTGGACTCTCCTTGAAGAGGATTCATCTGACAAAATGCAGATGTCTAAAGAATCTCTGTAAGTGGAAGAAATGGACTTTTCCAGACTGCAGGTCTTCTAATTCTAAAATAGACAGCTGACACTGAACAGCTTATTTTTTAAAGAGACTGTTTCTCTCCATGACTTCTAAAGAAAGGTTCAGTGAAATCTCACTCTTGAATCCTAAGAAATCTTATGGTAGTACATAGCAACACTGTGCAGAAGGTTTTAATCTTGTGAGTTAAAGCTGCCGACAGACGACTGAGCATAATATTCTTACAGCAACCTGTCATTTTAATCTTTAATTAATTATCTGCTTTTCTAGGGAGTTACTTGCAATGGTGATTTTAGAAAAAAAAAAAAGAAGCGACTGCTTTACGTGCTCTGTTTTCTAGCAAACACAACAAAAAAATTCTAAAAGTGAGAAGCTATTTTTCACTATCCAAGAAAAGCAATATGCTCCTTCAGAAGTGACTTTTTAAATAGTTCCTTGGGTTCATAGCAATTGTAAACATTGTGTTTAAGCAGGAGAGAAGGCTTTTTTTTTTTCATTCTGAAGGGTCAGTTCTTCTAAGAAGAAACTCACTGTGCTCATTTCTGTTCTCCTGCAGAAAAATGTGTTTCTTGAAAGAATAGAATTTAAATGAGGTAATTAAAATGAAAAAAAAATGTGGATTTTTTCAAATTCTTTTTGATGAATTGTAATATTAATCTACTCCAGAGCTAAAGTGCAAGAATCATCATTTGGATTCTGAGTTGCTGATAGTGCTAACAGAATTTCTTTTTATTCTTAAACTTTTTTTTTGCTTTGGGTGTCACAAATATAAACCATCTGGTATACCAGCTGCCTATTTTTCTTTTTACATATACAGCAAGAGTGGGTGGAAAAGCTCCAAAATTGCAGACATTATCCTTTTTCTGCTTATCATCACCATCATCATTATAATCTTAGCATTTTAATATATGATTTTGTGTCTCTGTGGCCTCCAAGATCTGTCAATATGCTATAGACTAGAGTTGTATTTTGTTTTCAGTATGTTGTCTGTGCGGTTTAAAGGGGCTGTAAATCTGGAATATAGCTTATTGTGGTTTTGCTGTTTCTCAGTTCTAATATTATGAGTGTTTTTATTCTTTATGCTAACTTAAATTTGAATACTCTATTTATCCACCTGTCTGTGTTAAACAAGGTTTAACCTCTCAATACAAAACAATTTAAATACAGCTGAAAAGCATAATAACTCTAAACCAAGGATTTTTTTTTTCTCTGTATTTCATTTTACTGTGACAATTTTGCCAGAACTTCTCAAAGATGTGTCTCACTGAGGTTTTAATAGAGAAATAATTTATTACATCTTAACTATGTGTCTGTTGTAGCAAGCCTCAATCTGACTGAAAGTTTTAGAATAATGGTGCATGTTTCAGTAAAGAAAATGAGTATTTAATTCCTTTCCCACAATGAAATTAGGGAGTCCTACCCTGTTGCTTAATCACCTTAAGTTCATCAGCATCATGTCTCTTATTACTAAAAATTAACCTTGAAAGTGGCATATCAACCTATCTCACATCAAAACAATTCCATTATAACTTTTCATTAACTGCTTCATCTTCTTATTCTTTTTAGTCTACTTCTCAATTAATAAGAGTGCAAACAATTCTCTCCTGGAACAGAATCAAAATAATATGATTACTACCTAACCATAGCCAAGTCCCAAATGCCAAACACACCAAATAGCAAAGTTCTTAATTAATAGGATCCCCAATGGCCTGACTTTATTCTGCTTTTCTTTATTCATTAGAGTTTAATATAATTAAAGGTAAAAAAAAAAGTACTAAGCACATGAAAAAAATAAAGACTAGAATCTTAGCTTCATAGCAGTGAATCCTACATTATTTTGAAAGATGTTGACATATCACAGATGAAAATAACATCGAGCAAGATTTTCCAAAATAACACTTCCAAAATTAGCCATCTCCTTGTATCTTCAGTTAAGTCTTCCTTCTGGAAGTTCCCTATGTAAGAGTACAAAAATAACAGTTAGTTAATTAGGTACCAAAGAAGATACCAAGGAGCATACAGAAAAGCCAGTGGTATTGGTGTTGCTTAGTCTAAAGGTCAGCTGTCACTTCATGTAAGGAATTGTTCTAATTTATTTATTTCAGATGTTTTTCTGGTAATGATAAGAGATGAAAGTGCAGGATGAAATAATGACCTTGTGATTATTCTTATTATGAAAACATATAGCTTCTGATTATCTTTTGAATGCATAGTATATCAAATTGGAAAGGGTAAAGGACTCATTATTAGAGGAAGAAAAGATTATGGCTAAAAGAGTTACTTACGAAATAGAAAGTGTGAAATATTTCACGAAGAATTAGTGCTCTGAATAATAAAAAGAAAAAATTTTAAAAAGATTTTTAAAGGAGATAGATTAAATTAGGCAATCTTTTATTATCTCAAAAGTAGCTATATTCAAGACAGATATATAAACCATATGAATAAGGGAAAAGATGTAATTAGAAGGTAAACGACCTGCATGGCATCCTCACAAGATCTTTAGGACATTAAATATATATAAATAAATATAGTAGAAGAAATGCACAGTAAAAATGTTTAACAGGCAATCAAAAAGACTAGCGATTGAGTAATGTTCTCTCTCTCAATGTACAGTGATGACAAATAGAAACTTTCTGTGTGTACATTGAAAGAAAAGAGAAAGGGGAAAGACGTTAGAGCCTCATCCCTTCAGTGAACAGAGAAGGCACAAAAAAGGAAACTGTATGCTTTAGTTAGTTTCATTCTTCATACAGCATGAAAATTTATGACAAATAAATAATTAATACAATTAGAGTAAGATTGGATCAAGAAAGTGAGTACAGCCTGAGACAGTTTTAGAATACAGAATCAATTATCTAAGGAAGTAAGAAAGAAATCTTTGAACTCTTAACACCTATCTTAAAAATCACAGCAATGTCTTAGATAATTAGAACATGACAGTAATAATGCTTTTATTTGAAAGTCCAAAGACAATTACCAAACAGCCTAATTTTATACTTGGAGCAAATTATTAAAAAGCCATTTTGATAACATTTAATAAGGTGACAAGGAACAGAGGACATGGATTTTCCAAGAACCAATTGTTTCAAACCCATACATACCCTCACTGACAGAGTAATTGGCCCTCTGGGTGTGGTATATCTAAGATTTAAGTAAAGCTTTTGACACTGTCTCAAGCAACATCTCACAAGGCATGAAAATCCTGTCCCAATGAAATGACAGTAGAGCAAATGCACAGCCTGTTGCAAGAACTCAAATAGTCATTAAAACACTTCAGAGACAAAATGGAAAAACTGATCAAATAAATTGTCCCAACTTTGGTGCTATTCAATATAGTAACTAACAGCCTCAGCGAAGCTATACAGTACATTTCTGAAATAAATCTGGTATGGATTTCAAGACATACCTACCACTTTAAAAAGTCTTGATTCATTGGAGAAATGATGCAAAATAAATTAGTTGGATTTCATTATAAACATTCTAATAAACAGATATTGAAAGAAGGAATAAGTTATGACACAATAGCACAGTAAGTTGTCACAAAGAATACTTTTTGTTGTTGTCACAAAGTTGTCACAAAGAATGCACAAAAAATACTGACAAAGATCAGTAGCTGACTTTTTTAACAGAAAAAAAACAAGAAACAGTGAGGGTCGAGTGACAAATACAAAACAAGAAAGAACAAAAAGGGAGGCTTGAAAAGACTGGATTTGTCCAGTCCAGGAAAAAAGATTAATTAATTAATTAATTCAAAGAATGAGAGAAGAGTAAACAGTTACTTTATGAATCTTCATTTCTGCTTTTCATAATGCCCAGAAGCAGCAATCATAGGTATGGCATCCGCTGATCCAGTCTCTGTAAATCATACAGCATTATGGCATTCACTAGCCCAACCATCTAATTTGTTAGTATCAGACAGAAAATGTAATTTACTGTTGCTCTGGGCATAATACATGACATATAAACCATATAGGGAAACAGTATTTGGTATCAATTCTGCCTTGAATCTTAGCTTGCTCTAAAGAAAAACAAAGCAAAACAAAAAGCTATTTTCCCAATCTGACTATAAGATCTTCATCACTGAGTATCTGAGCACAGACTAGTGCAAAGTTCTTGGACTTTTCTGCGCATCTGGTATTTTGTCTCCGTCTAAATATTGGATCCCATTTCTGATGAGGCTTGAACAATTGCCAGAACTTGTGCAGAATAATTCTTCACAAACTATGATTAAAACCTCTGCCTTTGAGGATGCAAGGCATGGTTCACTGCTTAGTCCAGCAATATTGCTACTCCCAGCTGCTGCCACAAATGGAGTGTAGATAACTTGTTTGCATGAGGCAACTATGCCTATCAGCTAGTGGGAGGTATTGCCAGGGCTTTCACAGATACAGTCAAATAACAGCTTTACAGCTCTTATGGCCACAGAACCTCAACAAGTTTCTGAGTTTCACAAATAGGCAAAATATTACTGAAGGCCATGATCTATGTTTCCTAGCTTCTCTCTTTTGGCTCTTCAACAACTAATACAAGATGAAAATAGATGATGCTGAGACATTTTAGCAACTATTTGAGGAAAAAAAAAAAGAAAAGGCTCACCTTTGCTTATTATATCAAGGAGTGTTCTACAGAGATAATTAGTAGTGATAAAATGCTAGCAATTCTGACTGAGAGAGGAAAAAAATAGTGGTCAGCTCATTAACTGTTTGCCTCTTTATGCTATATCTATGACTTACCCTGACTTGTAGACGACAGAAGATTTTTTTATTATTATTATCAGAGTGGGTTTGGTTAAGAATTAATGACAAAAATTTTCATAATGGCTGCAGGCACTGTGAAGTTAAAATGCAGCAATAAAAGGAAAAAAAAATTGCTAAAGTAGGAAATTTCTGCACT
The DNA here is from genome assembly GCF_059628265.1 of Tinamus guttatus. Taxonomy (NCBI): domain Eukaryota; kingdom Metazoa; phylum Chordata; class Aves; order Tinamiformes; family Tinamidae; genus Tinamus; species Tinamus guttatus. The sequence continues at coordinate 826,670 of NW_028289040.1, forward strand.
TTTATAATGAAAGAATTACTAGAGTTTCATTTCCAGCACTTTTTCTCCGTCTCATTAATATAAAGTTGTTTCTAATGGAAGACCAGCTTTCTGACATAACAGATTTCTGTTTTCTTTAGATGGATGTCCAAAAGCTTTTAGAGTTTCAGATCAATTTATTATGAGAACAAGAAGATGTTCCACATGACCTGTGTCCAAGAGAAAGAGGGGGAGTTTTCATTTTAAGTCTGATAAACAAATAGCCCTAAAGAAACACAGAGGACATCTTGACAGAAAACTTGACAAAAAAAAAAAAAAAAGAGAAGTCAGCCTTACAAATGTTAAATCATTAAAAATCCTTCAGTAGCTAACAGTTAGCCTTGTGACAAAATGTCACTTCTTGTACCTGGTATTTGTAGGCCATGCTGAGAACACTATCTATTCTTTTTAGTACTACCTGAACTTCCTGTCGTAAGACGATTCTTATCATTACTCTGTAATTTTAGAAAGATTTTAATATTTGTTGAGTGAAATCAGAGAATACTTAGGCTAGTGATCCTGAAATACTTGCCTCCAAGTATTAATGAAAATATTTTATTTCAGTTTCCTTGAGTCTTCATCTGTATTTGTAAAACAAATATGATATTACCATGCTGCAGGAAGGTACTGAAAAAAAAACTGTGAAGTACTAAGTAAGTTGTGTGTTCCATACAAAAGACTACATTTATTTTGTCCAGAAGTTTTATTCCTATTTTTTTTTTTTTTAATTTGGACATGCTGATCACTGCTTGAAAGGAATTTCACAAAACAATACAAAACAACATTGAATTGCATAATTGCAAACTTAACACAAGCAAATTAAAATTGCTTAAGCTGTTGAAACTAATTCTGGAATTTCTAAGGACTTGGCCCTTAGAATAATGCTACTGTTATTTTTATTATCATTCTATTTGTGCATTTATTTTTATTTTCATCTTCTTATATTTAAATAGAATTTTCTTTCATTTTAATGAAAGGTTTTAGTATTTCTCAGAGTTAGCTGATATCAAATTCCCAGATCTGTCTTCCTTATACAAATTTAAGTTAATGACTTTTTAAATGTTTATCATCTTGACTGTTAAATATCCTGATTTAAGTGATGAAATGATTGTCTCTGTAGTTGAAACATGAAAAGAATATACTATAGAGAATATTATAGGTCATCATGTCTTCTACAGCTGTGGTTCAAAATAGTTCTTCTGCAAGTGAAAACCTAGTTTAATAACTTCCATTGAGAAGCATTGTTCTACTAAAGATTTATATTTCAAAGCACTTGACATGTCCTCAAATTGCTGATGCCTTTCTCTTTGCCTTATTTATTTTCTTGCTTAATCTCACTGTACAGAAAATATAAGAAAGTCAGCATGGCAATACTGAAAAAAATTCTGAGAAAGAACCATCATAGTGGTTCTGGTGCCATTTTTTAATGGGTATATACAAATTTATTGAGGACATGTCCTCCTGGATAAATGAAAGTTTGAGAATTTTTCACAGTTTCTATAAGTGTTGGTGTGTGTTAAAGCTTTTTTTCTCTATACTGTCCCTCTTTGGACCCTCATAGTCAAAAGCGGAAAATTTAGCAAATCAGAAAATAATGCCAGAAGACTTTCTGCTTAACTTAAAGGTAAAGAAAAGATTACCACATGAAATAAAATTCAAATTCTTTTTTTTCCCCTACCTCCTTATCCAGTGAAAACAAATTTGCTTCCACTAAGATTTCATGTAGTAGGCCTTGAGTGGATATGTTATTCATAAGTTGTGAGGTCCTAGGGAGTGAGTTCAGAGCTAAGAAGAATTGAAGAAAATCCTGCTTTGTATTAAGGGGCTCCACCTTACCTGAAGAAATATTTTATCATAGTAGAAGTCTCCCAGATGGGTTATTATACCACTGGTATCATAGCTTCATCTAACAAACAACTACATAATTCATTTAATAGTATTGTCCTCCTGAAACAGATAAAGACAAGGACTTTGTATTATTAGCATTGTTAGCATCCAAATGAGTCCTAGAAATAAGGAAGATAGAGGGAAAACCCACTAATAAAACAACAGTAATGTAAACCATTGCAGCAAATGAACCTCAGGCAAAACCTACCATGATAAAAAACATTATTTCGATAGTATAGCTTGTATCAGTTCTGAATGAAATTAGCAAAAAAAAAAAAAAAGGACTCTTTTTTTGTCTCTCATAACTGCATTCGTGATAACAGTTTTTGTTACCACTATTGGTAGCCATGTTAGCTAAGGGGAATTTTTGGACTAAGAACTGATAAAAACAGGTCTATAAAACTTTTAATTTTGGCATCAATCTTCTAACTTTCGATATTTAATCTTCTGTAAGTGACCTTTGCGGATGACCATTTATAAAATTTTAATTACATATTCATGGCGGTTTGGATTGCTTTCTTCTTTCTCCAGAAGCTTTTCTGAAGCATAACAGAACATCAAAGTAACAAATTTATGTTTGTTTTTTTTTTTTTTCAGTCCTGAGATGTCACGTTCTTATGAATATACAGCGTTACAAATCATGTCAAGTAAACAGAAAATTATTCTAAGGTTTCTAACAGACAACAGAAATGCAATCAGAATGGTAAAATGCAAATTCTGTAACCTAGTCACAGGTATGACTGCACCATTCCGTGTTCCTTCAGATGTAGCTATAACATCCCTTCACAGGCAGAATCTGAAAGCAGCAAGAAAAAAAACCTCTTCATTACATACAATCTCGTTTACTAACTTTAAGGCAGCAGGATTTATAAGAGGGGAGTGAGCAGAAGTGAGGAAGTAAAAATTTACTCCCAAAATATTTAGCATATAGTTAAGGTAGATATGTTTGTTTTCCTCATTTTTTTCATATCATAGTGGTCAAAATTGGAGTTATTACATGTATGACAGAAAAGCGTGCCTTCTTTGTATTTTGTCTGGCTTCCAACTTCTTTTCTGTTTGCTGATAAGACTGAATGTGATGATGTGCAGATAGTTATTTTACCTTCTGAATGGTGAAATATCTGTTCATGGCAGAGGCACAGCTGCCTTACAGAGTCACTGAATAGCTAAATTCATTCTGACAGCGCAAGACAGCCTTGGAGTGATCCAGAAAAAATGTCAGGGACTTAGGAGTAGAACAATGAATGAATGGGATATAAGAATGCAAAAGTGTAAAATGTTGCAGTTTGAAAGCCGTAAGGGGACAGGGTGGGGAAGTAGATATCAAATCAATATCGGATTCACAAACAGTCTGTGGACCGTAGGTCCTATCGCCTTCTCAGGAGCGAATCGAGTTCCCAAATAGTGTGATCACCTATAAGCTCGGCTCTGACAGTATCGGATTCATGAAAAGTCTGTCAACCGCAGGTCCAATCGCCCCCACAAACAAATAGTCGACTGTTTCACAAACAGTATGATTTATTCAAATGCAACATTTACAAAGCAGGTTTCAGATGTCAGTACAGGAAATCCTCTACTACAGCGTGGGGTTTTTTAGCTAGCTCTGATGTACAAATGTGCAATCATCACTCACCCCAGAAGATGGGAGAAGGCTCTCAGTCTTGAGTCTCCTCAGGTGGCGTCCCAGTCTGGGGGGAGGAAAGGGGGATCAGCCCGTCAACTGACCCAAGAGTTACAACGGTTTCTTCCCTCTCATTTTCCCTCCTGAGTTAACCCTTTACACTTTTCTTTACATTCACGTGGAGCTTGAGTGACTATAGTCATACTTGTTGCTGATTGGTGAAAAAGTTTCTTGTTTTCATTTAAAGGTACAGTCAATAGAAAATCTAGAGCGCATGCTCAGTGAGGAGAGGTTGTACCTCAGAGGCGGGTAACTTTTGGGATGCAGGTGTGTTTTGACATTATAGTGGCCTTATAATGAGCAAAGTTCAAGCAAAGTTCATCCGAAAGGAGTGATTTGCCACCCTTGCTGGCTCAGCACTGGAAATGTTATCGTATATCTCCCATTGGACAGCCACTGTGCGGCTTATCAGCGGCCCAGCACAGGGAGTGCAACAGAGTTTGGCTGTGGTGTCTTCACTCCTCTCTACCCTCTGTTACTCCTCTTTGGAGCTGAGAGGAGGGCAGATTGTGCTGCCTAGGGAACCGTAGAGGAGCAGAGTCTGTGCCTACCAACCATCCTGGAAGTGGCAACTGTGTATCAGCCCAAGCAAGCTTCTGTAATGCGATAACTTCTGTTAGGCCTTAGTTTTTCTCTCAGTTCCCACTTTCGAACAATTCTTCCACAAAAAGCCAGGATAAACAAGGTGAGCAGTGGATGTTAGAGCAAGTTGGAATACTCCAATATGCCTTTTTAGAGATGTTTATGCCTGAGAGGGGAGAGAGGGGAGTGCCTAATTTCAAACAACTGAGTTATGAATCTGAATTGGGAAACTGGTCTTTGTAGTTCAGTGTGAAAGAGAGATATTCCCTGGCTCACCAGAAGAGTAAGGTCTCACTTACAGCTATGTTCATCTAGCATCCTGTTGCTTTACTTCACTTATATGCTTGGCACTGACATTCGTCTACTGGCGAATGAAATGCATCACAGCAGAGGACTAATTCAACAAGAGAGTAAGTAGATTTATACCAGTTTAGCTCCTGGACAAGACCACTGTTGAAGGTCAGACATGTCAGTGATGACACAAGGAACGAAGGGAAAGAACAAAAGCACTCCTTTTGGCAGATTTGTCGAGGCTAGCTGAACCATCAAGCTTCAGCAATTCTGGCTCTATATCAATGTTTGGTGAAGTTTTTCTCTCCCTTTTCTTCGGTCTTCCTCTTTCCTAGCTAAAACATAAGGAACTTATGGAAGCTAATCTTCCCTTTTAAGCAACTATTTTTTTGACTTAAACTTAGGCACTATGACCTTACACACGCATACATTTTGCAGTTATATAAGTTGAGCATTTATGAGACCACTTGTGCAGTGATGAATTTGCCGCTTCATACTTAGATGCAAGAGTCCCATGTCACCCTGTTTCAATTCACCTGCTTAGTTCAATCAGCCATTAAGTAATAAATCTTTAAAGCTGTGTAAGGGACATGTGTGCACAAATCAAATTATTTATTAACAATATATTTCAGCAAAATGCCTGTGCAGGCTGAAGACCTCCTGCCCACCACTTTAAGAATAAGCTCCCTGGGGCTAAACCCGAAGAAATTGATTGAGTGCACTAATGTATTCTGATGCATTTCTCTTGATGCTGAGTTTATCTCATGCATGAAAGACTTTGCAGGGCAGTACACTTTTTTTTATTATTATTATTCCTTGTGCATGAAGATCTTGAGCTACGAGTTCCCAACTCTCCTTAAGCATGTGTAAAAAGCAACTCTTTGCAAATATTTCTGAAAAAAACACAGTGTCAGTAGGGAAACTGTATCATTGTGTCATACTTGCTTGAATAAGTTAGAACTATTTGGTTTCTTTTCAAAATAACTTATCACATCTTGGCACACACAGTAACTGAGGTAAAGATGAAAGTGAATATTGTACAAGGCTACCAAAAAATGTTTTATTTCCTTTTGTTTTAACGAATCTCCCAGTCTAGTTTGCCATTTTTATGTCATTTCCATTCAGTGTGTTTTCCCTGGATTTTCTCCATTATCTTTTGGATCCTTCACCTTGTTCTTTTCTCCATGTTAACCACCACTTTTCTCTCCAGTCTCGTTTTGTATAGTATCTCTCTCCATGTTTCTTCGTGAAAATTAAAATAGGGATGAAGTTACAGGTACAAGAAAATTAATCTCTATTATTGTTTAAATTAGTTAAACCAGGAAAAAAAAAGATGCATAATGTATTTTATACTTAAGAAAAAATATTCCAAGTTAAGGGTGAATAAATGCTACCCAATACTAGGGTATTACCCAATACTTGGGTAGCTTCGTTTATTCAAATAGCAGTTTTTTAAAAAAGAATTATCTTTATGATGTAAGCTCCTATAGAGTTCATATGAACATAAGCATTGTTTGGTATTATGAAATGGGTAGGTATGAATAAAAACAAAGTACGTTAAAATTTCCCCTAAAAATGACTACAAGCAAGTACCAAGGCAAATGTATTAATTAGGCTGTTTATGAACTGTACAGCCTTGGCAAGTACTTTAACTGAATTTTGCAAGGCAAGACATATGGTAAATAACATTGTGCCTGTACTAATATAACAAATGTGATTCAATTTTCATGTAAAGCTATCCTGACAACTTCCTTATGATGTGATTTACAAATGCATTTTATCCTAAACGAGTTACCCCAAAGTAAACATTGTGTATCATACCCTATAATTCTATCCCCTACCCTAGTAAAGGGATCACAAAGATCATCCAACTTATCAGTTAGATGCTTGTCGTAGAATGCCCTTGAAGCATTGCTTTTAAAGACCAGTTATTATTTTACTTATGTATGTATTTTTGCAATCTTGCTGCAATATAGCTGCAGCATAGCTAAGGAAAATGAATTCCACCTTAGACGCTTTCCCATTTTAGATGATAATCTAAAAACGATAATCTTTGTTCCCGGACAGCAAATATTTTAAATATATTTGCCTCTGTGTTAGAAATATGAATATTGATAGCATAACACAGGAAAAAAATGGATCTGTAATATTTACAAGAAATAACAGAACTTCCATAGTACAGATTTTAGCTCCTTCTAATTGCTTATCCATTATTTGAGAAGGCTGGTTGTTTGCTGGAGAAATTGTTAAACTGCCAAAAGTCATGGTTGCCTGCTAAGCTATCAAGATTTGCATGAAACAAAATTAGCCAAATTAAGCTTTTTTGTCAAAATTATTTTTAATAGATATAGGGGAAAAAATGAAATATCTACATTTGTGCCTTTGCCCTAAAATTGGATTAATAAAATTAAAAATTATGCAATTTGTTAGAAGGACTAATATTTGGCAGGGGGGGGTGAGGGAAGGAGAGAAGCTTGGGATTCTCCTCCAAGATGGTGTGCTTGAGTTTGCAGAAGCAGACTCTTTTTTGTTTGGGAAGCAGAGGCCTGTGATAAGGCAACTTCCTTCCTCCACAAGATTCTCTGCCCATCTTGAAATCTTGTGTACTGTCCAGTTTAGCCCCAGCATTTAGAGGGCCTCCTGATGTGCATACAGTTCCATCTCCCTTCTTTCAGATTTAAGAAAGATGGATTTTTAAGCCTTATAGATTCATTATAAGTTAAGGTCCCAGGCATCTATGCATGCGTATGTGTCAATTGTGCAATTCATACTGTTCCAGTTCATAGTTCTTTCAATGTTTTCACCACCTAAAACTGCATCTCTACTAAAAATTCTTGGAATTCCAGTATCTTTATTTGCAGAAATATAAAAACAAAAGGCAAATAAAACAATAATTCATAACAAAATGTATGTAGAAAAGTGTACTTCAATTTTCTTCACATCAAACCCAGCAAGCAGTTCTCATATTTCTTAAAGCCATAACAGAAGCCCTTTGAAAGTTGAGGGAATTCAGTATGTCTTGAAACACGCGAGTAAAATAACAGAGAACCTTATTAAGTATGTGCTTAGGTAGATATGACTTAGTTTACATGTACGGATTGCTCAAATAACTATTTGCTTATGATGAAAGTATGTATGTTTCCAGAGAAGTTTTATACTTGGATGCAAGTAGATTTGTCAACCCCATGTATTCATGTATTTTACTTTTAGTTTGGCATTGAAGTGACAGGGAAAGTAGTTTCAATGCACTCCCACAGTGTTGCAAAACTGGCATTTGGAAATCAGCCTCTTTAATAATGTATTGCATTTATTAATAAATCAATTTATTTTATGAAAGTTGTTTATCATTTTATCACTAGTTATATACTAAAAATTCAAAGGATTGCATCACTGTGTTAATCACAGGCTGGCCTAAGAAAAGATTTGTAAAATATCTACACTCATGCTGTCTTCAAGAACAAAGTGAAAAGCCCTAGTGTGAGCCTGGTCCAGGAAAATGCCAGAGCAAGGGATATTCAGCTGACCAAATGCAACATTTCTCCTTTGATTTCAATGATAACATGTAATAACTGGCTCAAGTAGAATTGTAGAAATATACATTGGAAGAGACTCTGGAGGTCATATAATCCAACCTCCTCCTCAAAATAAAACTATGGCCCTTGCTGGACCTGGTCAGTCTTGGCTATTTTTAGAAATAAAAAATTTGCAACCTCCCTGTGAAAAGAATTCCAGTACTGCACTACACTCCTGATGAATCAGTACTTCCTGACATCCTAACTGAACCTCCCAACCCCACAACTAGTGGCCATTGCCCCTTGTTTTACCATCTGCCATTACTGAGGAGAGTTGGCAGCAATGTCTTCACAAATGTCATTCATGTAGTTTGGGGGCTGTTATCTTATCCTCTTGGCAAACTAAGCAAGCCCAACTCTGTCAGAGCCAGTTCCTAGCCTGTACTGATGCCTGTGGCTATTCTGTTCCAGGTACAGATTTTTCATGTCTCTTTATGTGATGGTGTGTCTTTTCCCCCACACCACCCCTACGCCAAAGTTCTCTCTCCTCCTCAACCTGACCCAGCTGTAAACAGCACGTAGGTAGGGGCTAACTCAGCGTGCGTCAATTAGGACTCATCCAGCATGCAGATAATGACCATTTCCCATCCCCATAAGTACGGGTCAGCCACCAGAGCCCTTTGAGCTCTCCTGCATGGCAGCAGGCTGCACTGCAGACTCTCCGCTTGAGCAGGGTTGCTTCTCAAGATTACTCCCCAGGGCTGAGAGATTCCTTGCGTGCAACAGTTCCTCAGTAAGTGATCAATAGCATGCTAAACTTTGCAAATCTTTGGGAAATTTTGCTAAGATGTCTCTTTGATTGATTGCTTACGTAAATCCTTAGTGATAAACCATTGACCAAGTCTGGGACTAAGACCAAATCCAGACACGCTCAGACTCTTCTCAGAAGGAGTTTGCAAAGCAAGGGGGTCCATTCTGAACCTTATGACTCAATGTGAGGGTCTCCCTCACACTTTCAGCTGACCCTGTCCTCCATGCAGTAAATAACTGGGTAAACCTTGCCATCAAATCTCTTTAAATCATTGTCTTGTTACCACTGAACTTTGCTGAGTCACTATCTTACCTCAATAAAACATTGCTGTTTCTCTCTTGCAAGTGAAGTGCATCACTCCTCACTCATCCACGACACCTTATCATATGCCACAACATTTCTGTTTAGTTTTTCTGTACAGTCCTTCAAGAGCCCTCTGAATGGAAGCTTCAGCATGTCATCCAGTCCTTTTAATTCAGCAACCTCTATCCCCTGTTAAGAGCATGTTCTGTCTCATCATCCAGGTTCCTGACAAAAAAAATGGGCAACTTCAGAACCAATAACCAGGTGCATGACATCCCCCTGTCTCACCTCATCCATTTCATTATGAGATACAATCAGGTTGGTTATGTAAAATTTGTACTTGGTAAGCTAATTTTGACTTAGTGACTTCTTGTAAGAAGGAGATATTTGGAAATGGACTCCAAGAGGATGGGCTCCATGGGCTTTTCTGGAACTGAGATGATGAAGACCAGCCTCAGCCATGTAGCTGTCTGTAAGGAATAAGTTCAAACAAAGGTGAAGTGAATTCCATAGTTCAATAGCCTTTCCATGAAATGAGCTCAAACAAAAATCATCTCAGTAAACATAATTTCAAAAATTTTGAACCCTTTTATTGCAATTGATCTTAAACTACTGCCACTAGTTAAATTTCGCTTCGGCATATTAAAAAAAGAAAGAAAGCATGATTTCTCCAGGCAATATTTAGAAACTTTTAGATACAGTCCTTCAATTTGCATTGAAATCTTATTGTTCTCAGCCTTAATAGTAACAGAATGAACATTAAGAATCAGGCTTTCAGTATTCTTAACAGCTGCTACTAAACAAAAAGCCTGTCTAAACAAATTCCATTATCAGCAGAATAGGACATAAATATCACCTGAAACTGTCCCTTAAAAGTCAAAGATACTTTGAATTATTTCATTTCCTGAAATCAAATAAAAAAACCCACAACAGTTAAATGAATAAACCAAAGGTGATATACACTGTTTTACTATAGACATTCCAAGATAGAAGAAATCTGTTTTGTAGCTTCTAAGCAGGGAAACTCACAAAAAAAGGCCCAGAGATCATATCTCAACACTAAACCAAGGTAGAAAGTGGTAATAAAAAATGTTTCTTGATTTCTATTAGCAGAAAATATGTTTTGCCTTCAGTATGATTTCTAAGTAACTAAACAACAAATCAGACAAAAAATAGTATACATTAAAAATTCTGAAAATGTTTGCTACAGTCAACACTGGGAATACTTAAGAATTTCACCTTAGCTGTTGTTTAGTGGTTATCATGGTTATACTTAGTGGCTGTACTTAGTGGTATAATTACTGCCTAGTCTGGCTTATTATGTAATAAAAGAGTAATGCTAATTGCAGCTTTTGTAAGCTGAATATTATAGCAAAATAAACAGGAGGTTAGGACTGTTTAGAATAATTAAAAGTAAACCAATCAATTATATAATTATATGCCATAAACATGTGTATAGATGCATTTATATATTCTATGTTGTTATAAATTCTGTGTTATAATATGTTTAAGAAAAGGATAATCATGTTTTCTGGTTTCATATTTATCCTTCTGACCAGACATTTATCTTGTAGCAAGAAATCAAACATTTAAATGAGAACCAAATTTTAGAAAGCCATAGAAGACCAGTATGTTCCACAATATGAAACACAGGCATCCTTGTTGATGAAAAATAAGATATAGATGACTTACGTACTAGAGAGGCTATGGTATTTTCTAGGACCTCATGACCTCATCTAATACAGGTACTATGCCACTGAAATTTTCTTGATATACAATCCTCCCAAAACAAAATGCAGTTTTGATAATTTTGAGGTGTGGTAGTATACATCATCTACTCAAACACCCTTTTTTAAAAACTTTTTTTTTTTTTTTTTTTTTTGCTAAGAGAGTATTTTTATTTGTAGTATTTGGTTGAGTCAAGAGTTATTTTCTATTTTTTTCGGGTTCAGAGCCAGGAAAAAAGGGTTCTATGTACAGCTGTCTCCTTGAGAATCTCAATTATAATCAAACAAAATAAATCTTAAGACAGAAACACACTTAGAATAGCTGATTTAGTATTGTTCCAAGCTCATAAGGTCTCTTCTCTAACCCTAACATATTTCAGATAGGATGAGGACATAAATCTTTAAGAAAACAATGTGATGATGACATAAATCTTTAAGAAAACCATTTGCTTTGAGGAAGGATTAAGAAAACTATTTCCTGTCTTCTAGTTTTTGACACCAAGAACCAAAGATTTTTAGGGAGACTCCTAGTTTAAATCTAATTCACTCATTTTTTGTTAATTTGTGATACAATAGAATAATTATGACTGGAAGTATAATTTTACATTTTGAATCTGTTTGTTCTTACACTAGTTAAACATATATATTCTGCAGAACAGCTATGCATAGTTCTTTACTTATCAATACTTTTTAGAATACCTACACTATGCATTTCCTAAACTAGGAAATGAGTGGAATATTTGTACAAAAATTGGAGGTCCTGGTGGTTTTTCTCAAACACTCTAGAGGTTCTTCTGAATCAGTAAGAAAACAAGTGGATTTAGTGATCAAATTAAAGATCGTTCAACTTAAGAAAATTGTCCCTTAGTAGATAAACATCCATGAAATGCAATAACACAGACATGAAAAGTCTGTAGTACTTATGATGTGTTTTGAGCATTATCCCTCTCTGGGAGAACAGACAAATGCTCCATTCTAAAGAATCAGTAGGTTTCAAGACAATGATCAGTGGGTTTTGACTCTTACCTGTAATTCTTATTCTTTAAACCAAACTTTTGTCTTAATAATTCTAACTGCAAGTATTAGCCTATCATAAGAACATAAAACATTATTATTAAAGACTATTTTGGGGAAATGTGATTCTTTTTAATTATAATTGATTTTTCTTTTTTTTTAATATTACCTTATATTACTATGAATGAAATACATAAAGGCAGAAGTTTAAAAAATGCAGAAATGCAGAGAAAGAGACTGGAGAGTTAACTGGAGCAAGATAACACTTTGCAGAGGTACTTATCCATGCTGCAGAGAGAAGACCTTCTGGAATGGAGCATGGTAAACAATTTGAAAACTTCTGTGTGTGTATTTACGACATGAAAATCATTATGGGCATGTCTACATAAACACCTATACTTACTTAAATATATTTAACAACAATCCTCTAAGCTAGGTAGCTGACAGAAAACAAACACATAAATATTTTTGAGATTCCCCAAACCACAAATCAGACAAGTTATCTGAAGTACACAGTGACTGAAAACACTTGAAGAGAAGGATATTGCACTTCAGCACTTATCTACAGCCATAAGCTTCTAAAGAAGAGTGGGTGTAAAGCTGTGAAGAAAAGCAATTGCATTCTCAGTAGGCTACCACAGTGCATTTTCAGAACTTTCTAATTGAAGACATGCTTCATTTGCCTTGGCTATAAAAGAAGTCACATTTACTCATGATTATATCAGAAAATGACCTCATAAAAAGTAGTTTTGCAACTCCCCTCCAAAAAAAATAAATTCTTAACATTTTAAAAGTATTTTCAATTTTGTCAACTCATACACTTGCTTTTTGTATTATCTCTCAAATAACAAGAGAGTTAAACTCCATTAAGTTCAGTAATTTAAAACTATGTTGATTGCAGGTGTATTATCTATATTAGGAATATCATTCATTTTTAAATGAAAATGTCAGATAATAAAGCTCTCAAATTCAAAAACAATGATAATTCAGTAAATGATGCATTATTCATAGTCAATACATACTATGGATTTTGAGAATAGGGCAATGAATCTTTTAATAAGTAATGCGAAGTTATCAAGAAAGAGGCAAAAAAGAGGCAATTCATTAACTGATTAATTAATTAATGTTACTTGAATATGATGACTACCTTCAGAGCACTTCTCATTCCACGGCCTAAACTGACTTAACATCATATCTAAGACTCTCAGCCACACACACGGACGCACATCACAAATGGACCTATGATTCAGTTTGAAAATAAGGACCTTTGTTTTATTTATGCTTTACTTTGGCTAAGTAAACTGGGAGAAAATAGATACTGATACATGACCAAAAAAAAAAAAAAAAAAGAGTTCCCCAATCTGATTTCTGATCTGATTTCTACCAATCATCCTAGCTAATCAGGTAAACACCATAACTGTCAGTGGTAGAAATCAATAATTTCTACAATGTTGTTCACCATATGTAAAGATAGGCATTAAAAAAAGCACAAGTCTATTGTTAACTAAGATAAGCATAACTTTCCACAGATGGTGAAGTCAGATTTGAGGTCTACCTTATATGTAGATATTTTCCTGGTATTTATCAATTCTGTGGGCAAAACAGTATTATCTGCCATATGTACCTTAGCTGTGTGAAGAGTCAGATCTCTACAGGTATGCAGATACCTTGGAGATGTGCATGCTTCCTCAGGCAAGCACCACGGGGAAAGGCCCTCAGTGGGGACATTAACTCAGCTGGAAGGCCACAGCTTTCCGGGAAGAATTTTGCCTTTTACATAGGGTTGTCAGTCAAATCATCCAGAGTGAAACATTGCAAAGCTCTCACAGAGGCTTGGTTTGCTTCCAACTGCTGAAGTAGGACCATTGCAAATTTCATGACATTTCACTTGTAGCAATTTTTCACACTTCATGCTGAGGAAAGCGTCAACTTTTTTCCCTGACTTGGAACAGATATAAATAATGAGATATCAGGAAGTTTCATCTAGATGAAAATTCCAATTCCTATCACTTTCAAATATGTTTTCTTAAAAGCACCAAACTCTTTTAAATTCTCTATCGGAAGTCTCTGGAAATATAAACATGGTTCTATAAAAAGAGTTCTCAGAGCTCAAGTTTGCTGTATCTAAAGCAGCATGGCTCAGGCTGGAAGGCATCCTCCTTCCTACACACTCCTGATCTGAGACAGTCCTGAAAATGGATCCTCATTCAGTAAACAGCATGCATCTTCCTGGTATAATAAATAGCTGTGTGCAATTATGAATTAAAGTTCAAGTTTATTTTATCAACTATACAACATATTAATTTAACTGTCAATTAGATCTACTTGAATATGATGACTATCTTTGAAGTGCTTACAGGCAAAGTTTCTTTTACACACTTTTCCTGAGCCCCAAAAGGGAGAGGAAATAAATTTTTCCGCTCCTATATTCCAATATTTGTTCTGTTTTTGTTAGAATAGAAGTAAGCATGATATATATAATGTTATATTACGGAATTATTCATCACTCATAATATCATTCTGAGAGGTGATTCTACAGAGATGAAATTCATGTTGAAATTTGAAATTTATTTGAACAAAAATATTTCACGAAACTTCCAAAATAAAATATACATAAATAAATACATAAATAAGTAGTTTAGCCAATTTTCATTATTTGCTATTTTTTTCTTCTGATTAAATCTACCTTTTATCTTTTCAACAATTCACTGAAAAATGCTCTGATAAAGTCATGTTTTTGAAGAAGAGTATTGGGCTAATGAAATCTAGTATATATGCTATGCATAGTGTATAGATGATTCAAAGAATTATATCATATGTAGTGATATATGATAATATGATATATTGCATTTCTACAAGGTTTTCCATTTTTTTGAGCTGGATGAACTGAGACAAAAAAGTGAAAAATGGGAAGTACCATAATCTGCTAGTTTATTTCAGTGACAGTTCTATTAAGTTAATCAGTTCATGAAGTTTGTGGGTACTTTTCCTTATTTATCTAATTATGGGTATCCAACAGGCCAACATATGCAATTTAATGGTGCAATTTGCAGAAGTTACAAAAAGCAGGATCCCTGCTGAAAATTTAAAGAAGGAGTGTACCTACTTTCTGCTTCTATTACTTCATATAATGGCTTTCCAGATGAGACAGCATAGCACGTAGTACAAAAAAATGTTGATGATGCATGACTTATACCAACTGCTTGTGAATTGAAAGCAGATGTAGACAGTGGGAGGTTGGCCATCTCTACATACAATACAAGTAATTGAAAAAAATCAGTCTACTAGTGGTATTTAACAGTGTGTCTCATCAACAGTTAAAAATGGTCTTGTTTGAAACAGTCAGAATGAAAGATACCATAATAACAAAAAAGAAATTGTGTCAAATATAAAATGTAATGAAATGTATACTATAAATATAATGAAAATAATAAA
Organism: Tinamus guttatus; assembly: GCF_059628265.1. Classification (NCBI taxonomy): domain Eukaryota; kingdom Metazoa; phylum Chordata; class Aves; order Tinamiformes; family Tinamidae; genus Tinamus; species Tinamus guttatus. The sequence continues at coordinate 841,931 of NW_028289040.1, forward strand.
GCTCAGTGACATCACTTTAGTCATGTATATTGCAATTTTATCTAAAGGATTTCTGGCTTTATAATAAAATTAAGTACAAATAGTATTTGATACTGGACATTGCAAGTGTTACTGCCCTTGCACAATAATACATCTACTGTCTTGAACTAAAAGATATTTACTAAAGAAGGGGTGCATGATATGCCATTATTGCCTTTAAGAACAGTCTTGGATAATCTTAAACATTCTGGGAAAGTGAAAGCAAACAGATTTGGTTCTACTAGCCCAAGTCAGTCCATTACCCTCACAATTTCATCATGAGATGTTTCCATTTTCAGTTACCCTCAATCGTGAGTAGTCTAATTAATGTAGTTTTTTAGTTTCCCAGATGCACTGCATTTCTCTCTTACAGATATTGACTTTATTTACTAGTCTTCAGAGCTCTATTACAACAAAGCTTTCTATAAAAGGAAGATACCCCAAGAGAATTCATAATTTTTATTTCATCAATTCTTTTTTGTAACTAAGCAAAATCACTTCCTTACTATTCTCAGTTTACAAGACTGCTTTATTAAAGTTCAATGTTAAATACTCTTAATTAATGAGAAACGCTCTTCTTCCTAGGCTGTACCTGATCCAAGTTTGTAGTCAGGATGCTGCAGTGAAACTTATTGGTCTTCTGAGACTGGATCTAGTTTAAATCACTTTCTATATACTTTGGTAACATTTAACTTTCTATAGTCCCATTATTTATCTGGCTTTCAATAAGTTTTTGGATATACTACTAACAGTTGCCCAATCTTTTTTCTTGTTCACTCCAGATTAAAGCTCCTTTTGGCTTAGACTTTGTGTCAGTCTTCAGTGGGTGACACCATTCATCCTAATTTGATTCTCATTTTCTCTATGTATTTTTACTTTCTTTGTTTTTCTGCAATATGGAACTTATCTACCTCTGCTAACTTTAAAAGCTTATACAACATTTTTCCATCAGATGATTTACAATTGAGTAGATTAGATTAATAAGAAGTTATTAATGGAAGTTCAATCAATAACTTATACCCCCTAAAATATTTGGAAAAAAATACATTTAATTATGCTAATCTTCAGAGCCATTCTACTTCCATATACTATCTCTGTTTTTCTTTACAAATATTACTCGCACTATGATCTCTCTACTTCTCTAAACAGGTTTCATCACAACTCTTTTACAAAAAGCCTCAAACTTTGAATACGAATATTCTATGATCTCACTACTGTGCCTAGGAAAATTGCCACAAGCCTTAATGAGAACAGATTGAGTAGGAGCAGATCGAGGCACAAAAAACTCTAGTAAAATTCATATTATATCAAAGTTGTGATTTTTAAAAACTCCTGAAATCAGTGAATACTTTTATCAAACACTCTTATTTAGTAGGATCTTTGTCAAGGACTTAAATGGAGAAAGGATTTCCTTCTTGTGTTTTTTTCAGTATTATGTAAAATCAACAGCTATTTTGCACACAAGATGAAAGATAAAAAAAGAAGTATTCTGTCAGAAAAGCTCATGGAGAGAATATGTGATAGCAGTCGGGTACCTGGGAACCTCTTGAAATATGAAAGGAAGGACAACCTGTTTGAGGGGAAAATTGTTGGTTTTCATGATGTACAAACTTAGAAATACAGCTATTTTTCAGTTGCTTTGCAGATTTTTAAAGCTACTAATGAAGGATAAGATAGGTTCTTGAGAATGTTTTCCCTGAAGAAAGATTCTTCTTCTTTATAATGCAGAAGCAAAGAACTACAGACCTTGAAAAGCATCTGAACTACATTTTAAGTGGGATTGGCTATATTTTAAGAGTGAGTGTGTTCAAATTCACCATATATGGGATGGTCTTGAACTCTGAGGAGTAAGACTCATGCTCATGATAGCTCTTAGCAATCTGTATCCATCTGTATGGATCTGTATGCTTCCACTTATAAGTCCTTGACATTTTTACTTACCATTATTTTTAGGTAAAATGGTAATAGATGTCATTTCTTCAGCAATACTTGTTGTAAAGGGAAAAGCTGGAGACTAGACTATTTGAAGGACTTTTTGGATACCTGTAAAAGATGCAAGCACCACAATGGGGCTAAACCTTTTTCTCGTTTCCTGGTTTCCTGATAGCCTCTACAGTCAGTGTATCCTATGTGTGCTTCCTATGTTTCTCAATAGACTGAAAAAATAGCATTTATCTCCAGTTCTCTTAGATATTCGACTTCACAGAATAGAAAAAAATGTCTCTTTAATAGTTCTTGTATGTATGAGTGAGAAAGATTAGACACCGTAGTAGGTCATCATCTTCACTTCCATCTAATCATCAGAATCGTCACTCTTCACGTTGGTTAGCTAATCTCCTGAAAAGTTGTTTTTCAATAACTCAGTGTTTCAGGTTAACCCATATCTGTTATCGGCCCCAGACCATAGCCCAGAGAGGGCCTTTATGTTGTTATATTTTTTAAAAAAATATAGTAACAGTAATAATGATAATAATAATAAATGAATAAGTTTACAGGCCATAGATAAACAATTTTACAGGTAAATGAGAATTAGAAAACAAAAACAAACAAAAACCAACTCATGCCTGTGTTTAGCAAATTGATTTAACGTTTTTGATCATTTCAGCTTTTAAGATTTTAAGATCAGCATATGCAATTATGGCACTCAAACTGCTTAGTCAGTGACTTTCACTAATTTAATAGTGTAATTTTTTTAATGCTATGAAAACAAGTATGTTGTATGTGATAATTTTGTCTTTTAAATTAAATGTAAAGCACTCTAATGAGTTTGTGTCTGGCCATCGCTGTCATCATCTCAAATTAAAAGGGTACTTGTTTCTATGTATGATAAAAGATAACCAGTGATTTAAATAAATAAATATTTGTGCATCTGTTTTTGTAAATCATTGCATTTAAATATACTTAAGACAAATAGAGAATTTCCCACTGGTCTTTTCTTTTTTTTTTTTTTTTTTTTTTTTTGATATTTCTTGGAATTCCTTTTGTTGAGCTTCTTATAAACTGTGCTGTATAAAGTCCAGATGGATTTTTCATGGTGGTCATGGCCCTTCTTATCCTTGATTGCTTACCTGCCTTCTAGGTAAAGAATTAATCCCTTCTCAGAGTCTGTCCTCACCTCTTAGAGCAGAAGAGGGATGAATGGGAAAACGAGCAAATGGTTCTTGCTCCTTATCCCAAATAGCCAGGGGTGGGTGGCAAAGGGTGAGGTAATAGTAAAATGTTATTACAGGCTTATCTTAACACATTTACCAACATGTCAGCAAATGGTGTATTTGCACCTACTCTTCTCTCCAATATTCAGACTTACCCGTTTTTCAGCAACGCAGTTGTCTCACAGTACACCCGAATTCTTATTGTAATGGTGATTTTGAGAGATATTCATAACATAGATACATTAATTACCTTGTAAATTCAGAGTAATTAGTAGTCCTCGTTTCTGTCATATGATGAAAATAAGGGAGCTAATCAAAATAACATTGTTTAAATAAGAAGCATTGTGCAGTACAAAGCTGCTTATCCCTGTGAAATAAGATCGTTTATTTCAAAATTTCTTCAGAACTTTTCAAATAGAACAGTTAACAAGCTACATCAAGCCCGCAGTTATTTTTTCAGGTCTTTTATTTAATTATGTTTTTATCTGTCAGCAAACTGTTTGTCAGTACCCTTTTTTTTTTTTTTTTTTGGACTGAAAGCAAGCCCTCCAGAAATCAAAGAAGCTTATCTCCATCAGTGTGGCTGATGCACTTATCTTCATCTTACAGAAATGTGTGATGTGCTCCCTGTGCCACTGGTATCTCTGTGAATGACAATTGGATGTTTATATTTCCAGTGTATAGCAGATTAAAGGGATTAAATATATCTAAAGTTTCTGCTGTCTCTGGCATTTAATACATATGTGACCATACTGATTCATATAAACTATAATTACTGATATACCTGAACGTGATCCATTTCTAAGTATTGATCACGTGTGTCAGCTTGGTTTCCCATGTTAACTTGCAATTAGAGCTCTTGAAAATACCCTAAACGTGCATTTAAGATTTACACTGCATCTAATAAAGTCCATATATTTCCTGAGCCCTTTTTTAGCTTTTAACATGCTTTTCAAAAAGTAAATTATAAGCTTGTTGATGGCAATATACATATTGTTGATTTGTAACTATGAGATGTATGTAATTAGAAAGTATTAAATCTAATCTAATTTATTCTATGATTTGATATGTAAAGTTTGCATTTAGAGAAACATTCTTGACAAAAAAAAATGCATTTCTATATAATTTCTATATATCGTATATAATCATTTAAACTTAAGCCCATTCAGCGTACTGTGATATATCTATCTAAATTTGAATTTTGGATACAGGAGCAATTCCCATTGGTATAATTTCTTGCTTTGCTTTTGCAAATGATGGTTGAACAAAGCCAACTGAACTTCAGCTACTGATTTAAGTGGAGAATATAACCATTGTTTTTACATTGGCTCAAAGATTTCCCTGTACCTAGTATTACTGCTGAGAAGCTATTAAAAAGGCAAAAATTCAAAACCACAAATAGTTAGTAATATTTTCATATTCTAGCTGTAACTGATATAGCTGAATAACAATAGATGCTACAATCCAGTGAGCAAGTCTTTCAAGAGACACATAAATAACATAAGAACTAAAATTGTGGTTTCAAAGGATAGTGGATTTTTGATATGCACAGGTTCTGCAGGTAGCATGTGTAGCTATGAAGTACATTACAAATTGTCTGAACAAGTTTACTAATAAGTAATGCTTTCAAAAAGAAAGTATATTTTAAAATATCTGCTTATTTCTACATTCTGCTATGAGGTTAGGCTGAGGTGGCTTGAAGGATTTCTCAAAGTATTTGCCAAAAGGGCTATATATATATAAGGCTTTGCACTTGCTTGCAGCTTATAATAATGTGCTCTGGGAGAGCTGAATGAGAAAACACTCAGAAACAGCATATAATAAACTAAATCCCTCTTTCTTTTTTTTTTTTTTTTTTTTTTTTTTTTTTTTTTTTTCACGTATATTGCTGCCTGAAAATGAATCACTGTAGATAGATGTGCATTAAAGAACTGGCTAGTCTTTCCTGGATAAAGATTCATCATGAATCATTTAAATTGCATGAGAAAACATTTTTTGGGTTCCATTTTCTGCTTGTAATGAGCTTGAGTTCCATTGCACTGTGCCTGTAGGTAATTTTGAATGAATCAGTCTACAGTATTGCATTAATTTTAAATTAGAACAGCTGTGTGGTGATAGGTCCTCGGAAAGCCAAGGGATGTGTTGTTTTACATCTTGATGATGTTTTTCTGGGGTTTGAGAAGTTTTGGCTTTTTTTTTTTTTAATTGCTGTTGACATGCATAACCACAATAATGATATAACTTACCTGACCATTTCTAGGAAGTAGCACAGTAACATTTTTAACCAAAGTAATCATTTGCACTGCAGAATTATTTTTGGTAAAAACTGTAGCTGTAGAGGACATTAGATTGCTCCTTTAAGAGGATTTGTTACATTCTTTTTACTTCTGAGACAGTCATGCATTGGGGAAGTGATTGCAATGATATGTTGCAGTTTTAGTGATACTATGATAGAATTAATTCTTTTCATTTTAGTGTTGATCATTTGCTATAATTTCTTTTTTTTTTTTTTTTTGTAGGAGTTCTGCAAAGTATTCCAGAAGTTTAAATATTTTTTAATCTAAGATTCTTTTACTTTTGTATTAAAAGCTCACATTCAGTTAGGAATACACACATATAACACTGGCATATCACAAATGCTCTAAGACATAAGGAAGTTTCAGTAGCAGGTTGCTAGTCAGCAAGAAGAAACCAAATGCAAGGAACTATTTCTGAGAAAGAAAACTGAGACACTCGGTATTGCACCCTGAGAAATAAAAGGCAGTGGAAATAAATTTATTATAGATATTGAGAATCCAAAATCTTAATTTTAAATCAGCTGATCTTGCTACAGTCTAAAGCTTATGCATCACTATTGATGTACCAGCTAGGACTCTCATTGCACTTTGAGCAGGGACAAAGTATGCAGTTCCTATCTCTTTCACTTAATAATGGCATGTCACTGAGTTGGATGTGGTAATGTTCTGATTAAAAACCTACATAAAATCCTGAAATAATGTGAATCCTGAAATATCTTCAAAATATCTGGTCTTTTTCCAGGTTATAAATTATAGTATCTTATATCCTTTCAGCCACTAGAGAAACCAGTATAGTCTGCAATATGGTGCCCTCTACTAGTGCTTACTTTTTAGCTGGAAAACTTCCAAAGGCAGCATTTTTTCCCCTACTTAGTAAGAGTTCTATGCTTGATAAATTAATATGTTGAGACTTCATTCTTGTTCTATCCACATTCTAAAATCAGAGCCTCTTCATCCCTTCTCTTCTGGCAACACAACCGAGAAGTCAGTGGTTCCTTTGTGCTCAGAAGTCTCAATACAAGACACAAGGCTTTTGCCTTACTTGTGTCCTACATTTGCTTTGCTCAGCCCAAATATTTCTAAACCACTACATAATTTTCCTGAAATCCTGATTTACAAGTGTCTTCTCTTAAGGAGCTAGCCATCAGGTGGAGAGCTAGTTATCCCTAAAATCTTTTCTTCAGGCAATCTGAAGTCTTTCTCCAAGGCAAGAATACATTACTGTGCACTAACTGTGGCAAGTCTAATAAAATTGCTCCAAAATGCTAATCATGGCAAAGCCATAGTGGATCCCCATAGAGCCATGAACTGAGGCTTTGGAAGAAGCTTAATACTCCAAAGTAGAGGCTTTCTGCTAGACTAAGTGTGGTAATTTACATTTCTTGGAACAATTTTTTTTTTTTTATTGCTTGTAGAGTAGAACAGATTTTGTTTTAAAAGGTTGTTACATATCCATGCAGGCACAGAAAAGGAAAGATTTTGATTTTCACTTAAGCAGGAATTTTTTTCCAAGCGACATTAAACTGAGATTCTAAATCTTCTTGCACTATTTTAAAAGGAGTACAAAAGCATTTTTTTTCTTCCAAAAATAGAACCAAAAATAAATATTATATGTAGCTCATAGAATTAAGTACACTGTCAAACCGCAGAAACACAGATTTCTAGATCTGAAGTAAATAGCACTGGAAGGCACCTCCAAAGTTTCTATAATTAATTCCTTTCATCTAAACAGGTCAATTATACCTTTCTCATAGAGAAACTTCCTGACAAAGGTTTGCCTAAATCATTTTTTAAAAAAACAAGTCACCTCTGCAGGCTTATTACAGGCCATAAATAGTTTCACTATTGCCCTTCTTTCTTTCCTGAAAGTGATTTTAAATGAACTTTGCTACAGTTTACATTGGGTTGCCACATCTTTCCTTGGACTGACTGGCCCTAAGTCTTTCAATCTTTTCTGCAGATTATATTTTCTAGAATTCAGATCACTCTTGATGCGCTCATGATGCCTCTCTCCTCTTGATCCTCATCTTTAGCATAAACACACTTTTTGCCTTGCCCAGATAAGGCACCTAAATTTTCATCCAGACAAGTACAGTGACCACATTTTTTGATTGCACTGAGGCAGGTCTTTGCAAACTCTCTTAATATTTTTTCTATCATCTGAAGAAATAAATAATCACTGAAAAATCAATTAAATGATCTCTGAATCTTCACCTGAACAACTTAAACTACATGCAATAACAGGAATTAAGAAAAAAAAATCCCAAGTTTTCTAAAAACTCTGTAGAAGTTTTTTTTTTTCAATAAAATCCTGAAACTGATGACATCTAGCTATCACTCACAAATGACATCATTAATGTTTGAGCAGAGAGGCAGAGAACAACTTGTTATTTTGCAGTAATGATTAATCTAAAAGAATTGAATTTTTAAAGTCTCAAGTCAGCAAGGAGTATTATTTCTCTAAGTAGAGATGAATATGCTGAATTACATACTATGTGCATGAAGATATCATCACTGTAACTTCTCAGTATGATGGCCGGACAGTATTTCCCAATTATCACTCTTACTTTTCCCAGAAATAAAAATTTTAATATGGTTAACCACCAGTAGGTGGTTAATAAAGGGAAATAGATATACAATTATTTTCAACATTAAGTTAATTGATACACGAATACTGCAATATTTCTGCTCAACTTGCTGGTTTGTTGCAAATTAGTATCAGGACATCCTTTTGTGGAACAGTTCTTCATAAGCAGTTTTACAGGCTTCCTGCAGTCACCAATAGAATAGATCTTGATAATGACATTAAGTGACAGAACACCACAGAAATACCTGCAATAACCCATCTCTGTGTTTCATTCGACCTATCTCAATATATTCTGATAATCTAGCATTTCTTGTTACTGTCTTGCAAAATCTGCTATCTGTCAGTCGTTGTGTTGTTCAGAAAAAAAATACTATAAAATGAGACTGAATATCTAGCAGTGTTGCTATGGTAATTTAATAAGAAATAAAATGGGTAATAATACCAAATTTATTCATACTGAAGTAGAGGTATTTTAGATTTGATAACTATCCAATAAGGTCTGATTTTATCGCAGTTCTTCACCTGCAATATTTAGAGTAATGACTATAAAATTAAGTCATTACATGCCCTTAAAAATCAGTACCTGGAGGTAGAAAATTTAATCATATTCATGAGTACTTTAGGAAATGCACATCTCATATTTTATTTCACTTAAAAGAAAAGAAGGAACTAATAATAAATACCTTCAAGGAAGAATTTTAAAAAGGACATTATTTTTTTACATTAGTTTTAGGAGTCTATTTGACTTAAAATGCTTTGACACTTAAAAAAAAAAAAAAAAAAAAAAAGCAAACCATGGATCACATCATAGCAATAACAGAAATAACTGAAAAAATAGTTTCATGAAGAGAAAGAAGTTGGAATACTGCTGTAGATTATATTACAAAAAGTCCAATCAATCTGAAAAATAGTCTTTCTAGTTCTTTTTACTATAGTTTGAGGTAAAATAATTAGCAGTTCACAAGGAAATATATTTTCTTCATTTTGCTTCTTGTACACACACACTGCACACAAATGGTAATATGCTAGAAAATACATTTTAAAATTGTGTTGTTTTATGCAGGAAGAATGCTATTTTCCTGGGAACTTTCAGACATTAATAGCAGAACAAAAATGCAAAATATATACATATATTTTCACAGATTATATGTCTTGTCAGAGTGTATCATTCTCAAAGACAACAATGAAATAATTGGTGTTCAAGAAGTTAGTTGAGGAGGGTTTGTTTTAGAATGACAAGGTTGGTTAATGGAGCTTACAAAATGTATATTTTTCCCCTCTTTTTCTTTCACAACTTATGAATGAAGTATTTTAATTGGATGGAGAATATAAGATTTTCTCAAAACCTAAGACAATTCAGTAAATTGATTACCTTCATTTTCTTGCTTGCATGCATGTAGTTTGTCAGTTTATACTTCCAATGATAGAGTAAAACACTTTAAATAATCCAGGAAATCTAAGAAAACAGTGTTATTTATTAAAAATAGTACATGTTAACTGCATATATAGTTTCATGCCATTTTGTGCTTCTAATTTGATATATAATTTAAAAATTTCTTGCTTTGTCTAAGCTAAATATTGCTTTTTTGTGGTTTTAGTGATCGGTGGTATCACTAAATAACCTCTCCATGCTATGAAGAACCTTCCTACCCTTGAGTATCAGGGATTTTTCTCAGGATTCCTGACTTTCCCAACTGAGACGGCTGCACATCTTTTTATAATTCTGACTAGTGTTCAGAATTCTGTATTCTAACACAGAATAGTGAGTGTGTACGTTCACAACTGTGATTTTTCAGAACTTGCAATGTCTGCATAAACATACAGGCAACTTTTGAAGTTCTTAGGAGAAATGACATTTGTCACTACCAAAATTTTTTGTTTAATCTACTTGCCTTTGTGATCTTCTTGTGGGATCTCAAGAAATAGGCAAGTATAAGAATCAGTAATTACACTGCTACTTATTATTTGTAAACCAAAATTTGGATGCACTTCTTTGTGTTCTGGTGAAATGGACCTCTAGATTCTAAAATTCTAAAAGTAGAATTTGATATTCTACTTTTGGTTTTGGTTAGTGTTTTCTTTTTCATTGAGTGAAGAAAATAGTTCAATTTATCTGAAGGATAATGTCTTAGATAGATTGATCCTGAAACTACAGTAGCAGAATATATTCCTACCTCCTTTTTAGCACATACTAAATAATACTGACCACATCAGGAAAGTACTGCTTAGAAGAAGGATAGGAATTATTGGAATACAGTTTAGGGCAGATGCAGAATATTTGTAGGGGGCAGAATATTTGTAGGGTGTATCCAAAAAGTTAAAAGAATATGAATATTTGAATACCAAAAATAAACTTAAATAGTCCCTCAAGAATCTCTCATAAACATAGAAAAATATACCATTATCTGTCTGAAAAACAGACAGATAATTATAATAGTATATTATAATAATATATATAATAATTATTATTATTCATGCCATTTCCTGATCCTACAGGGCAAACCATTGTACCCAGAGGTATTATACGTTTTGCTTACTGCTGATCATTGCTGATCATAAACTACAGACTGACTGACATTTATTCTTGCAGCTGGATTATATTTTCTATGGTAGTGCAGCATCCAAAGTTATAATTATAGCTCTTGCCATCTTGCAGAATATTCTATAAATTTATCCCGCAGTAACACTAGATTAGCACTTTAATATTCAGAAATTGTGTAAATTATATATCTTCCAGTCTTGCTTGAAAGTACTCAGTATCATACTATTCGTTAGGCAGCTCTGGAAATTTGTGATATTTATACTTAAAACTTCTGTGGAGGAAATACATACACTGTAGACAGCGCAAAACTCACCAATATCATCTTAATTATAGCAGTAGGAACAGATGTAAAACTATAATTGGTATCCAGTTTTCTTTATAGCAATTGTCTAAAAAAAAAGTCTTATGTTAAAATGTTATCCCATGCAAGATTATCATTATTTTGTATAAATAAACCAATCTGCCTCAAAGTTGTGTCATATGAACCCCTTTGCCACATTAGTTCAAATCACGTGAAGATTACCTGAATATACCCATGTAAATAGGGAAGAGCCTATGAGACCACATTATGGGGAAAATTCACATACCTTTTTTACAAAGCTAGCACCTTCAGAAGTGTCATGTACACATCATGGGGAATAATTAAAAGTTTGTGTGAAGTTGCAGATATCTCTTTGGGATCTTGGAGACAAAGTGGTGATATAAAGAACAAATATGTGATTTAAAGAATTGATCTAAAGATAAGTTTACTTATAGTTGCACACCCTACCTATGAATGGAAACACATCCACAAATATATTATCTTAAAGTGCTTTTCCACTAAGGCCACTTACATACTGGCACAGAAGTATAAAAAATTTTCTTGGGAATGGGTGTATAGATAACAAAAAGCCTTGAAAGCTTTTTGAAACATAAAGCACATAAATTCCAACAGACTGCTGTTCTCACAGTATCACAATCAAAGGTTTACAGTGTTGATCCTCATGTGTTTCACTCAACAATAGATAATTAGCTACCCATTTTTTTCCCAATAATATGGTAAAGTAACTCTCATAGCTCACCCAAAATTTAAATTAAGCATTACCACCAGTTCAATACATTTGTATAAAAATAAATAAATCCTTGTTCTCAAACATTATTGAAAATGGCCATTCTAAATGCATTACTTCTAGGTTCCTTTGTTCTCTGAGAAACTATGAATGTCCTCTCCAGAACTTTCAGTTAGCTGGTCTCTCTCTTGATGTCATGGATACAGTGCCACACACATGGGTGTGTGTATATATGCATGTATTTACATGTATGTAAGAGGTACTGTTCAGTCACCTTTGCTTCTGCTGAACCAAATGCTCCCTCTTTTAAAATTGTGTTCCCTTCATTTTGATATTTTTGTTTCTTTCAGTGATAGTTAAATATATATATTTATTTGTCATAGTATCTTTAATTTATCTCGTGTTTTACAGAAGTCTCAAAGGATTAAAAAGCACCTCCTTTTCCATCACGTTCCTTATAGTTGGTAAAGCATATTCAATGAGCAAATGTATGTGAACAGCTTGAGGATCTGCATCTTGCAAGGATTTCACAGACCAACCAATCAAAAGCCAATTTTCCAGAGGGCTGCACTGCCATCCAGAGGGACCTGGACAGACTGGACAACTGGGCGGTGAAAAACCTCATCCAATTCAACAAGGCCAAGTGGAAGGTTCTGCACCTGGGAAGGAATAACCCCAGACACCAGTAGAGGCTGGGGACTGACCTTCTGGAGAGCAGCTCTGTGGAGAAAGACCTGGGTGTCATGGTGGATGATAAGTTGACCATGAGGCAGCAGTGTGCTCTTGTGACCAAGAAGGCCAATGGGATCCTGGGCTGCATTAAGAAGAGCATCTCCAGCAGGTCGAGGGAGGTGATCCTGCCCCTCTACTCAGTCCTGGTGAGGCTGCATCTGGAGTATTGTGTCCAGTTCTGGGCTCCACAGTACAAGAGGGATGTGGAGCTGCTGGAGAGAGTCCAGCGCAGGACTACAAGGATGATCAGGGGCCTGGAACATCTGCCCTATGAGCAGAGGCTGAGGGAGCTGGGCCTGTTCAGCCTGGAGAAGAGAAGGCTGAGAGAGGATCTGATCAGTGTCTATAAGCACCTCAAGGGAGGGAGTGAAGAGGATGGTGCTGGCCTCTTTTCAGTGGTCGCCACTGACAGACCTAGAGGTAATGGCCACAAACTGAAGCACCAAAAGTTCCACAGGAACTTAAGGAAAAATTTCGTAACAGTGAGGGTGACAGAGCACTGGAACAGGCTGCCCAGAGAGGTTGTGGAGTCTCCTTCTCTGGAGATCTTCAAAACCCGCTTGGATGCAGTCCTGTGCCACGTGCTCGAGGTGACCCTGCATGTGCAGGGGGGTTGGACTAGATGATTTCTAGAGGTCTCTTCCAACCTTAAGCGTTCTGTGATTCTATGATTCTATGATTTGTATATATTTGCATGTACTTATATACCAAAGGTTACCTATTCTGGGATGTACCAGAATTATAAGAAAATGTCAATGTCCTTAGTTTTTGTAGAGGCCGAGGGAGCAAATTTGTCATTCTTTTTCTAAAATGAAATGTGAGTATTCTTGAAAATTCCACTATCGAAAGCTTTCACAATAGCTACATTAATGATAGCAAAAATGCAAAGATAGTTAAACATGACTTAGCCTTCAAGTAAAACAAAGAAATACTCTTTTTTATCTCTGTCTCTCCAGAGTAACACAAGGACACATACAGAATGTGACATGTATGAGTATTGGAAGGCCTATAATATCCTTATTTACACATATGTGACATCTGTGCCAGAAAGCGCCTTCTGAAAAAAAGTAAACTTGACCTTAGGAGGAATATATCACAGAGCAATCAGCACATGAATGTGATTGTACAGCAGCTCCAGGGAGAAAAATCCTCAGAAAATAGTTCCACTCTAGAGGATCCCAGAGTCTTCACTGGATTATAAAACTGAATAAGAGGGAGAAAAAAAAATACAACACTGTTTCCTCTAGAGTGCTTTTAGAAAAAAAAAAAATGCTGTATCTGACAAGCTTGCTGGTTTGCCTGTCCAGTGGCATGATTTTTGGGACTGTGTTAATATCCAGAATATAGCAATTATGTCTTGTTGAATTTTATCTCTTATTACAGACTTTACACTGCAATGAGTTTCTTCTTTATGTTATTTGCTATTATTGAATTATTTATTTTTCAGTATCTACTCTGTTACAGGGAAAACATGATTCAATAATTTTTGTATCAATTAAGGATGGATTTGGGTGTTGGTTTCTTGCAATAACATTGTCTTTTTAAAAATAAACATTTTTGGGTGACATTCAGAGTGAATTCATTTAACTTTCACAGTTTTTGTCATTACAAGGATATAGTTTATTTGGAGATCATTGTCAGGTAATGCCAGCCTGTCAAATGTTCAATATTTTTCACTGGGTTCTTGATTCAAGTGTTTGAACTGTAAAAAATTAATTGAGCTTCAAAATCTACATGTTAAAACATTTAAAGAAATGATATCACGTGAATCTACATGAGTACAAATTGTAACCTCATCTATCTCTTGGAAATATGATATTATCATGAAAATTTTAATCATCACTGATCCCTAGTCAGAGCACTGAACATGACTCAGACCTGTCTGATTAAGTACTTGTGGTTTTTGATCTAAATTTCCTCATTTCAGCTAGGATAGGGATTGAGCTTTGCTTTTGAAGGCCATTTGGCTTCCAGCTACCCTTTTAAAGATATATATACTTCTATTTGACCAGTTGTCATAATCTGGAACATAAGGATTCACAGAACTGGCAATATTAAGCCAATGTAAGTTAATCTGAAATTTCGGAAGATTGTAAAATGTTTTATTCATGTATAAAGGTGCTACAATTACCACTTTTTCAATTCACTAAAATGCTGTCAATTGAGAGATATCTTTTTAAGCACACTTCCTTCGATATTGGTTCCATTATTTTGCTACTAGAGAGCATAAAGTCACCTTCTATTTGAACACCAACATTTCAATTGATTCATATTACTAAGTAAATCTTTTGGCTATTGATATATATATATATGCATATTCATCATTTTCAAGTATGTCATTACCTGCTTTTCATCAGCTTAAATATAAAGAGTTTTTCTGTACTCTCAGGAAGAGTTAAGCGGCCATTTACTATCAGAATATCCTTTTGAACATTATTCTCTGTTTTCCTTCCAGATAACTTTTATTCATGGAGTGTTTCCACTTTTTATTGCAAAAAGTCAAGTTTATTGTTTTGATAGTCCTAAACATCACAAGGCTATTATGTTTGCATTCCATGTAACAGACGTTACCTCTCAGGTTTAAGTGCAGCTGCCTTGCTTTAGAGTTCTAATCTTTGTTAAGTATTTTACATTTTTGCTTCTTGCAAAATTTTTGTTTCGGTTGTGTACTTAATCACTGGTAATCACTCATATTTCTTACATAGCATGTGAAAAGGTTACCAGTAAAGAACATAATTCCATTCTTGCCTATTTCCAAAGTCAAAAAATGTTCTGCTTTTATTTTGCCAAATTGCAACTACTCATGACTGTACATTTCTTCCTGTCATAATTTCCCATCCAATTTAATCATAGAAGCAACCACAAATTTTGGGAGATCTAAGGGATTTTTTTTCTATTGCCCATCAGTGAAGAGACACCACTATTGTGGGGCTGCTCTGTTCTTGCTCAAATATTTCCACTGTATCAGAGGCCTGAATGAGGCAGCATTGCTATGACAAAGGACTATTCAAGCCTGTTTCATAACTTGTTCCAAAGAAACAGTCTGAGAATAAGATCTATTCTTCCTCTTGTATGGGTAATGATCAGATTTGATTTAAATAAAAAAAATCAAAATAATTTTTAACAGGAATTCTTATTCCTCATAATCCTGTTTTTGTGCACTCCAAGTCTGGTACTATTCATCTGTCTGGTCAACATGTTCTGCTGCACCATCTGGGAACTTGTCATTTCAGATCATGACTTGTTTTTCAAATGTTGTATACACAAATAGCATATAATGTCTTAAGTTATTGCCAAATTATATTCTATTTCTTCCACACAGATATTAAGATAGTTTGATTATTGATGGTTTTTTAATCATTTCTCACTGCATTTTACTTGTACAGTACCTTGCTAATGTGCTTGTAAAAATCTAGCCACTGGTGGCTTCTACTTGTCAACCCTAGAAAATATTTCCCCTTTCTTATATATTTTTGTAATTCAGAAACAGACATATTTTTGAGTACCATATCCTCCAAGAAAAAAAATAGTTTTTTTTTAAAAAAAGTATCTTAACAGTCTATGAAAATTTTACAGGAATAAAATTATCATTGTGCTTATTAGCAACTTTTGTGAAATAGAGTCAAATCCTCAAGCTTCTAAAAGTATTATCATCACCAGATAAGCTGCAAAACATAGTCTTTATTTTTGCCTGATATATATCTGCTATGTGACATCATTGATAATGAAATGTCACTAATACAGTTTTTCCTGATTTATAGTATTATAAATTTCAGGATCTATGAAGTCTTTCACAATTAATGGAATATTAATTATCTAACTATTAGAATTTTGTGCTTTGTGTATTATACGCTCCACCTTTTCAAAAAAATTTTTTTGGTAAGATAGTCAGAAAAATAAATACATCAATACCTGTGAAAGAATTGCTTGAACAGAGAGAGCTTAGAGGAGAACTAGGGCCTAACCGAAGTTTTGCATTACAGAAACTTGCTTGGGGCGATATGCAGTTGCCACTTCCAGGATGGTCTGGCACGCACAAACTCTGCTCCTCCACGATTCCCTAGGCAGCACAATCTGCCCTCCTCGTAGCTCCAAAGAGGAGTAACAGAGGGTGGAGAGGAGTGAAGACACCGCAGCCAAACGCTGTTCTACGCCCTGTGCTGGGCTGCTGATAAGCCTCGTAGTAGCTGTCCAACGGGAGGTATACGATAACATGTCCAGTGCTGAGCCAGCAGAGGTGGCAAATCATTCCTTTTGGATGAACTTTGCTTGAACTTTGCTCATTATAAGCTCATTATAATGATGACACACACCTCCATCCCAAAAGTTACCTGCCTCTGAGGTACATCTCCTCACTGAGCGTATGTTCTAGATTTTAGATTGACTACACCTTTAAATGAAAGTCAGAGACTTTTTCACCAATCAATAACAATAGTAAGCTCCAACTGAATGTAATATATATATATGTGTGTGTATATATATATATATATTTCCTCCTTAGCTCACATTTTATCCTTTTCCTTACATTTAGGTGGAGCTTGAGTGACTGTAGTCATACTTACTATCGTTATTGATTGGTGAAAAAGTCTCTGACTTGCATTTAAAGGTACAGTCAATCGGAAATCTAAAGAACATGCTCAGTGAGGCGTGGTCATAACTTGGAGGCAGGTAACTTCTGGGATGGAGGTGTGTGTCATCATTATAATGAGCTTATAATGAGCAAAGTTCAAGCAAAGTTCATCCAAAAGGAATGATTTGCCACCTTTGCTGGCTCAGCACTGGACATGTTATCGTATATCTTCCATTGGACAGCCACTGTGCGGCTTATCAGCGGCCCAGCACAGGGAGTGCAGCAGAGTTTGGCTGCGGTGTCTTTACTCCTCTCCACCCTCTGTTACTCCTCTTTGGAGCCGCGAGGAGGGTAGATTGTGCTGCCTAGGGAATCGTGGAGGAGCAGAGTTCGTGTGTGCCAGACCATCCTGGAAATGGCAACTGCATATCACCCCAAGCAAGCTTTTGTAATGCCAAAACTTCGGTTAGGGCCTAGTTTTTCTCTAGGGGCCCTAGTTTCCCCTTTTTCAAGCAATTCTTCCATACAAGGATTTATTGACTAAGTGATCCTTCATTTGTTTTTATTGTAAGAAAAGGTTTCTTCATTTCATTATCCTCTTTCAGTTAATATTTTCTGCTCATTTTGGAGTTTTCAACATATAAGGACACCCAGAATTCAATTTATCAGCCTTTATTCAGATGCAATGTTCAAATACGACTGTATTACAAAATCAGTCTTAGTTCACAAAAATTAAGAAATATGGTCTCCTTTAGTTCATGGAAAAGCTTCTTACTTGTTCAAGGAATAGCCGATCAAAATACAATTACTGCCCTTCAAGATATTTCAAATAATTTGTTTCTAAAAACACAAGATAAAAATGAAAGAGCTATAGACTAGACTTTTCCCAAGAAATAGTTATTGTAACACAAGGTCATTTTTATATCACTATTACTTAAAATATCCAAACTAAATGTTATTATTAAATATAAAACAAACCTATTTTTAAATTATTTCTGGAATTATCAATCAGTGTAAGCAATTCATAGTTTAGCTGGAAAATCAAATCTAATGTGTTTGAAACAAAGTAATCAAAGTAAAGATTTTATTCTGCCAAAGTGAACATATATTTTGGCAGGGAGGTATTTATCACAACATATTGTCATGAGTGTGTCAATGTCCGGGAATCTGCACTTTTTGGTGCTTTTTGTAGTCCCTAAAAGTTTCAATTCAATGCTGAATACATCAAAAGAATCATGACGGCTTTTGGGGGCATTTTTTTTTCCAAGTACTAAAATCTATTTTATATCTTTTTGAATACATGCTATTACCTCAAGCTTCAGCATTTCTTAGGCAATCTTAGTAATTTCTTATCTTTGCTGATATACTTAGGTTTTCTTCTTTTCCAAAGATAAACAAAAAAAGAGAATGTGATTCTTTGGCACTTAAAAACTGTGTTTTGTATTTCCCAGATAATACAAAAGTTCTAATACCTCAGGTTAAAAGCTTTTTTATATAGTTTGAAAATTAATTCTTCTTCATAATTTTTTCAAGATCCAGACAAAACTGTTTGTCTTATCTATTTGTTTTAAAGTTTTCCAAAGACTTTCCAGAGTACTTAGAGAATTTTTTTTTTTCACTATGTATTGTCATTGCTTATTCTGTTAGACATACTACCTTCATAATATTTCTTTAAGGAAAATTAACAATTTTTATTTGTCCAAGATTTAGTTTGCTTAAATAATTCTAGTTAATGGATGAGTATATCATAACATCATTATATAGGCATCACATTTGTTAATTAATGCAACCTTATTTTCTGGTCACTTAAAGCCAACTGTACAAATATGAGTGTGTATACAAACATACTTATAATATTCATGTGTGCGTGTGTGTGAGTATATACATACTCTCTCACACATGTAAATGGAAGATGGTAAGCAACTTATTATCATTACTTTTTTGTAGTGGTAGGAATCACACTGCTGGCTGGACAGACAAGTGGGTTACACCCAACAGTGGGAAAATGGGTAATTAAGCTAAAGCTGCCTACCCCATCACCTTCCTGTAGCATGTATGCTTCACTGGCATGGAAGTAAGTCCCACTAGCAAACAGAACATAAGTTTCAGTACCTGTTGTTCAAAATCCTTCATACCAAGTTGATCTGCTGATTTGATCTTGTGATCAATGTGGTACCTCCATTTCACACTGAGTTAGAAGAACACTTTTGATTACAGATATTCAAGATACGCTTGAGCTATAGTCTGTCTCCAGGGATGACCTCTTCAATGCCAACAACATTATTTCACAAGTAAGGTAAAGCAAACAGAACTCATAAAGAATTATCACTGAGCATAGTTTTGATCAAAGTCAAACAGCATTTTTTATCATCTATTAACAAAAAGGGCAAATCACTCTATTATTGTAGCCCTAAGTAGTACTTGGGTGCAAATTTGCTAAAATCAGTAAGTAGAATGTAACATAATCCTACAGTTTAGAAACAATTTGAGATCTGATAAAAGGTTTTCATTCAGACTAGAAAAAGGTTTTCATTTCAGACTAGAAAAAGGTTTTCATTTCAGACTAGAAATGTAGAGGTAGCTGCTTCGTGAGACATCATTTGTTTCTTAGCTCTTGAAAAAAAAGTGGAAGAAAAGCTTTTCAGAAGACAGAAAACATTAACTGCAAACCAGGAGGTCTGAATTACAGCTCTCAAAGTAGGAGCAAAAAGTGCTATAGTTCTTCTTTGCTTGTCTTTGAGTATGTAAGCCATATTACAGAAAAAGAAAATGATAAGATCTGACTACATCTCATTTTTCAGAAGAGATGACAAATTTGTAGATAAATATATTCATCAGACACATTGTTATGCTCAGGTACATAGACCTCTAGGTATATAAGATTCTTTAAGTCTGAAGTAGAACCAGCAGATTCCAAAACAAGTAAAAGAAATACTTTTTTTCTGCCTTTTACCTACTAATATTCCCTCGATTTCACTGGTATAAAAGGTGTTTTCTTTCCGGGAGGCCTAGCATGTACCTAACATACTCCAAACAATTGCTCTTGACTTCTGACACTTTGGTATCTGCTGCCTCTATATCAGATATGAAGAAAAGTTTGTGCATGATTAATTTACTAAAAAGCAACAATTTCTCTTGGTCTAACTGAAAAAAAAAAATAGCTTTAACAACAAATCCTGTTCTGCTTAAGTGTTTAGACTATCAGAGCCACATGAAAGCACCATCATAGTAAAAATCATCCTGGCCATACACACAACCACAAATATCTCTTGTTGATGTTCTTGCACCTTATACAGAGTACTGAACTTTTCAGTGAGGCAACAAGAAGTGTCTCACAAATGACATGTAATTGAAGAATTTTGCCTTCCTTAATGTTTCAGCTTTCTCCACTTTTATTTTTTCCTTTTCATAACTTTAAAGAAGGAAAAAAAATATTTCAAGGTCTGCTGTTAATATAAGTTTTATTTAGATATTTTTATAAGGCTCTTAAGCTATAAGGATAGCAGAACAGTTTTACTAAATGGCCTAAAAACTCAAGGGAAATGAATACATTATGAGCTTCAAATACACAGCAATGTCAAACCACCTGTTTCATCTGTTTGATGCTCATCTCAGATTAGAGCTTTTTTTTCCTACTCGAACGTGCTGAAAAAATTTTGACCTTTGACATTATGTGAGATAGAACATTGTTTAATGCAATCCCAAAAAAGTCTGAAATTGCCTTTAATATTTACATCTCCACCGCATAATAAGAAAGGTTTTTCCTAGCTGTTAGTATATGAATGATTACATTTGCATGGTACATATCTTTGGGAAATGTTGTTTATATAAAGATATTGGACAGATTATAAATCTTCAAGTGCTTGAAATAAAAAATGCTTGGCTTTTCAGGCTTGCCAGGATAACAGGCTTTACTAAACAACTGCAATTAATGTGATTGTTTAAAATTTCCAGAGGCATCTTTTCCTGAGGTTAATATTTGGAGGTATGAAAAAATGGCCTCTTAGTGCTTGAAAAGGTTCTTTCAATAAACAGATTACATGACCTTATTATAAATAGTTTTCAGTATTTTCATAAGATCATACTCATTGCCAACATTTTTAGAAATATTACTCAAATATATTTGGTGGAGAAAGATAACAGTTGCAAAAAATACAAGATTTTTTTTTTTTCCCTGAGGAAACTTTTAAAATAACAGATTTTAAATTGATTCTTTAACAAAATTTTAATGTGGTATTTCATTCCTTGTGAGAAATAGGCTAATGAAATTTAATTATTTGGTTTCATCATCCAAACTGAAGGGGAAAATCAACCAAATTAACAGTGCTGATAATTG
The DNA here is from genome assembly GCF_059628265.1 of Tinamus guttatus. NCBI lineage: Eukaryota > Metazoa > Chordata > Aves > Tinamiformes > Tinamidae > Tinamus > Tinamus guttatus. The sequence continues at coordinate 863,214 of NW_028289040.1, forward strand.
GAAATGAATGATACAAGAACATTACAAGAATTAGTTTTGTAGCCTGAGTTTTTGAGCCATTATTAATGGCACTCTATGCTTTATTTTGCAATGTCAACCTTCCTGACAATTAATTTCCTTTGTGTCCATGATTATTGGTTTTCTGGATTTAAGGGTTGGGTTGGTTTTATGCCTGTCTGTGTTTTCTGTTTTTATTTTGTGAGGATACCCGTGTTTGTGCACAGATGCTCAGGCACATAATCCTGTAGTTTGGATAATTAGGGTAATTAGGGGATCAGTACCAGAAGTTTACTGCAGCATGTATCTGCCCCAGAATTCAAACATATCTAGAGGGTGTTTCCTTGAATGAAAACACTGGAATGGTTATTTAAAGGATATCATACCCTGGGTGTTTGCACAGATTTTCCTGCTATGGAACTTTATCCACCCTATTGCTTTTCCTGAACTCTTCCCATGAACTTGCCAGGATTATATGATATCACAGTCCGAAGGGAAGAGTGTGGTAATGGTCCAACTTCTCCTTCCTCCTGAGACAGCTCATCCAGCAGAGCTGGATGTGCAGGCAGAACTCTTACACCTGTCTGATTTTGGAGTCAAATGTTTTGGGCTTTCTTTTTTTAATCTTAGGCACTCAGAGCCTGCTGGAAGTCCGTCTGTCACTGCCATTGTTGCAGGACGGGGCCACCATTTCACCACAACAAAGTATTCTGGGAGATTCAGATAACTTGTGTATCCCTCTCACTTTCATTCTCTCTTAGCATCTTAGGGCTATAATCTTCTTACTCTTCAGTACGTCAAACATTGCAACCATTCCTTTACTGTCTGTTTTGCATGGACAGAAAGACAAATGTTCATGTCCTAGATATGGCTTAAATCAGAGCCTGTGAAAGTTTGAATCACTCAAGTCTTTTTTTATCAAAAACTTTTTTTTTGTCAGACAAGTTAAGTGGGAGGTCTCTGACCAAATATATATATATACACACACAGAGCTTCCATATACAGCTGAACTAATCAGCCTAGACTCCCTTTATAATTAAGGGAAAATAGGCATTTTTAATAAATGAATCACCTCATATAACTGTCTAAAATAGGTCAGATGAATTATGCCCTAAAAATGCCTGTTCAACTAATTGTCTGTAAAGCTGTCTAGCGTTGCTAGTTCAGATGTAGATGACTAAGTTAAATTAGATGCAGTGAATCTTTGAAATGTAAATCTTTAAATATGCATGAATATTTGTTTATATGCCTACCTTTCATCCACAATCCCAGATAAAGATGTCAGTTCCCCAACATTTACAGGCTTGCAAATCAAAAGCAAATTCCTTTCACACACCATTGGCTCACCTACAAAGTGACATTTCACCCTTCACCACTACCTGTTGAGAACAGATAATATAGAAGATAATTCACTTTGCATTAGACTGCTACTAGAGACAAAAAAGCAGTGTTCAAAACATAGCAAAATCCTTTGTATACATTATCACTGTTTACATAAGCTTTATAATGTTTAGTTTATAATGTAGTTAGGTTTAATAATGTTAGTACTCTTTACTACATATTACATTAAAGTCTGTAGTCCCTACCCTTTTTTTTAGGATCTGTTTATTGTACGAGAATCTAAAATTGCATTAAATGTAAAGAAATAAATCCAAAGAATATTCCCCAAATTACTCCAGAATAACTACAGATAGAGCAAGAGGAAGTGGCCTCAAGTTGTGCCAGGGGGTGTTTGGGTTAGATATTAGGAAGAACTTCTACACGGAAAGAGTAGTCACACATTGGAACAGGCTGCCCAGGGCGGTGGTGGAGTCAACATCTCTGGCAGTGTTCAAGAAACGTGTAGATGAGGCACTTCTTAGGGACATGGCTTAGCAGGCATGGTGTTTACAGTAGGACTTGATGTTCTTGAAGGCCTTTTCCAACCATAATGATCCTATGATTCTGCAAAAAGTGCATATTTTTACAGTGTAAGCAAAATATCAATCAGTTCATTTTCCATGAAATCCTGTACTTTTGTATCCCATATCTCATATAAGAACTTTCATCAAGCCTTGCAAATGTTCAATATAGGCACAGCAGAAAATGAATCACTGGGATGCTTTATGTTCCTTTTCTTATATTCAAATACCTGTTATGCACAGAACTATTACTTATACCAGATAGGAATAGACTGAAGGTCTGCAAAGATTTGAACCTAGAAAAAAATCCTTCAAAAAGTGAGCTTCTAGAAGTGATCACCATGCTACCAGCCATTAAGAATTAACTTCGAGGGACTCATAAGTGCTGTATATAAATGAATTATAACATAAATTCATTTCTCTGTGGAATTATTTGATCCCTTTTCCACAGAGGACATATAGGACATGAAAAAGTCATTGCCAGTCCTAACATTTCAACTTCATTGCAGTAATAGCTGTAATTCACCTGCTTCTTATCTGCTTATGCATCATTTTTGTGTTATTTGTTTCAGTCACTTCGCGGAGTAACAGTTTTATTACAGCATTCTTATGCTAATTCTTGAGAAATATGATGGGTTTAAATTTGAAAAAAAACTTATTATTATATATTTTTTGGTTTCTTTGTTTATTTCACACTCTGTGTCTTTGTTAGCCACGGTAAAAAATTACCTACTGAAGCAGAAAACTAAAGCAATCTAGATTTGTTTTATAATAAATCATATCAGATTATGCCAAAAAGCCTAAGTGGAAACATTTTATTCAGTAATAAGGTCAGTTCATTAAATGCTACAGCATTCTGTTCTGTACCAGGGTTGCATGTTGATTTAATATAGACTATCAATTTTTGCTCCTGTAAACGCATGTTTCTGTGAGGCTTGGAATGTAGTATTTTCTATACTGCAAATATAATACTTAAAAAAAATTAATACTGCTTTGCTAAAACAGCTCACCTGTGCAACTCTAAGTATCTCTGAATTATTAAATGCCACCTTCTGAATTCCACAGGAGGAAAAAAAAAAAAAAAAAGATTAGTGTTGATTATATCTGTCCTGTGACAAAGTATTAGCTAATATATACTATTTGCAGAATTTACATGATTATTTTTACTCTCTGTTCAGCTTGAATAGCTTAAAAGCATGATGGAAAACAGTTCACTGGTTTTGATTTTGAAACCAGGTTTGAACTGGACATTTTTATATCCCTTTATTATTTACAGTTCTTTTTTTTCCATGCACTTCGAAGCAAATTATGCTCATTGTATATGCACGGATAGCAGCACATTCAGCTCTTTTTCCCATAAAATTAATCTGAGCCAACCAAGACTTATTTTCACCTGTATCCGAGAAGTGCCAAGCTTGATACATGGACTGGATGTGGAAGGTGTTGAAATCCAGGGCCCCGTTCTCAGATCACCTACTGATTAGCTCTAAAAAATCAAATGTACTTCTCAATCTTTTCTAGTAAGATTTCACATAATGAATTTCAGCTTCTCCCGCTGGTCTGCCACATACTAGTCTGACACTTTTTCTGTGAAGAGCTATTTTCATGATGTTCTTCGTAAAGTGCTTTGAAAGAAGCATATAGGATACTTTAAATATGAAATTTTATAGATAGTGGTGGCTGGATATGTCAGAATAACCTTTTACAATGACTATACAAAATGAAGTAGGGTCGTAATAGTTTTTTAGTAAAGTTTATTTGTAATAATATTTTGTAAAGGACAAATGTTAACACATATTTACTTGATGGTTGCCAAGGATAATCAAAATCCTACTGCAATGGAATTGTTAACATCAAAGTTTGTTAGAACTAATAATTAAATAAAAAAGTCTGTAAATCTGTTTCAGAAATATCGGTCCACGTGATATTTATAAAACAAAATATATAAAACTTATGGGGCAACCTGTGGCATTTTCTGGCTCCTATCTCTTCGACGAGCAGAAAGAAACAGAAAGAAACCCTGAACTCTCAGGCTGAGCTTGGAGTCTCAGATTTTTCAGGCTCCTTGAAACAGAAACAGGAGCAAATTTTCATGTATAGCTAGGTTTATTATTCTGAATGGCATCTTGACGTCTGTCAAAAATCATATATAGTCTGACGATAAGCATATAGAGCAATAGCACGAGCCAGTGGAAGTCTGCTCTGGTAGTAGCATACATAGAATTTAATGAAACAAATATAAATCAGACGCCCAGCAAGTGAGGTGATAAGTGGTTTAGGTAAGTGTCTGATACGATCAGTCTACAGGCTTATTCTATCATCTACTGTATGTCAGCATGGAATGAATAGAATGATTTTTGTCTACAAAATCTTTGGTTACTGAATACTAAAATGCCATTTCTGAGGGAAAATGGGAGGACAACCATCCATGCTCCCACAGTTTAGTTTCACTGATGACAATTATACTTCCATTGTACAGATTCCTAGCTTTAGTAGAAATGTTCCTTTCTTTATCAGGAGCCCTGCAAGAAATTTTGGCCTTACATATTCCATGATAAACTATTTTCAGCACTATTTCATAATTAAGCTTGCCTGAATTTTCTTCCCTCAGCTTTAATCACATAAAAATCAAGTACATGGCTAGGCTCTTTCCCCAGCAATATAGGAACCCTAAGATTGAAGTGAAAATTGGGTGAGGCAAATTATTCTCTTCAAACATGGTAGGACAGTATTACTTAGTGTTTAATAAGCATCATAATGCCAGGTTGTTGAACAATATATAAATATTATTAATAATAATCGAAGACTTTTGAGAATCATAGTAACTGATTCAAAAAGTTACAACTTTTTTGGAAGAACGATCAAGTTTTCTAAAACCATGCATGGTCTGTGGATTGATAGAAGTAGAAGAGAAAAATCCTGGAACAGGAAATCTGGGAGCAGTAAAAATATAATCCAGAGGGAAAGCTCTTTTTTGCAAAAAAATATAACCTAAGTTGAATTTTCCAGAGTGTAGTCTACATAAATATCTTCTGGCTTAAGCTAAATAGGAATGGAGAATTTGAATGAAGAATATAATGCAGCAACTTTTATATTAATTTTTATACTTATATTAATTTTTTATCATTAGTTTGAACTTATAACTTAGTATATGATTATAATGGTATTCATAAAGGAAGAGTTTGGGGATCAGTCAGTTTCTGCACTACATTGTTTATTTAATGTTGTGCCTAGTCTTGTTCTAAGCTAAATTAATCAGAATGTTAGACATTTGTATCATGTATGTATTTAATAATGGGAGTGGAAGTTATATTGAAATATAGTTTTCTCACTGAAATAATGCAACAAGTAGTGAAAACAGAGATTTCAGTAAGAAGAACAATGATGTGAGGCAAAAAGTTGTTTGCAAATGAACCAAGCACAACAGATGACATTTACAGATTTATGGGGAAAACAGCTTTTAATCTAATCTAATGAGGAAGGTATAGCACTATATCCTGTTTCAGGAGAAAACTGAAAAAAGAAAAAGCAACTGTAAAAGAAAATAAGCTATTTTACTACCTCTAAAATACTTCAAATAAGAAACTTATCCCTTATAATATCTGGCTGCAGAACAAGACAGATCCGATTTGAGCATGTATAGAAGTAAATTATGTGGGTACTAAGTCATGTTACATTATATCTAGGTAACTAAAAATACAAGCCAGATGGAAGGAAAAATAGAGAGACAAGAAACGAGAGGTGGAGAACTCCACCACTCTTCCACTCCACTCCAGGGAGTTAACCAAAAGTCCATACACACACTAATTAATGGCTGTTGACTTAATCTACACATTTTTAACAAGTTCCTTTTTCTTTTTTCTTCTTTCTCTGCCTGAACTTAGAGAATTAAAATCACAATGTTTTTATATCTAATAGATGATAACATACTGTATCTCAAGGTTTTATCCAATATCTTTAAAATCAATTCATATACAGTGCCTATATATACACATGTAAATGAATATGTATTCACAATGTATAAGAAAGCCCAAAAGAACTTTCTTGTTTTGTTAAGAAAAGCATTCAATATATCTTTATTGCTCAAAGGAAGTACGATTGCTAGAAGGAGTATATTATTTTTAGAGAGATTCTAGTATCAGTATTTTCTGCCTCTTACATACTTTTAACATAAGTTGCTTTAAAATCTATGTGAAAAAAATCAGAAAAGTTGTGATAAAAATGTTGTACATGACCACAGAGATAGTATTAAGGTGAAGGATTGTGTATTATGCTTTACAAATATAAATTAGGAATTTACATTTCTTCCATATTTCTGGCTAAAACTTGCTGCCTGTTTCATGTAATGAAACTCCTTGACTTGGACTAGGCCATTAATTTATATTCCAGACATCTAAGGCTATATTTCAGAATAACGATACAATTCTCTCTCCATTCATGTCCTAGACTAAAGCATAAATTTATCTTGATTGAATCTGCCTTCTCTGAACTACCCCTGCAGAACCTATTGTCAGAACATAGTATAACCTTTAACTTAATCCTAGAATAATCAGAGAGACAGCCATACTCTATTGCATTAAAATGAAATCTAATGAATCCAAAGTTGTTGCATTATTACAATGGCTAACTGCAAGAAGAAAGGAAGGGACTGCTGAGTTTTTGAATACTGTAAATAGTGTTTTCCTCCTAGGGCTTCTAGAATTGAAGAGAACACAGACTTACAGCATGTCCTGTTTGATTTTATTTTCACAGAATCACGGAATCACAGAATGGTTAAGGCTGGAAGGGACCTCTAGAGATCATCTAGTTCAACTCCCCTGCACAAGCAGGGACACCTAGAGCGTGTGGCAGAGGGTGGCATCCAGGCAGGTTTGGAAGATCTCCAGAGA